>NC_057842.1:6760600-7067900 GCF_910594005.1 Cervus elaphus | reverse complement strand
TTGGGGCCATATGTCCTAGTTTTCATCCTAGATTCAGCTTCCTGAAAGGAGGAGGGATTTTTGCACTTTATTGGAAGTGTCATGGCATTGGTGCATGGTGGGTACTTCTTTCTTGCAAGGCTAATTTTATTGTAATGAGGGCATAATGAGAAAGATGTTACATTTGAGTGCTGGAGAATCCTCCTTTTTCTTGCTTTTTTGTTTTGTCTGTTTTTGATCTGCCTCAGGACCCCTGTTGCTATAAGATACATGGTATGCATTATTTCCTGTCAGCCCAGAGGCTTGTCTAACCAAGGTCCCTTGTTATTCACAAAATGTGTATTTTCCTGCTACCTGATCTGTGCCCTCTCCTTTGCTCATATCTAGCTACCACCCTGTTCTAACAATATGATCATCTCATTAGAGGTAAGCATTCACACATACACCACCATGACAAGCACTACCAGAATAAAACATTAAAACAACATATATTCATGAAAAGCAATTATAACAATTAATTTATAGAAGAGAACTTATTGAATATCATGAAGGAGTTGTAAATCATCCTCTGGGCTTCCCTGGTGGCTCAGTGGTAAAGAATCCACCTTTAAATACAAGAGACTGTGTACAATCCCTGGGTTGGGAAGATACACTGGAGAAGAAAATGACAACCTACTATAGTATACTTGCCCGAGGAGTCCTACTGGACAGAGGGCCCTGGCAGGCTACATTCCATGAGACTGCAAAAGAGTCAGACATGGCTTAGTGATTAAACAACAAAAATAACAACAAATCGTCCTCTAATTAACATTATCCTGAAAGGGGATGACAGAGGATAAGATGGCTGGATGGCATCACCGACTCAAGGGACATGAGTTTGGGTAAATTCCGGGAGCTGGTGATGGACTGGGAGGCCTGTTTTGCTGCGGTCCATGGGGTCGCAAAGAGTCGGACATGACTGAACGACTGAACTGAACTGAACTGAATCATAAAATACTAAACTTTATCCCAAAGATTCACAGCAAAGCAAGAGTGTTTTTCCTCCTTTCTATTTACCAGTTCACTAGAGGTCTTGACCTCTACAATAGGTAATAAAAATAAGTAAAAAAGAACATAGTTGGAGAGAAAGAGAACTGTATTTATTTGTAGGTGACATGATTATACATTTAGAAATACTTTAAAAAAATTGCAAGAGTAACCTTTAGTGAGTAAGATAAATAATTACCGCAGGCAGGAAATAAGATAAATATATAAAATTTCATTGTATTTCTATATATTATCAGCAAATTAAGCCACAGGCTCCACTCCTGATGATGCCCTTCTGTCGATTCCTTTAAGTTTCAGCTTTGCAAACTTACCACCACCATCAACCCCACACCTGAACCCAAAGACTGGTTTCCTGGAAGCTGCCTAGAGAGTCAAATTATCCTTCTGTAGGATCTGCAAAAATTTTGGGGAAAAATGCAATTAAAACACCATATAGAACACCAAAACTCCTAGATGGCATTTATCAAAAAACATGCTAAACCTCTAAAATAAAAATCAGAAGACAAAAAATAAAAATAAAAAATCAGAAGACACTGCTGAGAGCAATTTAAAACTGTTATGACACTATTTTGTGAATTGGAATGCTTGTATTGATATTTCAGTTTTCCACAGATTGACTATAAATCCAATATGATATTAAGGTTAATCAAATTATAAATAAAAATATTTTTGTAGAAACTGACAATTTTTTTTTATTTGATATAAATGTTGGAAGAATTTTATTGTCTAATTTCAAAGGTTTATCTAAACAAAAATTGTCATTGTGAACTCCTCTGGTGGTTCAACAGTTAAGAATTCACCTTGCAATGCAGGGGATGTGAGTTTCATCCATGGTAGAAGAAATAGTCAAGGCTATGGTCTTCCCAATGGTCACATTTGATTGTGAAAGTTGGACCATAAAGAAGGCAGAACATCAAAGAATTGATGCTTTTGAACTATGGTGCTGGAAAAGACTCCTGAAACTCCCCTGGACAGCAAAGACATCAAACCAATCAATCTTAAGGGAAATGACCCCTGAATACTCATTGGAGGGACTGATGCTGAAGCTGAATCTCCAGTATTTTGGTCACCTGATGCAAACAGCTGATTCATTGGAAATGTCCCTGATGCTATGAAAGATTGAGAGCAGAAGAAAAAGGGGGCATCAGAGGATGAGATGGCTGGATGGCATCACTGATGCCATGGACATGAATTTAGGCAAACTTCAGAAGATGGTAAGGGACAGCAAGTCTTGGGGTGTTGCAGTCCATGGGGTCAGAAAGATTCAGACATGACTGGGCAACTGAACAACAACAAGGGGGAACTAAGATCCTATGTGCTACGGAACAACTAAGCCTACATACCATGACTACTGAACCTAAATGCCCTAACTAGAGAGTGTGTCTACTGTAACAAAAGATCTCTCATAGCACAATGAAGATCCTGTGTGCTTCAGTGAAGACCTGACACATCCAAAAAAATAAACAGTAAAATAAAACACAAGAATCATCACATTAAATAGCCCTTCTAAAGCAATAGGGCTGTTTGTTAAAGTGTACTTTATTCCTGGCTTGTGTTACTACTGCAGAAATGTTCAGTAAACAAAAGTCCATTTGATTGTAGGTACATTTTTTTGGACAATAGAACAACAGAATAGGGAAGACAAGAGATCTCTTACAGAAAATTAGAGATACCAAAGGGGTATTTCATGCAAAGATGGGCATAATCAAGGACAGAAAGGTATGGATATAGAAGAAGCAGACAATATTAAGAAGAGGTGGAAAGAATACACAGAAGAACTATACAAAAATGATCTTAATGACCCAGAACCATGGTATTGTGATCGCTCACCTAGAGCAGACATCCTTGATACAAAGTCAAGTGGGCCTTAGGAAGCATCACTACAAATAAAGCAAGTGGAGGTGATGGAATTCCACTTTAAATGCTGCACTCAATACGCCATCAGAGTTGGAAAACTCAGAAGTGGACACAGAACTGGAAAAGGTCAGTTTTCATTCCAATTTGAAGGAAAGGCAATGTGAAAAACTGTGCAACTGCACTCATTTCACACTAGCAAAGTAATGCTGAAAATTCTCCTAGCATTGCTTAAACAGTATGTGAAATGAAAAATTCCAGATGTTCAAGCTGGATTTTGAAAAGGTAGACGAACCAGAAATCAAATTGTCAACATCCATTTGATCATATAAAAAACAATAGAATTCCAGAGGGCAGGGGTCGGGGGAGGATTACTTCTGTTTCATTGACTATGTGAAACGCATTGACTGTGTGGATCACAACAAACTGGAAAATTCTGAAAGAGATGGGAATATCAGACCACCTTACCTGCCTCCTGAGGAATCTGCATGCAGGTCAAGAAGCAACAGTTAGAACCCAACATGGAACAGTGGAATGATTCCAAATTGGAAAAGGAGTACATCGAGGCTGTATATGGTAACACTGCTTATTTAGCTTATATGCATATTACATCATCTTTTTGTGTGTGTGTGTGTGTTAGTTCTAAAAGGTCTTGTAGGTCGTCATAGAACCATTCAACTTCAGCTTCTTCAGTGTTACTAGTTGGGGCATAGGCTTGGATTACCATGATATTGAATGGTTTGCCTTGGAAATGAACAGAGATCATTCTGTCATTTTTGAGATTGTATCCAAGGACTGCATTTCAGACTCTTTTGTTGATCATCATGACTACTCCATTAAGAAGAAGATATTAAGAACAAGTGGCAAGAATACATAGAAGAACTGTACAAAAAAGATCTTCATGACCCAGATAATCATGATGGTGTGATCATTCACCTAGAGCCAGACATTCTGGAATGTGAAGTCAAGTGGGCCTTAGAAAGCATCACTACGAAATAAGCTAGTGGAGGTGATGGAACTCCAGTTGAGCTATTTCAAATCCTGAAAGACGATGCTATGAAAGTGCTGCACTCAATATGCCAGCAAATTTGGAAAACTCAGCAGTGGCCACAGGACTGGAAAAGTCAGTTTCATTCTAATCCCAAAGAAAGGCAATTCCAAAGAATGCTCAAATTACTGCACAATTGCACTCATCTCGCACGCTAGTAAAGTAATGCTCAAATTTTCCAAGCCAGGCTTTAGCAATATGTGAACCGTGAACTTCCGGATGTTCAAGCTGGATTTAGAAAAGTCAGAGAAACCAGAGATCAAATTGCTAACATCCACTGCATCATCAAAAAAGCAAGAGAGTTCCAGAAAAACATCTATTTCTGCTTTATTGACTATGCCAAAGCCTTTGACTGTGTGGATCACAATAAACTGTGGAAAATTCTGAAAGAGATGGGAATAATGGATCACCTGACCTGCCTCTTGAGAAACCTGTACGCAGGTCAGGAAGCAACAGTTAGAACTGGACACGGAACAACAGACTGGTTCCAAATAGAAAAAGGAGTATGTCAAGGCTGAATATTGTCACCCTGCCTATTTAACTTATATGCAGAGTACATCATGAGAAATGTTGTGCTGGATGAAGCACAAGCTGAAATCAAGATTGCTGGGAGAAACAGCAATAACCTCGGATATGCAGATGAAACCAACCTTATGGCAGAAAGTGAAGAGGAACTGAAAAAAAAAAAAAAAAGTCTCTTGATGAAAGTGAAAGAGGAGAGTGAAAAAGTTGGCTTAAAGCTCAACATTCAGAAAACTAAGATCATGGCATCTGGTCCCATCACTTCATGGGAAATAAATGGGGAGACAGTGGAAACAGTGTCAGACTTTATTTATTTTTTTTTGTCTCCATATTCAAGGCAGATGGTGATTGCAGCAATGAAATTAAAAGATGCTTACTTCTTGAAAGGAAAGTTATGACCAACCTAGATAACATATTAAAAAGCAGAGACATTACTTTGCCAACAAAAGTTCGTCTAGTCAAGGCTATGGTTTTTTCAGTGGTCATGTATGCATGTGAGAGTTGGACTGTGAAGAAAGCTGAGTGTCTAAGAATTGATGCTTTTGAACTGTGGTGTTGGAGAAGACTCTTGAGAGTCCCTTGGACTGCAAGGAGATCCAACCAGTCCATCCTAAAGGAGATCAGTCCTGGGTGTTCATTGGAAGGACTGATGCTGAAGCTGGAAGTTCAATAGTTTGGCCACCTGATGCGAAGAGCTGACTCATTGGAAAAGACCCTGATGCTTGGAGAGATTGCGGGCAGGAGGAGAAGGGCACGACAGAGGATGAGATGGTTGGATGGCATCACCGACTTGATGGACATAAATTTGGGTAAACTCCAGGAGTTGGTGATGGACAGGGAGGCCTGGCATGCTGCGATTCATGGGGTCACAAAGTGTTGGACACGACTGGGCAACTGAACTGAACTGAACTGATACCACATCATAAAAAATGCCAGTCTGGATGAAGCACAAGCTGGAATCAAGATTGCCGGGAGAAATATCAATAACCTCAGATATGCAGATGACACCACTCTAATTGCAGAAAGCAAAGGGAAACTAAAGGGCTTTTTGATGAAAGTGAAAGAAGAGAGTGAAAAAGTTGGCTTAAAACTCAACATTCATAAAACTAAGATCATGGCATCTGGGCCAATCATTTCATGGAAAATAGATGGGGAAACAATGGAAACAGTCAGAGACTATATTTTCTTGAGCTCCAAAATCACTTCAGATGATGACTGCAGCCATAAAATTAAAAGACACTTGCTCCTTGGAAGAAAAGTTATGACCAACCTAGACATCATTTTAAAAACAGAGACATTACTTTGCCAACAAAGGTCCATATCTTAAAAGCTATGGTGTTTCCAGTAGTCATGTATGGATGTGAGAGTTGGACCATAAAGAAAGCTGAGCACCAAAAAATTGATGCTTTTGAAGTATGGTGTTGAAGAAGACTCTTGAGTGTCCCTTGGACTGCAAGGAGGTAAAATCAGTGAATCCTAAAGGAAATCAGTTCTGAATATTCATTTGACAGAAATGATGCTGAAGCTGAAGCTTCAATACTTTGGCCACCTGATGCAAAGAACTGACTCATTAGAAAAGACTGATTATGGGGATGATTGCAGGCAGGAGGAGAAGGGTACAACAGAGGATGGGATGATTGAATGGCATCACTGGCTCAATTGATGTGAGTTTGAGCAATCTCGCGATTTGGTGATGGACACGGAAGCCTGGCATGCTGCCGTCCATGGGGTCGCAAAGAGTCAGACACAACTGAGCAACCAAAGTGAAGTGATGCTTTTTGTCATGAATGAAACTATTTGATTTTTAGGCTTTTCTCATTGGTAAAATTTAGTGTAGATATGTTAAGTGGTTTTGGAAGGATCACAGCTTTGAATGTGCAGTTTTCAGAAATGTCTTTTAAAACAAATTGGTAAAAACATAGCAAAACGACTCAGTTGCAAGTGATATTTTGGTCCTAAAATCTTAGACGATATTGTGTGTAAAAGTCACCTGTACAAGGAAACTGAGCACATGAATACCCTGCTTTGTCAGTCAGATGGCATCTACACATTTGATACTCAAAACACTGAATAATCATCTAAGGTGTGTGTTTTTTCTTTGTAGATTTTTTTTTTTTAAATTTTTGGTATTGCATTTCATAGAATAGACGAGCCTAAAAGTGTAGTTTGTGGAATCAGACTACTGGCATTGAAAACCTGGTTCTAATGCAGGTTAGGCTTGTTTCTCTTTCTAATGCAAATGGATCTCATATGTGTCACAAAAATTATCTCTAAATGGGCTGTAGACCTAAACATATCAATAAACTGCAAAACTACAAGACTTCTAGAACACAACGTAAGAGGAAAACGTTGATGACCTTGGGTACTGCAGTGATTTTCTAGCTACAACACCAAAGCCATGATCCAAGTAAAAAATAATAGATAAGTTGTATTTCATCACAATTAAAAACTTATCTTAAACTAAATTTAGTGTCAAGAGAATGATAACACAAGCCCCAGATTGGGGGGCAGGGGGGGGGGGGAAGTATTTGTGAAAAATCTAATAAAAAAATATTATCCAGAATATACAAAGAACTCTTAAATAAGAATTCAAGGAGAAACAGACTACCCTAAAATATGAGCCGAAGATCCTAACATACATCTCATCAAAGATAATCTGTAGATGGAAAATAAGAGTTGAACACCTTACTGTGCTCATTTTACAAATAAGGAAAAAGTGTCCTAGAAAGTTTAAGTGATTTATCTGTAGTTACATCATAACTATATTGTAGCAAAACTGGATTCAAGGTAAAAGGCCCTTGCTTCCCCAGATATGCATGTCCAACATTAGGCCAAAATTATCACTTCTGTCAAATGATGCATTGACAAGGTTGTGCCCTATTAATTGCTAACCTTAAGGAGCAAGAGATTGAGATTTTACTAAGGAAATTAGTTTCTGTCATCTTTCATCATTCATAAGAACAAGGAGTCTGATTTCTCACTCCATGTTTAACTAATTATGGACACTTGAGCAAGATTGTTCACCTCTTCAAACCTGCTTAGTTTTTTGTAAAATGGAGAAAATAATATATTAAACACTTCTTGAAATGTTACCTGGTATTTAATACAACTATACTATATCAGTAATTTTAAAGAACTGCATATTTTGCTACTTTAAAATGATAATAATTAATTATCATGTTTATAACCTTATATGACTGCATATTGTTACAAAAACTAATATTTTCCTTTCACCAGTGTGAGATTCAAAGAAAGGTAGCATCATGTTTTGTTGTTTATTTATTCATTCAACAAAATCTTTGTAACATATGTTATTAGCCAGAGTCTGTCCAAAGTACTGATACTAGCAATGAACAAATAAAAATAGATGGCTTTATTCTTCTCTTTATAGACTTTAAATGTCTTTCTCTTCCTCTGGAAACTCATCTCTGTTTTTCCTAAATTCCATACTTCAGAGATAGAAAGAAATACTTGAAGGATCTAGTAACCACTACTATTATATATTATTCCCTCTGATGATAACACCGATAATGGGGCTGGCATATTTTCTTGTAGGTA
Source organism: Cervus elaphus (assembly GCF_910594005.1). NCBI lineage: Eukaryota > Metazoa > Chordata > Mammalia > Artiodactyla > Cervidae > Cervus > Cervus elaphus. The sequence goes on along the minus strand of NC_057842.1, from coordinate 7,059,892 downwards.
ATTAGGGAAGAAAAGAGGCCATTCTCCTAGAGTAACATTTAAGCTTGTACTTCCATTGGATAATATTAAAAATACTGCCATATTTACTCACTCAATTCTTTATCCACATTTCCTGTAGTATGCTCAATAATGCCAGGAGAACCAGAGGTGAAGGCATGTCAACCTCAGTCACATTTTGAGAATGGATTTATTTTCTTTAAAATGATTGACTCATATAATACTTGAGTAACAAAAACAAAACAAAACAAAACAAAACCTTCTCTCTCAGGGTGAGTTTCCCCTTTCATTTCTGAGTCTTTCCCTAAGAGCACAACCAATTTGGGGCTATTTCAATCCATCAATTATGGTCAGCATAAGTTAATATTGCTATAAACAAAATCAACTAAAACTTCAGTGACTTAAAATTATCATTTTGTTATTTTAAGACTATGTAGGATTTAAATTTAGGCAAGGCTCAGCTAGAATCTTCTGTTCTCAGCTCTGTCCCTTCATAGTCTTCAGTCAGCAGCAAAACAGTAATTTTCTCCTTATTCAGATACTCTGGCTAATGTCTGGGATGAAGAAAATTACTGAACTATGTATCTTTCATCTACTAGTAGGTCAGTCTGAGCTTCTGTGAGTGTTATCTAAGAAGGTTTTCAAAAGCCACAGTGGAAGAAATCAAGGTATTTGAGGCTTTGATTTGGAAGTGGGCTAAAGGTCACATCCACATAAATTTATTGATCAAAGTGTATCAGAAGGCCCCAGATCATCATCTTTTGATGATGAAAGGAGCTACAAAGTTATGTTGAAATTATGTGTCAGCCACCCAGAACCAGACATTCTGGAGTGTGAAGTCAAGTGGGCCTTAGGAAGTGAAAGTGAAAGTAAAAGTCGTTCAGCTGTGTCCAACTCTTTGCAGCCCCATGGACTATACAGCCCTGAATTCTCCAGGCCAGAATACTGGAGTGGGTAGCCTTTCCCTTCTCCAGGGGATCTTCCCAACCCAGTGATCAAACTCAAGTCTCCCACATTGCAGGCAGATTCTTTATCAGCTGAGCAACCAGGGAAGCCCAAGAATACTGGAGTGGGTAGCCTATTCCTTCTCCAGCAGCTCTTACTGACCCAGGAATCGAACTGGGGTCTCCTGCTTTGCATTCAGATTCTTTACCAACTGATCTATCAGGGAAGCTGGCCTTAGGAATAACTACTGTTAATAAAGCTAGTGGATGTGATGGAATTCCAGTAAAGCTAATCAAAACATAAATGGTGATGCTATCAGGTGTTGCATTCACTATGTCAGCGAATCTGGAAGACCCAGCAGTGGCTACAAGGTGGGAAAATATCTGTTATCAGCCAATTTTACAAGAAAGATAGTACTAAAGAATGTTCTAGCCATCGGACAATTGCATTCATCTCCCTTGCCAGTAAGGTCATGATTAAAATCTTGCATGCTAGGCTTCAGCATTATGAGAATCAAGCACCTCCAGATGTCCAAGTTCGGTTTAGAAAAGGCAGAAGAACCAGAGATAAAATTGCCAACATTCCTGGATCATAGGGAAAGCAAGGGAATGCCAGAAAAAAAAATCTACCTCTGTTTCATCAGCTAAGCTAAATCCTTTGACTAACCAACTGTGGAAAGTTCTTAAAGAGATAGGAATACCAGACCATCTTACCTGTCTCCTGATAAACCTTGATGCATATCAAGAAGCAACAGTTAGAATCCTGTATAGAACTGATTGGTTCAAGGTTGAGAAAGGAGTACCACAGAACTGTATGCTGTCACCCTATTTGTTTAACCAAATGCTGAGCCCAACATGAGAAATTCCAGGATGGATGCGTTACATGCTGGAATCAAAGTCAACAACCTCAGATATTTGGATGATATCATTCTAATGGCAGACAATGAAGAGGAACTAAAGAACCTCTAGATGACAGTGAAGAAGGGGAATGAAAGAACTGGCCTAAGGCTAAATGTTATAAAAAACTAAAATCATGGCAACTGGCCCCATTACTTCATGGCAAATATAAGGTGAAAAGGTAGAAACAGTGACAGATTTCCTCTTCTTGGAATCTAAAATCACTGTGGATGATGACCGCAGTCATGAAGTCAGAAGATGATTGCTTCTTGATAGAAAAGTGATGACAAACTCAGGCAGTGTGTTGAAAAACAGAGACATTACTCTGCCAATAAAGGGCCATACAGTCAAGGCAATGGTCTTCCCAGTAGTCACGTATGGTTGAGAAAGCTGGACCATCTACAGAGCACCAAAGAATTGATGGCTTCAAACCGTGGTGCTAGAGAAGACTCTTGAAAGTCCTTTGGATAGCAAGGAGATAAAACCAGTCAATCTTAAGCAAAATCAACCCTGAATACTCGTTGAAAGGACTGAAGCTAAAGTTCCAGTAATTTGGCCACCTCATGTGAAGAGCCGATTCATTGGAAAAGTCCCTAATTCTAGGTAAGATTGAGGGCAGGAGAAGAGGGCGTTCAGAGAATGAGACAATTGGATGGTATCACTGATGCAATGGACATGAACTTGGGCAAACTCCAGGAGATGGTAAGAGAAAGAGAGGCCTGACATGCTGCAGTCCATGAAGTCACAAAGAGTGGGAGAGTCACAATGACTGGGAGACTAAACTATATATATATATATAGTTATATATAGTTACCTATATGTAGAGAGGAAATGTTCAAGTCATTTATACAAAGTCTACAGGAGTCTTCAGTCTGCCACAATTAGTCTTATTACTTCTATATGCAAAACACTCTCAGCTACACTGAGGAGCCTGAAGGGCTCGAGTAAGGTTGCCATAATGCTTAAAGTCCTAGATTCTGGTAAAATATCCGGTTGAGCAAAACCTAAAATTCAGATTATCTTAATTCATAGATTTTTGAACTAAAAATACAAGTATTCTTACCTCTACAGAGGTAGCATAACCATAATAAATACTTCCATTCAAAATGGGGAGAATGGAAGGCACACAACAATTATTGCTCCAGGCAGTTCTGAAAGCCTGTGAGATACACTTTTTTATTTTTAATTTTATTACTGATGGATTAACTAGAGAACTATAAGCAGATGCAATTCTAAAAATTTTAAATTCTCTTTTTGCTCTTTCTACTTCATTTAATTCACAGAAAATTGGAAGCAAAACTGGCTCAGAATTTTTGTTCAGGGAATAAGGCTCAGATCCTGGCTTCTCACTCACCTCAGTTCACTCACGATTGCTACTCCTCTTTTACAAATGATGTGCTAGATCAGAATATTTATAAAACTTCAAATAAAAGAGTCTAAAATAGCATTATGGAAAACACAGATTCTTCACATTATCTGAAGTATTTTCTTTGTGTTTAGAGATTTGCCTTTATATATACAATACTATTTATATTTTTCCTCATTATTTAATCACTTAAATATATCAATAGATTTTTAAATGAGTTTTAGCTTTATAATAAAAATAATAAGATGAAATAGGCTTCCTGCATACCCAGTGCCTCCAAAACTACATACCCTCCTCCATTATAAAAATTATTCACCAGATTGCATAATTTTCACTGAAAATAAACCTGCATTGATGCATCATAATTACCCAAAGTACATGTTTATGATGCGTCAATGTAGGTCTATTTTCATTAAAATAATATACAATTTGGTGAGTGATTTTTTAAAATTAATTAATTATTTTAATTGGAGATTAATCACTTTATAATGTTGTGGTGGTTTTGCCATATCTACATGAATCAGCCATGGGTGTACATGTGTCCCCCCATGCTGAACCCCACTTTCTCCCCCCTCCCGGCCCCATCCCTCTGGGTTGTCCCAGAACACCGGCTTTGAGTGCCCTGCTTCATGCATTGAACTTGCACTGGTCATCTGTTTTACATACGGTAATATATATGTCTCAATGCTATTCTCTCAAATCATCTCACCCTCACCTTCTCCCACAAAGCCCAAAGGTCTGTTCTTTACATCTGTGTCTCTTTTGCTGTCTTGTATATAGGATCATCATTACCATCTTTCTAAATTTCATATATGTGTGTTAATATACTGTATTGGTGTTTCTCTTTCTGACTTACTTCACTCTGCATAATAGGCTCCAGTTTTATCCATCTCATTAGAACTGACTCAAATGTGTTCTTTTTATAGCTGAATAATATTCCATTGTGTATATGAAAGACAACTTCCTTATCCATTCGTCTGCTGGTGGATATCTAGGTTGTTTCCATGTCCTAGCTATTGTAAACGGTGCTGCAAGAGGGTCTCAAAGAGTTGGACATGACTGAGCAACTGAACAACAGCAGCAATCTTAGGGCTCCCTCTTGTTATTGTATTCCATGAGTTTGGCAAATACATACTGACATATCCATCATTATAATATCATACATAATATTTTCACTGACCTAGAAGTCTTCAGTGTTCTGCCTTTTCATTTCCCATGATCACCTCTGACAACCATATATCTGTCTCCATACTTTTGGCTTTTGCAGAAGGTCATATTGTTCAAGCCATACAGTATATAGGCTTTCCATATTGACTTTATTTTTCACGTGGTAATATGAATTTAATATACCTCCATGTCCTTTAAATGGCTAGATAGCTAACTTCTTTTTTATACTAAACAGTTGTCAAATGTCAATATAAATCACATTATTTATTTATCTATTTATGGACATCTTGGTTGCTTCCAAGTTTGGTAAATATGGATAAAACTGCAGTAAACATCAGAATGCAGGTTTTTACATGGATATAAGATTTCAATCCTTTTTGGGTAAATATCAGGAACATCATTGCTGGATTACGTAGTTAAGAGTGCTTTTCATTTTGTAAGTAACAACAAATTGTCCTCTGGAATGGCCATGCAATTTTGCTTCCTATCATCGGTGTATAGATCACTTTAATCTATAAATCTCTGTTGCTTCACATCCTCAACAGCACTTGGCGCTGTCAGTGTTCCAGATTTTGGCCATTCTAATAGGTATGTAATGGTGTCTCATTGTTAAAATTTTGTTTTTCACAGATGACATAGAATGTGGAACACCTTTTCATGTGTTTACTTTCTACTTTTTTATCTTCTTTTTTTTTTTTTTTTTTTACAAAGAGTCTCTTAAGATTTTTGACATTTTTCCCCCACATGGTGTGGCATGCAGGATTTTAGTTCCCTGAGCAGAGATTGAACCTGTGCCCTTTGCAGTGAAAACATGGCTCCCTAACCATTGAGCAACCAGGGAATTACTTGACCCATTTTTGATATTTTTATTTGTTTCCTTATTGTTGATGGTTAAGAGTTATTTGTATATTTTGGACAGGAGCCTTTTATTAGATGTTTCTTTTATGAATATTTTCACCAAGTCTGTAGACTGTTTCCTAATTCTCTCAATATTCTCTTTCACAGAACAGAAGTTTTGAAATTTGATTAACTCTAGTTTATCCACATTTGTTTCTTGTATCAGACCTTTGATAAAAATAACCCCCATACCCAAGGCCTTGTCAACTTTATGTTATGTTTAGGAGTTTTATAGCTTTGTGTTTTATATTTAAATCTGCATTTTTAGTTAATTGTTGTGAAGTGTGTAATTCTCTCTCTCTCTCTTTTTTTTTTTTTTTTTTTGGATGTCAGATACTGCATGATCAGTTTGAAAAGACTATGTTTACTTCATGAATTTTCTTTGCTCTTTTGTCAAAGATCATTAATTGCCAACATCTGCTGGATCATAGGAAAAGAAAGGGAATTAAATATATATATATATATATACCTCAGCTTTGTTGACAACACTAAACCTTTGACTGTGGATCACAGCAAGTTGGGAAAATTCTTAAAGAGTTGGGAATACCCAGCCACCTTACCTTCCCCCTGAGAAACCTATATGCAGGACAAGAAGCAGCCGTTACTTCTGGACATGGAACAATGGACTGATTCAAAATTGGGAAAGGAGTATATCAAGGTTGTGTATTGTCATCTTGCTTATTTAACTTATATGCAGGATACATCATGTGAAATGCCAGGCTGGATGAATCACAATCTGGAATCAAGACTGCCAGGAGAAATATCAACAACCTCAGATATGCAGATGATACCACTTCAATGGCAGAAAGCAAAGAGGAAAGAAAGAGCATCTTGAAGAAGGTGAAAAAAGAGAATGGAAAAGCTGGCTTAAAACTCATTCAGAAAACTAAGATTATGGCATCTGGTTCATCATTTCATGACAAATAGATGGAGAAAAAGTGGAAACAGTGACAGATTTTATTTTCTTGGGCTCCAAAATCACTGTGGATGGTAACAACAACCATGAAATTAAAATATGTTTGCTCCTTGGAGGAAAAAGCTATGACAAACTTAGACAGCATATTAAAAAGCAGAGACATCACTTTAACATCAAAGGTCCATATAGTCAAAGCTATAGTTTTTCCAGTAGTCAGGTGCAGGGAGCCGGCCTGAACGTACAGGCCCCTTACGGCCCTAAGAGAGAACAAAAGGTCTCTCTTTGTCCTGCCACCCCTTCTTGTTAAAGTATAGACTGGCATTTGTCTCCTTCAGGGAAAAAACACACCGGTGACCTTTTGCCTGTTTTTCTGGTGCTGATAAACTCATCATGCTCGAAACCTGTTTTCTATCTAGTTAATGTTCTATTGATGAAGCCTGTTTTCTATCTAGTTCTATTGATCTTAATCATGTTGGGCCCTAGGGTAATTAATGCTTTACTGATCTTAAGTGTGGGAATTTAAAACATCTGTAGCTCTGCACGTATGCAAAACCCTCGATCTATTCTTAGTAACTCCTGTTAGTGTATATATAGGCGTGGTATTCTTCAATAAAGTTGGCGGAATCAGACGCAAGCGGACTCCGTCCCTCTCAACCCCATCTTTCTGAGTCTTCTTTTCCTAGGTACTCTGGTAATTGCGTTCTCGACCAGTTCGTTTGCCGGCAGGCTCCGGCAATCAGGTATGGATGTGAGAGCTGGACCATAAAGAAAACTGAGCCACAAAGAATTGATGTTTTCAAACTGTGGTACTGGAGAAGACTCTTAGAAGTCTCTTGGACAGCAAGGGGATCAAACCAGTCAATCTTAAAGGATATCAACTCTGAATATTCAGTGGAAGGGCTGATGCTGAAATGGAAACTCCAATACTTTGGCCAGCTGAGTGTGAAGAGTCAGTTCACTGGAAAATATCCTGATGCTGGGCTGGGAAACATTGAGGGCAATAGGAGAAGGGGACAACAGATGATAAGGTGGTTGGATGGCAACAATGACTCAATGGACATGAGTTTCAGCAAACTCAAGAAGATGGTGAAGAACAAGGAAGCCTGACCTGTTGCATTTCATGGGGTCACAAAGAGTCAGATATGACTTGGTGGCTGAGCAACAACAGCAAGAAGGCTCATTTCTGGGCTCTTTGTTCTGTTTCATTGATTAATTTGTCAATAACACAGTGTCTTGGTTACTATATCTTTATAGCATGTATGTTTTGAAGCTGGGTAGCGTTAGTCCTCTAAATTTGTTCTTCTCCTTCAGTAATGTGTTGACTCTTCTGGATTTGGGGATTCTTCATATAAACTGTAGAATCAGTTTGTTGAGATCCATGAAATAATCTTGCAGTAATTTTTATTGGAATTTCTTTGACTCTATAGGCTAATTTGAGAAGAACTGATATCTTCACAATGTTGAGTTTTTTCCCCATGGATACAAAATTTCTCTCCACTTATTAAGTTCTTTAATGCCATTCTTCAGAATTCTGTAGCTTTCCACAAGTAGATCCTATACATATTTTGTTAAATAGGTGATAATGTAAATGACAGTGTTTTTAATATCAAGTCTCACTAGTTCATAATTGTTACATAAGAAAGTGGTGCTTGCATATTAACTTTGCATTCTGAAACCTTGCTAAAATTGCTTATTAGTTCTGGGAGTTTGTCTATTCTTCTGGATTTTCTATTTAGAGAAATATGAGAAGGCGACGACAGAGGATCAAATGGTTGGATGGCATCATCGACTTGATGGACATGAGTTTGAGCAATCTCTGGAGTTGGTGACAGACAGGGGAGCCTGGGGTGCTGCAGTCCATGGGGTCCCAAAGAGCTGGACACAACTGAGTGATTGAACTGAACTGATACCATCTCTGCAGACCTTTTATTTTATTTTTTTCTCATTTCCAATCTGTAAATATTTTATTTCCCTTTCTTGTCATATCTAATTAGTTAGTACTTCTAGTACAATATTGAAAAGGAGTGGAGAGAGGGGAAATCCTTGCCTTGTACTTGACATTAGTTTGAAAGGTTTGAGTTTATCACCATTAAGTATCATGTTACCTGTAGGAATTTTTGTAGGTATTATTTATCACTTTGAAGATGTTCCTGTCTATACTACTACTTGAAATCCTTTGACCATGAATGAGTATTGGACTATGTTCAAATATATCTTCTATCTATTTATATGAAAATGTGATATTACTTTTTTAATTGCTGATGTGATAATGTTTTAATGTTGAACATTAATGTGATAATGGATTAATGTTGAACAATCCTTTAATGTTGAACAATTGTTTAATTTATTTAGATAGCAAATACATATCTGCATAAAATACATGAATATATATATATATAAGATCAGAATACAATGTTAAAATGTAATATTAGTTGAGAGAAATGTTCACTTTATAAAAAATAAAAATATTCAGAAAGGTAAATATTGACACAATAACTTCCAGTTCATTAAGATAATAAATGGATAGTGTTCTTTTAAAAACTACATGCATTTTTATTAAGTTGGATCCAAAGTTCTATGGTTGTGTTCTGTTATTTATTTTTCAGTTTCTTTTCTTTCTTTATTTTTGATTTTACTGGAATGTTTTCTTTTAATTAGTATTTTTTTTTTTCTTTCTGGAATTCAATGGTCTCATCTCCTTTGGTACATTGCAACATCTATTTACAAAGTTTAAGATATTTCAAACTTTGTAAAATATTTCTTTAATTATATTATTGATTGATTAAAATAAATCACTAGCTTTCTATCAATATAATCATAAACAAATACTTAAGCACTAGTTTCTGATATCTCTGAAGTATTTTTACATGCTAGCTTCAAAGAGTATTCCTAATAATACATTCACTGTTTTTACCAACTTTATTCTAATCATATAAGTATGTTTTTAAAAATTATTTTATTTTTAATAAGATGATAATTAATTTAAAATATTATATTAGTTTCTGCAATACATCAACATGAATCAGCCATAGGTATACCTAGACCCACACCTTGTTGAACCTCCCTGCCACCTCCTACCCCATCCCATTTCTCTAGGTTTTCACAGAGCACCAGATTTAGGTTCCCTGCATCACAAAGCAAATTCTCACTGCCTATTTATTTTACTATGGCAATGTATATGCTTCATGATACTCTCTCAAATTATCCCACCTTCTGCTTCCTCCACCCTGTCCAAAAGTCTGTTCTTTATGTTTGCATCTCCTTTGCTGCTCTGAAAATTGATTCATCAGTACTATTTTCTAGATTCCATATATATGCAATAATAGACAATATAATTTTTGCTCTTTCTGAATTACTCCACTCTATACAATAGATTGTAGGTTCATCCACCTCACTAGAACTGATTCAAATTTGTACTTTTTTAATATCTGAGTAATATTCCATAGTGTATATGTACAGCATCTTTTTCCACTCATCTGTCAATGGACATCTAGGTTGCTTCCATGTTCTGGCTGTTGCAAATAGTGATACGATGAATATTAGGGTAAACATGTCCTCTTCAATTATGGTTTCCAAGGGGTATATGCATAGAGGTTGAATTACTGGGTCACATGGTAGTTTATTCCTATTTTTTTTTTAAGGAATCTCCATACTGTTCTTCATAGTGGTTGTATCAATTTATATACCCACCAAAAGTGCAAAAGTGTCCCCTAGTCTCCAAACCTTCTCCAGGATTTATTATTTGTACATTTTTAATGATGGCCATTCTGACTGGTGTGAGGTGATACTTCATTGTAGTTTTTATTTTTAATTCTCTAACACTGAATGTTCTCTTGGCTAAAGTCTGTTAGCCTCTGCCCTGCTTCATTTTGTACTCTGAGGTCAAATCTCCCTGTTACTCCAGGTATCCCTTGAATTCCTACTTTTGCATCCCAGACCCCTATAATGAAAAGGACATTTTTTGGGTGTTAGTTCTAGAAAGTTTTATAGGTCTGTACAGAACTGTTCAACTTCAGCTTCTTCAGCATTGCTGGTCGGGGCATAGACTTGGATTACTGTGATATTGAATGTTTTGCCTTGGAAACAAACAAAGATCATTCTGTCGTTTGTGAGACTGCATCCATTTGGATGGGCCCATCCAAATGGATGGGGAAACAATGGAAACAGTGAGTGACTTTATTTTGGGGGGCTCCAAAATCACTGCAGATGGTGACTGCAGCCACGAAATTAAAAGACGCTTACTCCTTGGAAGAAAAGCTATGATCAACCTAGACTGCATATTAAAAAGCAGAGACATTCCTTTGCCAACAAAGGACTGTCTAGTCAAAGCTATGGTTTTCTTCCAGTAGTCATATACGGATTTCTGTTCACTATGATGGCTACTCCATTTCTTCTAAGGAATTCTTGCCCACAATAGTAGATATAACAGTCATCTGAGTTAAATTCACCCATCACAGTACATTTCAGTTCACTAATTCCTAAAGTGTCTATGTCCACCCTTCCCATCTCCTGTTTGACAAATTCCAATTTACCTGGATTCATGGACCTAACTTTCCAGGTTCCTATGCAATATTGTTCTTTACAGCATCGGACTTTGCTTCCATTACCAGTCACATCCACAACTGGGTGTTGTTTTTGCTTTGGGTTCCTCTCTTCATTCTTTCTGGAATTATTTTGCTATTGATCTCCAGTAGCATACTGGGCACCTACCAACCTGGGGAGTTCATCTTTCAGTGTCCTATCTTTTTGCCTTTCCATACTGTTCATAGGGTTCTTAGGGCAAGAATATTAAAGTGGTTTGTCATTCCTTCTCCAGTGGACCATGTTTGGTCAGAACTCTCCACTATAAATCAGGAAAGGAGTATGTCAAGGCTGTATATTGTCACCTTGCTAATTTAACTTATATGTAGAGTACATCATGCAAAATGCTGGGCTGGATGAAGCACAAGCTGGAATCAAGTTTACTGGGAGAAACATCAATAACCTCAGATAAGCAGATGACACCACCCTTATGGCAGAAAGTGAAGAGGAATTAAAAAGGTTCTTGATGACAGTGAAATAAGAAGGTGAAAAAATTGGCTTAAAGCTCAACATTAAGAAAACTAAAATCATGGCATCTGGTTCCAACACTCCATGGTAAATAGATGGGGAAACGAAGGAAACAGTAGCTGACTTTATTTTGGAGGGCTCCAAAATCACTGCAGATGGTGACTGCAGCCACGAAATTAAAAGATGCTTGCTCCTTGGAAGAAAAGCTATGATCAACCTAGACTGCATATTAAAAAGCAGAGAATTTATTTTGCCCACAAAGGTCTGTGTAGTCAAAGGTATGGTTTTTCCAGTAGTCATATATGGGTGTGAGAGTTGGACTATAAAGAAAGCTGAGCACAGAAAAAATTGATGCTTTTGAACTGTTGTGTTTGAGAAGACTCTTTAGAGTCCCTTGGACTGCAGTGAGATCCAACCAGTCTATCCTAAGGAAATCAGTCCTGGATATTCATTGGAAGGATTGATGCTGAGGCTGAAACTCCAATACTTTGACCAACTGATGTGAAGAACTGACTCACTAGAAAAGACCCTGATGCTGGGAGAGGTTGATGGAGGGAGGAGAAGGGGATGACAGAGGATGAGATGGTTGGATGGTATCATCTACTCGATGGACATGAGTTTGAGTAAGCTTCAGGAGTTGGTGATGGACAGAGAAGTCTAGCAAGCTGCAGTCCATGGGGTCACAAACAGTTGGACACGACTGAGAGGCTGAACTGAACACTGAGTGTTGTTGAGCATCTTTTCATGTGTTTAGTTATATATGTGTCTTCTTTGAAAAAAAAAGAAAGAAAAAAGTCTGTTTAGATGTTCTGCCACCTTTTTGATTGGTTTCTTTGTTTTTTCTGGTATTGAGCTTCATGAACTGCTTGCACATTTTGGAAACTAATCCTTTTTTTTTTTTTTTTTTTTCATCTGCCATTATTTTATCCCATTTTGAGGGATGTCTATTCACCCTGTTTATAGCTTCCTTTATTGGGCAAGGGACTTCCCTGATGGCTCAGATGATAAAGCATCTGCCTACAATGCGGGAGACAAGAGTTCAAGCCCTGGGTCAGGAAGATCCTCTGGAGAAGGAAATAGCAACCCACTCCAGTACTCTTGCCTGGAAAATCCCATGAATGGAGGAGCGTGTTAGGCTACAGTCCATGAGGTCGCAAAGAGTCGGACACGACTGAGCAAATTCACTTTCACTTTTATTGTGCAAAAGATTATAAGTTAAGTCCCATTTGTATTTTTGTTTGTTTGTTTGTTTGTTTTTACTTCCATTACTGTAGGAAGTTGGTCATAGATGATCTTTATGTACTTTATGACAGAGAGTGTTCTGCCTCTGTTTTCCTCGAAGTGTTTTTTTTTTTTTTTTCCTCGAAGTGTTTTATAGACTCTGGTCTTAAATTTAGGTCTTTTATCCATTTTGCCTATTGTTGTGTATAGTGCTAAGAAATGTTCTGGTTTCATTCTTTTACATATAGCTGGCCAGTTTTCCCAGCTCCACTAATTAAAGGGAAAATCTTTTCTCTTTTTTATATTCTTGCATCCTTGGTCAAAAATGAGGTGCCCATATGTGTTTGGATTTATCTCTAGGTTTTTTACCATATTCAATTTTTCTACGTTTCTGTTTTTGTGCCAGTATCATAACATCTTGATGACTGTAGCTTTGTAGTATCATTTGAAGTCAGGAAGGTTGATTCCTCCAGCTCCATTCTTCTTTCTCAAGGTTGTTTTGGCTATGTGGGGTCGTTTGTGTTTCCATACAAGTTTTTTTTTTTTTTTTTTTTCTAATCTGTGAAAAATACAATTGATAGGTTGATGAAAATTTCATTTATTCATAGATTTCTTTGGCTCATATAATTTTCACAATATTGATTGTTCCAATTCAAAAACATGATATTTCTCTCCATCTGTTTGCGTCATATTTGACTTTTTTCATCAGTGTCATAGTTTTCTGCATACAGATCTTTTGTCTCTTTGGGCAGATTTATTCCTAATATTTTATTCTTTTTTCTTTTCTTTTCTTTTTTTTCTCTCTCTCTCTTTTTTTTTTTTTTTTTTTAGTGGCTAATGGAATTGTTTCCTTAACTTCTCTTTCTGAGTGTTCATTGTTAGTGTATAGGAATATGTAGGTACCCTTGTCTTGTTCCTGATTTATTTCCACCACTGAGGACAATGTTTGCTGTGACTTTGTCATATACGGCCATTATTACATAGAGGCATATTGCTTATATGCTTACTTTCTGGAGACATTTTTATCATAGTGGGTATTGAATTCTGTCAAAGTTTTCTCTGCATCTATTGAGATATGCTTTTTTCTTTCAATTTCCTAATATAGTATATCACACAGATTGACTTACATATATTGAAGAAGATTTACATCTCTGGGATAAAGCCCACTTGGCCATGATGTATGATCTTTTTAATGTGTTGTTTCATAGAATCGTAATGAGGAATTTTGCATCTATGTTCATCAATGTTATTGACCTTTAATTTTCTCTTTTTGTGGCAGCTTTCTCTGGTTTTGGTATCAGAGTGATGATGGACTCATAGAATGATTTTGGGAGTCTTCCTTCCTCTGCAATTTCCTGGAGGAATTTGAACAGGATAGTTGTTCGATTTTCTCTAAACTTTTGGTAGAATTCACTTGTGAAGCCATCTAGCCTTGCGGTTTTGTTCATTGGAAGATTTTTTTTTTTTTATTACGGTTTATATTTCTGTTTTTGATTGGTTTGCTCATGTTTTCTGTTTCATCCTGGTTCAGTTTTTGATGGTTATGCTTTTCTAGAATTTATCCATTTCTTCAAGATTGTCCATTTTATTAGCATATTGTTGCTGATAGTAGTCCTTTACGATCTTTTGTATTTCTGAATTGTCTATTGTGACTTCTCCTTTTCCATTTCTAATTTTATTGAGTCTTCTCTCTTTTTTCCTTGACTAGCCTGGTTAACAATTTGTCAATTTTGTTTATCTTCTCAAAGAACCAGCTTTTAGTTTCATTCATCTTTGCTATTGTCTCCTTCATTTCTCTATCACATACTTCTACTCTGATCTTTATGACTTCTTCCCTTCTACTAACTTTTTCTTTTTAATTTGCCTATTTTTCTTCTCTAGTAGCTTTAACTGTAAGGTCAGGTGTTTATCTGTTGCTTATCTTCTTTCTTGAGGTAGGTTGTATTGCCATAGACTTCCCTCTTAGCACTGCTTCTACTGCATCCCATAGGTTTTGTGTTGTGTTTTGTTTTGTTTTTTCATTTGTATATATATATATATACACACATTGTATATATATTTGTATATGTATCTGTATACATATGTATAATCTGTGCGTGTGTGTGTTTGTATGTGTGTGTGTAAGTCAGACATCATCACCTTACAAAGTTTCAGGTGTACAACAAGGTGATTCAGTTGTACATATACACGTATTATTTTTCAGATGATTTTCCATTATAGGTTATTACAAGATAGTGGCTATAGTTCCCTGTGCTATAATTAAATCTTTGTGCCTTGAGGCATATCTAGTCAGTCATTTCAGTCACTCAGTCATGTCCAACTCTTTGTGACCCCATGGACTGCAGCAGGCCAGGCTTCCCTGTTCGTCACCAACCCCCGGAGCTTGCTCAAACTCATGTCCATTGAGTAGGTGATGCCATCCAACCATCTCATGCTCTGTCATTCCCTCCTCCTCCTGCCTTCAATCTTTCCCAACCTCAGGGTCTTTTCCAATGAATCAGTTCTAATGAGGCATATCTATTCTTTTTTTATAATTAAAAATCTAGCACTCTCTTCATACTAAGTCAAACAAGTGGGGTCAAATGTTATAACATTTTACTTATGCAAAGATTCATAAGTTTTCTAAGACTATACACACACACACACACAAAAATGATTTTCTACATGCTTGATAAACTCTTGAGAAATAACATCATAAACAAAAAAAAAAAAAAATGAAGAGATGGAGAAATTGGAAAACATAAATTGAAATGAAATGTTAGTGCTGAATATGAAACAGAAAAAGCAAAATAAACTAGATAAAAGATTATTGTATAGTCCAGTTGTTTCTAAACATGGCTGCTCTTTAGAAACATATCTGCAGCTTTGCAGGAAAAAAAAAAAAAAAACAATATCAGAAAATTGATATTTTTCAGAAAATTTCAAGATAATTCTGATATGCATCTGAATTTTGAAAAGTTGTTACAGACTTTTCTATTAAATTGTAGTTTTGGTGATAAAGAATTCTATTTTATTTCAGTTGAGCAATCATGATACAATGGTATTAAGTAATAGTTACACAATAACAATAGAAAAAGGTGTTTATCAGTTTTCATAATCAATCCTCAGACAAAAAATAAAAGATAATTACAATTGCAAGCCAAAATGATAACATGGTTAATCTAATAATATAAAATAACTGCATATAGTTTCTTAGTGTTAAACAGAGTGATGTGGTAATTAGAAGTAGATACATGCATTTGTTTTCACCTTCCCTGCCAGTCTATTTCTTTTGTTTGGTTCATTTAATCCATTTACATTTAAAGTAATCATCCATATGTATGGTCCTATTAAGGTTTCCTTAATTGCTTTAGGTTTATTTTCTGTCCATCTCTAGCTTGTCTTGTGCTTCCTGCCTGGAGTATTTCATTTAGCATTTGTAAAGCTGGTTTGGTGGTGCTGAATTATCTTAACTTTTGCTTGTCTGGAAAGCTTTTGATTTCTCCATCAAATCTGAGGGAGAGTCTTGCTGGGTAGAATATTCTTGGTTGTGGGTTCTTCCTTTCATCACTGTAAGCATATTAAGCCATTCCCTCTGGGTCTTGGTGCTTGCAAGATTTTGTTTGTGCCCTCCGTGTCTGTAGTCTCTGTATCCCTCAGGCCTTTGGAAGTCCTACAATCAAGTCCTGCTGGCCTTCCAGGTCAAAGTTCCTGGGGATTCCTAGTTCCTTTGTTCAGTCTCCAGACTGGGAAGCCTGATGTGGGGTTCAGAAACATCACAATAGTGGGAGAGTTTCTTCAGTATTATTGTCCTCCAGTTTGTGGGTCACTCACTGAGCAGGTATGGGATTTCATTTTATCAGGATTGTGCCCCTCCTACCATCTTGCTGTGGCTTCTTCTTTGTCTTTGGAGACGGGGTATCTTTTTGGTGGGTTGCAGCGTCCTCCTGTCAAGTGTTTTTCAACAGCTAGTTGCAAACTCATAGGAGGTGATGACCACACGTCCTTCTACTTCACCATCTTGAATTGGAAGGTCGAGTTGTCGCGTTTTCAATATCATTTGTTTCTAGGCATATTTTAATTTCCTTTTTGATTTTTTAGTGATCTTTTGCTTATTCAGAAGTATATTGTTTAGCCTCCATATATTTATCTAGTTTTTTTAGTTTATTTTTTTTTTTCTGCAGTCATTATCTAAACTTACATCACTACTGTCAGAAAGGATTGCTTGAAATGCTTTCTTTTTTTTTTTTAACTTACCAAGACTTGATTTGTGACCTAAGATGTGACAAACCTGGAGATTATTCCATATGCACTTGAGAAAAATGGTGAAATCTATTATTTTTGAATGAAATGCCCAGTAGGTATCAAGTAAGTCCAGCTGGTCCAATGCATTGCTTAAATCCAAGTGTTTCCTTGTTAATTTCCTGTCTGGATGATCTCTCCATTAATGTCAGTGGAGTATTAAAATCCCCTTCTACTACTTTGTTGCTATCTATTTCCCCTTTATAGCTGTTAGCATTTTCCTTATGTATTGAGGTAATCCAGTGTTAGGTACATATATATTTATAGTTCTTTTTGGATTGATCCCTTCATCATTATATGGTATCCTTCCTTATCTCTTGTTAAAATCTTTATTTGAAAGTCTATTTTGTGTGATATGACTATTTCTATTCCTGATTTATTTTGATTTAGGTTTGCATAGAATATCATTTTCCAGCTCCTCATTTTCAGTCTGTATATGCCCCTAGGTTTGAGGTGGGTCTCATGTAGATAGCATATATAGGGGCCTTATATTTATATCCTTTTAGCCAATCTGTGTCTTTTGGTTGGAGCATTTAGTCCATTTACATATAAGGTAATTATTAATATATATGATCCTATTGCATTTACTTTGTTTTGGTCTTGTTTTTGTAGGCCATTTCTTTGACTTGTGTTTCTGTCTAGAGAAGTTCCTTTAGTATTTGTTGTAAAATTGGTTTTGTGGTGTTGAATTCTCTTAAATTTTGCTTATCTGTAAAGGTTTTGATTTCTCCTTTGAATGTGAATGAGATCCTTGTTGAATAATCTTGATTGTAGTATTTTTTTTTTTTCCTTTTATCATTTTAAGTATATCAGGCCACTCCATTCTGGCCAGCGGAGTTTCTGTTGAAAAATAAGCTGTTAGCCTTATGGGGATTCCCCTGTGTGTTATTTATTGCTTTTCCCTTGCTGTGTTTAATATCTGTTCTATGTGTTTAAGTTTTGTTAGTTCTATTAATATGTGTCTTGACATGTTTCTCCTTGGGTTTATCATGTATGAGACTCTCTGGGCTTCCGAGATTAGTGGTTACTTCCTTTCTCATTTTGAGAAAGTTTTTGATTATAATATCCTTAAATATTTTCTCATACCCTTTCTTTTGGTCCGCTTCTTCTAGGACCTCTATGATTAGAATTTTAGGGGTGCTTAATGTTGCCTCAGAAGTCTCAGAGACTGACCTCATTACTTTTCATTCCTTTTTTCTTTATTCTGCTCTGCTTTGGTTATTTACATCATTTTATATTCCAATACACTTATCCATTCTTTTGCTTCAGTTATTCTGCAGTTGTTTTCCTCTGATTTATTTTTAATCTCAATTATCTTGTTGTTCATTATTAATTGGTAATTACTTAGTGCTTCTAAGCCCTTGGTAAACATTTTTTGTGTCTTCTCGATCCATGACTCAAGTCTATTTATCTGTGCCTCCACTTTAATTTCAAGATTTTGAATCATCTTTACTATAATTACTCTAAATTGTTTTTCAGGCAGACTGCTTAATGCCTCTTCATTTGTTTGGTCTTGTGGGTTTTTATCTTGTTCCTTCTCTGCTGCATGTTTCTCTGTTTTTGTTGTTGTTTGTTTAATTTAGTCTGTTTGTGGTCTCCTTTCTGCAGGCTGGAAGGTCATTGCTCCTATTAATTTTGGTGTCTATCCCCTGTGGGTGGGGTTGAACCAGTACCTAGTGAAGATTTCCTCGCTGGGATGTTTGTGCCTGTTTTCTGGTGAATGGAGCTGGATTTTGTCTCTCTGAAAGGCAGAGCCATGTACAGTAGTGTGTTTTTGGGTGTTTAAGGGTTTGTTATGGCTTTGGGAAACATTTATGTTAATAGGAAGATTTGTCTTCCTGTTTTGCTAACAGTTTGGCATAAGGTATCTGTCATTGGAGCTTGCAGGCTTTTGGATGGGACCTGGCCTTTGTTTTCTGATGGAGGCCTTTGGTAGGCCTCTCACCTGTTAACAATCCATGGGGTTGGGAATTCTGTGGTGGTTCAAAGTCCTGGATTCTGGTCTCCCACCTCTGGTTTTCAGTCCCAATCCCTTACTGTAAACCCAGGACACCATAGGCCACATAACACAGAAGAAAGAACCCCAAGACAAATGATGATAAAGCACTCAATAGCCAAGTACATCCAAAGAGAGTCATAAACTTACAAACAGAAAAGAAGGGAGAAGAATTTTCAAAAAGGGTAAAAACAAGAGTCAAAATAGGAGACCACAATCAACCCAATAAACAAACCTCTAAGTGAAAATTGATACTAAAAATTAGACTTTCAAAAATGCAAAATAAAAAACAACCATCAAAAATAAAAATAAAAAACATGAAAAAAATTCCAATATAACTGAACAATACTATGCAGAAAAAATAGGAGAAAATAAAATAAATTTATGTAAAAATAAGATGTTTTAAAAAAGGAAAACATAGAGTATAAAAATAAAAGTTAAAGGAGTAATAAGGAACAATTTTAGACCAATATGAAAAAAGGGGTGTATATATATATACATCTAGAATGGTAGTGAGAAAATTGTCCATGTGACTCCTTTATTTTCCTACCCCAGTCGATTTGCTTCCTCAGAAAGTCTTCCAATATTTCTAGGATGATCTCTAGGCCTGTTGTGGGCAGTGTGGGGTCAGCTCAGACTCAGATCTTGCCTTCATCCATCTTTACTTGCTCTAAAACTCTATAGTTGCCTCTAAAGTCCACAGCTTTAGACTAATTGCTGGATTTAAGCTACTGTACTTGCAACACAAACACACAACTTTTCTAGCAGTCATGTATGAATGTGAAAGTTAGATCATAAAGAAGGCTGAACAATGAAGAATTGATGCTTTCGAATTGTGGTGTTGAAGACTTTTTTTTTTTTTAATTAATTAATTTATTTATTTTTTCAGTGGGTTTGTCATACATTGACATGAATCAGCAATAGATTTACACGTATTCCCCATCCCGATCCCCCCTCCCACCTCCCTCTCCACCCGATTCCTCTGGGTCTTCCCAGTGCACCAGGCCCGAGCACTTGTCTCATGCATCCCACCTGGGCTGGTGACCTGTTTCATCATAGATAATATACATGCTATTCTTTCGCAACATCCCACCCTCACATTCTCCCACAGAGTTCAAAAGTCTGTTCTGTACTTCTGTGTCTCTTTTTCTGTTTTGCATAAAGGGTTGTCGTTACCATCTTTCTAAATTCCATATATATGTGTTAGTATGCTGTAATGATCTTTATCTTTCTGGCTTACTTCACTCTGTATAAGGGGCTCCAGTTTCATCCATCTCATTAGAACTGGTTCAAATGAATTCTTTTTAATGGCTGAGTAATATTCCATGGTGTATATGTACCACAGCTTCCTTATCCATTCATCTGCTGATGGGCATCTAGGTTGCTTCCATGTCCTGGCTATTATAAACAGTGCTGCGATGAACATTGGGGTGCACGTGTCTCTTTCAGATCTGGTTTCCTCAGTGTGTATGCCCAGAAGTGGGATTGCTGGATCATATGGCAGTTCTATGTCCAGTTTTTTAAGAAATCTCCACACTGTTCTCCATAGTGGCTGTACTAGGTTGCTTTCCCACCAACAGTGTAAGAGGGTTCCCTTTTCTCCACACCCTCTCCAGCATTTACTGCTTGTAGACTTTTGGATAGCAGCCATCCTGACTGGCGTGTAATGGTACCTCATTGTGGTTTTGATTTGCATTTCTCTAGTAATGAGTGATGTTGAGCATCTTTTCATGTGTTTGTTAGCCATCTGTATGTCTTCTTTAGAGAAATGTCTGTTTAGTTCTTTGGCCCATTTTTTGATTGGGTCATTTATTTTTCTGGAATTGAGCTTCAAGGGTTGCTTGTATATTTTTGAGATTAATCCTTTGTCTGTTTCTTCATTTGCTATTATTTTCTCCCAATCTGAGGGCTGTCTTTTCACCTTACTTATAGTTTCCTTTGTTGTGCAAAAGCTTTTAAGTTTCATTAGGTCCCATTTGTTTAGTTTTGCTTTTATTTCCAATATTCTGGGAGGTGGGTCATAGAGGATCTTGCTGTGGTTTATGTCGGAGAGTGTTTTGCCTATGTTCTCCTCTAGGAGTTTTATAGTTTCTGGTCTTACATTTAGATCTTTAATCCATTTTGAGTTTATTTTTGTGTATGGTGTTAGAAAGTGTTCTAGTTTCATTCTTTTACAAGTGGTTGACCAGCTTTCCCAGCACCACTTGTTAAAGAGGTTGTCTTTTTTCCATTGTATATCCTTGCCTCCTCTGTCAAAGATAAGGTGTCCATAAGTTCGTGGATTTATCTCTGGGCTTTCTATTCTGTTCCATTGATCTATATTTCTGTCTTTGTGCCAGTACCATACTGTCTTGATGACTCTGGCTTTGTAGTATAGTCTGAAGTCAGGCAGGTTGATTCCTCCAGTTCCATTCTTCTTTCTCAAGATTACTTTGGCTATTTGAGGTTTTTTGTATTTCCATACAAATTGTGAAATTATTTGGTCTAGTTCTGTGAAAAATACCGTTGGTAGCTTGATAGGGATTGCATTGAATCTATAGATTGCTTTGGGTAGAATAGCCATTTTGACAATATTGATTCTTCCAATCCATGAGCATGGTATGTTTCTCCATCTGTTTGTGTCCTCTTTGATTTCTTTTATCAGTGTTTTATAGTTCTCTATGTATAGGTCTTTTGTTTCTTTAGGTAGATATACTCCTAAGTATTTTATTCTTTTTGTTGCAATGGTGAATGGTATTGTTTCCTTAATTTCTCTTTCTGTTTTTTCATTGTTAGTATGTAGGAATGCAAGGGATTTTTGTGTGTTAATTTAATTTATATCCTGCAACTTTACTATATTCATTGATTAGCTCTAGTAATTTTCTGGAAGAGTCTTTAGGGTTTTCTATGTAGAGGATCATGTCATCTGCAAACAGTGAGAGTTTCACTTCTTCTTTTCCTATCTGGATTCCTTTTACTTCTTTTTCTGCTCTGATTGCTGGGGCCAAAACTTCCACCACTATGTTGAATAGTAGTGGTGAGAGTGGGCACCCTTGTCTTGTTCCTGATTTCAGGGGAAATGCTTTCAATTTTTCACCATTGAGGGTGATACTTGCTGTGGGTTTGTCATATATAGCTTTTATTATGTTGAGGTTCTATTCCTGCTTTCTGGAGAGTTTTAATCATGAATGGGTGTTGAATTTTGTCAAAGGCTTTCTCTGCATCTATTGAGATAATCATATGGTTTTTATCTTTCAATTTGTTAATGGGGTGTATTACATTGATTGATTTGTGGATATTAAAGAATCCTTGCATTCCTGGGATAAAGCCCACTTGGTCGTGGTGTATGATTTTTTTAATATGTTGTTGGATTCTGTTTGCTAGAATTTTGTTAAGGATTTTTGCATCTATGTTCATCAGTGATATTGGCCTGTAGTTTTCTTTTTTTGTGGCATCTTTGTCTGGTTTTGGAATTAGGGTGATGGTGGCCTCATAGAATGAGTTTGGAAGTTTACCTTCCTCTGCAATTTTCTGGAAGAGTTTGAGTAAGATAGGTGTTAGCTCTTCTCTAAATTTTTGGTAGAATTCAGCTGTGAAGCCATGTGGTCCTGGGCTTTTGTATGCTGGAAGATTTTTGATTACAGTTTCGATTTCCTTGCTTGTGATGGGTCTGTTCAGATCTTCTATTTCTTCCTGGTTCAGTTTTGGAAAGTTATACTTTTCTAAGAATTTGTCCATTTCATCCAAGTTGTCCATTTTATTGGCATAGAGCTGCTGGTAGTAGTCTCTTATGATCCTTTGTATTTCAGTGTTGTCTGTTGTGATCTCTCCATTTTCATTTCTAATTTTGTTAATTTGGTTCTTCTCTCTTTGCTTCTTAATGAGTCTTGCTAATGTTTTGTCAATTTTGTTTATTTTTTCAAAAAACCAGCTTTTAGCTTTGTTGATGTTTGCTATGGTCTCTTTAGTTTCTTTTGCATTTATTTCTGCCCTGATTTTTAAGATTTCTTTCCTTCTGCTAACCCTGGGGTTCTTCATTTCTTCCTTCTCTAGTTGCTTTAGGTGTAGAGTTAGGTTATTTATTTGGCTTTTTTCTTGTTTCTTCATGTGAGCCTGTAATGCTATGAACCTTCCCCTTAGCACTGCTTTTACAGTATCCCATAGGTTTTGGGTTGTTGTGTTTTCATTTTCATTCATTTCTATGCATATTTTGATTTCTTTTTTGATTTCTTCTATGATTTGTTGGTTATTCAGAAGCGTGTTATTTAGCCTCCATATGTTTGAATTTTTAACAATTTTTTTCCTGTAATTGAGATCTAATCTTACTGCACTGTGGTCAGAAAAGATGACTGGAATGATTTCAATTTTTTTGAATTTTCCAAGACCAGATTTATGGCCCAGGATGTGGTCTATTCTGGAGAAGGTTCCATGTGCACTTGAGAAAAAGGTGAAGTTGATTGTTTTGGGGTGAAATGTCCTATAGATATCAATTAGGTCTAGCTGGTCCATTGTGTCATTCAAGGTTTGTGTTTCCTTGTTAATTTTCTGTTTAGCTGATCTATCCATAGTTGTGAGTAGGGTATTAAAGTCTCCCACTATTATTGTGTTACTATTAATTTCCTCTTTCATACTCGTTAGTGTTTGCCGTACATATTGCGGTGCTCCTATGTTGGGTGCATATATATTTATAATTGTTATATCTTCTTCTTGCATTAATCCTTTGATCATTATGTAGTGTCCTTCTTTGTCTCTTTTCACATCCTTTATTTGAAAGTCTATTTTATCTGATATGAGTATTGCGACTCCTGCTTTCTTTTGGTCTCCGTTTGCGTGAAATATTTTTTTCCAGCCCTTCACTTTTAGTCTGTATGTGTCTCTTGCTTTGAGATGGGTCTCTTGTAGACAGCATATATAGGGGTCTTGTTTTTGTATCCATTCAGCCAATCTTTGTCTTTTGGTTGGGGCATTCAACCCATTTACATTTAAGGTAATTATTGATAGGTGTGGTCCCGTTGCCATTTAATTTGTTGTTTTGGGTCACGTTTATACAACCTTTCTGCATTTCCTATCTAGAGAAGATCCTTTAGCATTTGTTGAAGAGCTGGTTTGGTGGTTCTGAATTCTCTCAGCTTTTGCTTGTCTGTAAAGCTTTTGAATTCTCCTTCATATCTGAATGAGATCCTTGCTGGGTACAGTAATCTAGGTTGTAGGTTATTCTCTTTCATTACTTTCAGTATGTCCTGCCACTCCCTTCTGGCCTGGAGGGTTTCTATTGATAGATCAGCTGTTATCCTTATGGGAATCCCTTTGTGTGTTATTTGTTGTTTCTCCCTTGCTGCTTTTAATATTTGTTCTTTGTGTTTGATCTTTGTTAATTTGATTAATATGTGTCTTGGGGTGTTTTGCCTTGGGTTTATCCTGTTTGGGACTCTCTGGGCTTCTTGGACTTGGGTGGCTATTTCCTTCCCCATTTTAGGGAAGTTTTCAGCTATTATCTCCTCGAGTATTTTCTCATGGCCTTTCTTTTTGTCTTCTTCTTCTGGGATTCCTATGATTCGAATGTTGGGGCGTTTCACATTGTCCCAGAGGTCCCTGAGGTTGTCCTCATTTCTTTTGATCCTTTTTTCTTTTTTCCTCTCTGCTTCATTTATTTCCACCATTTTATCTTCTACCTCACTTATCCTATCATCTGTCTCCATTATTCTACTCTTGGTTCCCTCCAGAGTGTTTTTGATCTCATTCATTGCATTATTCATTTTTAATTGACTCTTTTTTATTTCTTCTAGGTCTTTATTAAACATTTCTTGCATCTTTTCAATCTTTGTCTCCAGGCTATTTATCTGTAACTCCATTTTGTTTTCAAGATTTTGGATCATTTTTATTATCATTATTCTAAATTCTTTTTCAGGTAGATTCCCTATCTCCTCCTCTTTTGTTTGACTTGGTGGGCATTTTTCATGTTCCTTTACCTGTTGGGTATTTCTCTGCCTTTTCATCTTGTTTAAATTGCTGTGTCTGGAGTGGGCTTTCTGTATTCTGGAGGTCTGTGGTTCCTTTTTATTGTGGAGGTTTTACCCAGTGGGTGGGGTTAGACGATTGGCTTGTCAAGGTTTCCTGGTTAGGAAAGTTTGTGTCGGTGTTCTGGTGCGTGGAACTTGATTTCTTCTCTCTGGAGAGCAATGGAGTGCTCAGTAATGAGTTTTGAGATGGGTCTATGTGTTAGGTGTCACCTTGGGCAGCCTGTATGTTGACGTTTAGGGCTATGTTCCTGCGTTGCTGGAGAATTTGCTTAGTATGTCTTGCTCTAAAACTTATTGGCTCTTGGGTGGTGGTTGGTTTCAGTGTAGGTATGGAGGCTTTTGGACGGTCACTTATTACTTAAAGTTCCATGTAGTCAGGAGTTTTCTGGTGTTCTCAGGTTTTGGGCTTAAGTCTCCTGCCTCTGGATTTTAGTTTTATTCTTCCTGTAGCCTCAGGACTTCTCCAACTATACAGCACTGATAATAAAACTTCTAGGTTAATGGCAAAAAGATTCTCCCCCGTTAGGGACACCCAGAGAGGTTCACAGAGTTACATGAAGAAGAGGAGAGGGAGGAGGGAGATAGTGATGAGCAGGAGGAGAAAAAGGGGGACTCAAGAGGAGAGAGACAGATCTATGCAGTTGTTTGTTCCCAGAGTGTTCTCCGTAGCCCAGACACCCACCAATATTCACAGAATTGAATTGGGAAGAGAAGGGGAAAGGAGGAAATAAAGGTGTTCTGAGGTAGAAAACAGAGAGTCAAGATTGGGAGAGAATAATCAACACACTCCTGAATAAAAATGGGAACTGAATATTGGATTCTTAAATGTTCACAATTTATATCATATATTGAAAAACAAAAATTAAAAATCTAGAGTAGAGATTAGACTCTTAAAAATACTATATTAAAAACAAAAACCAAAACACACACAAAAAAATTTTTTAAATATATATGAAGTTCAGTTTAAAAAATAGGGCTTCTCTTCTTCTTCTTTTTTTTTTTTTTTGGTAAGGTTATAGTGTATTGAAAATGAAAATTAAGGAGTAGTAGAGGAGTACTAGAGGACTTTAAAAGAAATAAGAGAAAAAGAAAAATAGACAATAGAAGAGAAAAAGGAGAAAAAAAGAAAAAAAAAGTTTTCCCTAATTAAAAAAATCATAAAAATCTATGAAAATGAAAGTTAAGGAGTAATGGGGGGAGTAATAGGGAATTTTAAAGGAAAATAAAAGAGTAAAAATAAAAAAGAAAAAATAATTTTTTTTTATTAAAAAAAAAAAAAGTAAAAATATATCTAGGAATTTCTCTGAAGCTGTTGTGGTCAGTGTCGTTTCGGCTCAGTTTCAGATATCTCCTCGTTCCAGCTTACAGATCTCGATATCTACAGGCCTCTTCCATTGTAATCGGTGTTTTCTACAGGGGTCTTAATCTGTTGCACCGCTCTCTTCTGAAGCGGTTCCCTTTGTTTATTTGGCTTCTGTTTGCCGGTTTTTTCAGAGCCTCATTTCCACCCTGACACAGGCGGGCGGAGGTGGACTCTTATTCAGGTAGCTAGTTCTGTAGCCCTGCTGGGAGGGGCTGGTGCTGCGGGGAGGGGCTGGTGCTGCGGGGAGGGGGCTGGCGCTGCTTTCTCGGTCTCTGCTGCTCAGGATCCCGGCTGCTCCATATGGAGCGCGCCGCGCGCTGCGCGCAGCTCCAGCCCTCAGGTGTTCCACAAAAGCATGGAACAAAAGGCTGCGTCCGCTCTTGTGCCTTCCCCTTCAGAGCGGTCCAGGCAGCCAGGAGCTTGACAGGAGCACTCTCCCCAGGTGCGGCGCGCCCACTCCCCTCCGCGGTCCCAATCTCGGTTTCCGCCGGCGCCAGTCGGCTGCGTGCGCCTTCTGCCCTCTGCGTCCCCAGCCCCAGTCCCCGCCCGCGCCGGTCGGGTGCCTGCGCCCTGTGTCTCGCCGCGACCTGCTTCCGCCTCCGGCGGGTCTGGGCCGGTCCGCAGTCTGCGAGCTCTTCTCTGGACTTTCTCGGTCCCTTAGTTCTGCGAACGGCCGGCAGCGTGATCGGGCCGGTTAATTTTCTCTCTCTTCCCTGCTCTCCCACAGTTCAAGTTGACAACTCACAAAAGCTCCCTCCGATTGTCCTCAGGGCACTCAGGCCCGGACCCTGCCCGGAGCAATGCCTCCCGCTCCTCTCCGTGCAGCCCCCACTTGCTGGTGGCGGATGCCGGTGTCTGGGGCACTTTTCTGCTGAGAGTTGCTTTTAGGCACGTAATCTGTGGGTTTTATTTATTGTTTCCCTCCCAGTCAGGTTGCCCTCCTAGATTCAAACACTTCCCCCAGGCCCGCCAGTGCGAGGGTTTCCCGGTGTCTGGAAACGTCCTCTAAAGACTCCCTTCCCGGGACGGATCTCCGTCCTTAGCTCTTTTGTCTCACTTTTTATCTTTTATATTTTGTCCTACCTCCTTTCGAAGACAATGGGCTGCTTTTCTGGGCGCCTGATGACCTCAGCTAGCGATCAGAAGTTGTTTTGTGAAGTTTGCTCTGCGTTCAGATATTCTTTTGATGAATTTGTAGGAGAGAAAGTGGTCTCCCCGTCCTACTCCTCCGCCATCTTGGCTCTTCCCCCGGAGAAGACTCTTGAGAGTCACTTGGGCAGCAAGGAGAGAAAACCAGTCAATCTTTTTTTTTTTTTTTTTAGGATTTATTATTATTTTTTTCCATTTATTTTTATTAGTTGGAGGCTAATTACTTTATAATATTTTAGTGAAAACCAGTCAATCTTAAAGGAAATGAACCCTGAATATTCATTAGAAAGACTGATGCTGAAGCTGAAACTCCAGTATTTTGGCCACCGGATGTGAAGAGACAACTAATTGGAAAAGACTCTGATGCTAGGAAAGATTGAGGGCAGGAGGAGAAGGGAGCAACAGAGGATGAGATGATTGGATGGTATCACTGACTCAGTTGATATGACTTTAAGCAAAGTCTGGGATATAATGAAGGACAGGGAAGCCTGGTGTGCTTCAGTCCATGGAGTTGCAAAGAGTTGGAAACAACTTAGTGACTGAATGACAACAACCTTCAACTGCATGGGTGACTTCCCCTTCTTTCCTTTGTTCATGAAGCCCCTAGTGTTCCCACTTTGGTTTTGGGCCCATATCTACTTGTTGGTTGCTTTCCTGTTCTCTGTATAGACATGAGGGGGCAAAACTAGCTGCTTATTATGGGTTCATCTGCTAAGTTGGACTGGGGAGAGGCTGGGGTAGAGCAGTCACAGCTGGTGTGTGTGGGGAGTTCCCACTGTGTCTGGAACCTGTGAGAAGTCACCACAGTCTGAGGGGGATTGTGCATTACCACAGGGGAGTAAGCTCCAAGTTTTGTGGCACCATTGGCAGAGCTAATTCACTCAGGCTCACAGGAAGATATGGGCAATCACCCATGGCTGCTCACAGCTTGGTGGTAAATATAATCCCCAGGACTAAGACCATAGCGGCCCCCTGCATTCCACCTCTGTCACTTGAGCTGGCCTCTACATCTCTGGAGCCACAGGCAGTGGCTGGCTTGTCCTGCTTTTGTATTTGCTAAGGTGCAGTCTTTGTTCTGTGAGCACACATCATTAGAGCTTTTCTGTGGGAATAATCTTCTGCCCCCTGGCGGGCCCATGCTTTTCCTTGGACTCTCTCCACTGTGTCACACTAGCCCCCTCAGATTATCTTCACAGTCTTCTCCCTGAGGTTCGACCCCCCAAAGCCTGAGTCTCAGCACCCCGCCCCCAATCAGTGTGATGGACACAAGTGTGTGAATCACTTCTCCACTGGGATATGCCATTTGACAAGATCTCTGTGGGGAATGTTCTCCATTTTGTTTTCAGAGCACCTGCCACTACACTTCCCTCTGAAATCCTGAAGCTCACTCCTCACTTACCTGTGAGGGAGTTTCCTAGTGTGTGGAAACTTTCCCCCTTCATGACTGCCTACCTAGGGTGAAGGTCCCCATCCCCAAATTCTTTGTTTCCACTTTTATCATTATCTTTTGCCCTACCTCATTCTGAGGAGATTGGTTTACCTTTTTGGAAGTCTGGAGTACTCTGCCAGTGTTCAGAAGATGTTCTGTAGTTTTCCACATGCAATTGAGTTCTTGATGTATTTTTGGCAGGGGTGGGGGGTGGAGAGTGATCTCCTTGTCTCATTCCTCCACCATCTTGAGTGTCTCCAAACTAGTATATCTTTAATTCATGATCCTGAATCACTGCAATGAACCCAAGTTTTGTACTTTAATTACTATGACAAGGTATACTCAGTAATGGTGCTACTATTCCTAACAATATGACCTTGACTAAATTTTAACATCATCTTGTTTTATGTATTCTTTAATTGCTTTTGATGAATATATTTTATTTCTAGCTTTAATGTTCCTGCTAGCTTTATATACGGTTGACCCTCTACTGATCCTATATATCTGCCTTTAACCAGTAAGAGTTTTCTTTTTATAATGTTCTGATTTCTAAGTTTGTCCTTTTCTTTTCTGCTTAGAGAAGTTCTTTAACATATCTTGTAAGATCAGCCCTGGCTGTTCCACTGGCATTTGTGACCAGGTCCTTGCATGACAGCCTTCATGTTCTAGGGGTATGGGCTTCTTATGACCCATTAAAAATCAGGAATATCATAACTCACTATTGAGTAAGAATGAGAGAGATAATTAAACAATGAATTAATACATAAACACATTATTAAAGGAAGTGAATGGACAAATTGATTTGAGACTTTGAATTAATTAAAATTCAGAGTATACTGAATTTTTTACTAATAGTTTTAATACTTTTTTATTATCAAGATGGACAAAATGTTATTTCAATATCCTTTGGAGAATTTCTAATATTAATTTTATATCTTCATTTTTTTCTCTTCAATTATATCATATTTCTCTAACTCTATTTCCCACCCATATACCAAAATGTGTATGATTCTTGGTAGCATGATTGGGATCTGTTAGAGGATGTAGATGGAATTTATGTTTCTTTCAAAAAGCAATATATATATATATATATATATATATATATATATATATATATATGTATTACCGTACGTCTTCTAAATATGAATGAGTTCTTTTCTGAGAGTACATTTATGAGTCCAATTTGTAAATCAAAAAAAGTTAGCTTAGGTACCTAACACAATAGCCTAGTGCTGTATTGTCACAGATTTATGGCAGTTTTCACCCAAATAAGACATAAAAAAACAAACACAAAAAATAAAGAATACATTTTTAATCTTACAGTACCATGCCTTGAAAAGTACAGTAATACAGTACAACAGGATATTCCCTGGTTGCTCAGGGGTAAAGAATCTGCCTGCAATGCAGGAGATGTAGGTTTGACCCGTGGGTAAAGAAGATCTCCTGGAGAGGTAATGGCAACCCACTGTGGTATTATTGACTGGGAAATCCCATGTACTTAGGAGTCTGGCAGGGGCTGCAGTCTCTGGGATTGCAAAAGAGTCCGACGCAGCTTAGCAATGAAACAGCAACAATGACACAGCAACTCACATACAGGGGCTGGCATCACGTGAACAGGCAAGAATTACTGCCTGAAAGAGCCAGAGGAGGTAGAAGATGGTAGAGCTGAAGGATCATCAGCAATATGAAAAGGAGGGCAAGCTGCGATTTCACTCACATCTAACACTGATGGCACAGGGTCTGGTTCCTTGCCAAATTCAATTCTATCTGCCGTCTTGGGAAAATGATCCAGTGATTTCTAGGTAGCAGCTTTTTTTTTTTTTTTTTTCCCCTCATCTTAGATGACATGTAGCACTGGGTTGCATTCTGAATGGCTGCTGCAACCTTCATGTACCATTCTATGTTTGGATCCTGTGCCTGAAAAACTAACAGTGCCTCTTCAAAGAAAGAAAATCCCGTTGTCATTTCCTATATTGTGAATCTCTTCAGTTCTTCAATTACTTCTAGCCTCTTGTCTCTATTGATCCATTCTCTGGACTTCAAATTCCAACAAGTCTTCAGTAGTAAGTTCCTTGTGTGGCATAGCTGTAAGTCAGTGAAGTTGTCTCTTGCAAAGCTAGCTCCAGCTTATACACAAAAGCACAACCACTTATAGAGGGTGAACTCACCTGAAAATGTACACCAGACATACAATTTGACTTAAGTGACTAGAAGTGTGAATGTATGTCCACAATTTAAGGTTCATATATAGGGGAATTACTATATATGAATTAGTGGATTAAATTCAACATTGGAAGCTCCACAGCCTTCACATTTCTGATCATGTAGAATCAGAATAGGGGGCTCATATGTATAATAGGGGGCTCATAATTCACTTAGAACAATTTTAACATATTCGTCAATATTGCAGTGTTTCCATATCACAGCATGGGCAGAACTGAAGCCATTCTCAACTGTATTGAAAGGGAGCTAGGCTGATGAGCATTACATCTGTTGGCAGACTCCAGTTCTGACCATTCCCTGCATAAAAATCAGTGAGGATTGTTCATACTTCAGGTTTCTCATAGCATTACCCATGTTGTGCAGTTCAGTTCAGTTCAGATTAGTCATTCAGTCATGTCCGACTCCTTGTGACCCCATGGACTGCAGCATGCCAGACCTACCTGTCCATCACCAACTCCCGGAGTTTACTCAAACTCATATCCATTAAGTCAGTGATGCCATACAACCATCTCATCCTCTGTATTCCCCTTCTTCTCCTGCCTTCAATCTTTCCCAGCATCAGGGTCTTTTCAAATGCATCAGCTTGTCTCATCAGGTGGCCAAAGTATTGGAGTTTCAGCTTCAACAGCAGGCCTTCCAATGAACACTCAGGACTGATCTCTTTTGGGATGGACTGGTGGGATCTCTTTGCAGTCCAAGGGACTCTCAAGAGCCTTGTCCAACACCACAGTTCAAAAACATCAATTCTTTGGCACTAAGTTTTCTTTATAGTCCAACTCTCACATCCATACATGACTACTGGAAAAACCATAGCCTTGACCAGATGGACCTTTGTTGGTAAAGTAATGTCTCTACTTTTTAATACATTGTCTGGGTTGGTCATAACTTTCCTTCCAAGGAATAAGCGTCTTTTAATTTCATGGCTGCAGTCACCATCAGCAATGATTTTGGAGCCCGGAAAACTTAATTCAGCCACTGTTTCCACTGTTTTCCCATCTATTTGCCATGAAGCGATAGGACCAGAAGCCATGATCTTAGTTTTCTGAATGTTGAGTTTCAAGCCAACTTTTTCACTCTCCTCTTTCACTTGCATCAAAAGGCTCCTTGGTTCTTCTTCACTTTCTGCCATAAGGGTGGTGTCATCTGCATATCTGAGGTTATTGATATTTCTCCCAGCAATCTTGATTCCAGCTTGTGCTTCATCCAGCCCGGTGTTTCTCATGATGTATTCTGCAGATAAGTTAAATAAGCAGGGTGATAATATACAGCCTTGACATACTCCTCTGCCTATTTGGAACCAGTCTGTTGTTCCTTGTCCAATTCTAACTATTGCTTCCTGACCTGCATATAGATTTCTCAAGAGGCAGGTCAGGTGATCTGGTATTTCCATATCTTTCAGAATTCTCCACAGTTTATTGTGATCCACACAGTCAAAGTATTTGACATAGTCAATAAAGCAAAAGTAGATGTTTTTCTGGCACTCTTACTTTTTCAGTGATCCAGGAGATGTTGGCAAATTGACCTCTGGTTCCTCTTCCTTTTCTAAAACCAGCTTGAATATCTTGAAGCTCACTGTTCATGTATTGTTGAAGCCTGGCTTGGAGACTTTTGAGCATTACTTTACTAGCGTGTGAGATGAGTGCAATTGTGCGGTAGTTTGAGCATTCTTTGGCATTGCCTTTCTTTGGGACTGGAATGAAAACTGACCTTTGTCAGTCCTGTGGCCATTGCTGAGTTTTCCACTTTTGGTGGCATATTGAGTGCAGCACATTCACAGCATCATCTTTTAGAATTTGAAATAACTCAACTGGAACTCCATCATCTCCACTAGCTTTGCTCATAGTGATGCTTCCTAAAGTCCGTTTGACTTCACATTCCAGGATGTCTGGCTCTAGGTGAGTGATCACACCATCGTGATTATCTGGGTCATGAAGATCTTTTTTTCGTACAGTTCTGTATATTCTTGACACCTCTTCTTAATATCTCTGCTTCTGTTAGGTCCATACCATTTCTTTCCTTTTTTGAGTCCATCTTTGCATGAAATGTTCCCTTGATATCTCTAATTTTCTTGAAGAGATCTCTAGTCTTTCCCATTCTATGTTTCCCTCTATTTCTTTGCACTGATCACTGAGGAAGGTTTTCTTATCTCTCCTTGCTATTCTTTCGATCTCTGCATTCAAATGGGTATACATTTCCTTTTCTTCTTGAGTTTTTGCTTCTCTTCTTTTACAGCTATTTTTAAGGCCTCCTCAGACAGTCTTTTTAGTTTTCTGCATTTCCTTTGCTTAGGGATGGTCTTGATCCCTTTCTCCTGTACAGTGTCACAAACCTCCATCCATAGTTCATCGGGCACTGTGTCTATCAGATCTATTCCCTTAATCTATTTCTCACTTCAACTGTATAATTTTAAGGGATTTGATTTAGGTAATACCTGTATGGTCTAGTGGTTTTCCCCACTTTCTTCAATTTAAGTCTCAATTTGGCAATAAGAAGTTCATGATCTGAGCCACAGCCGGCTCCTGGTCTTGTTTTTGCTGACAGTATGTAGCTTTACCACCTTTGGCTGCAAAGAATGTAATATTGTTAAATAGCAGAAAAGACTTTATTTCCAATTTATGAAAATTATAATGTTTTCCTCTTCCATTCAAAGAGCAAATATGTGATTTATCTCTGCTTCCTGTTAGTCCCAATGTCCACTTCATGTTTTCAGGTAAGCTTACTTTTTCAGATGCTAGTGCATTTAAGTTTTTTGTCTCTTCAGTGATATATTCCACTACAACTAATAACTGAATTTCTATATGTGGAATTGTTTGGTCTGCAAGCAATTTTGCTTAATTTTAATAGGGAAAAAGTAAATAAATACTCCCCAAAAAGCAACTAAAACAAGTGTAATTGAAAAATATGTACAATTTCTTTCAAAATTTCCTGATTTGAAATCTGAAGCAGTTTCCATTGCTAAGCATTTTTGATATATATGTAGCAGTGACTATAAAGCAAGCTATGTTAAAATTTGGATTTTAAGTACTTTTATAATTGGTCAAAAAACAAAGATGCAGTCCATAGTGATGATGAATTATAATGAGATAAAAAATGATTCTATGTGAATCCATTATTTATCTAGCATTATTTTAAAATCAGTGTATCTCTATGGCCTGTATTTGGATGATGGCAATTTAGTTGATTTTTATTTATGTGTTAAGTGAATTATAAAGTGAACACATATTCAACAGTTTCAGAAAATTTAACGACCAAAACTATATTCTTAAAATCAGGAAAGGCCTTGACAGTCTGGGTGTACAACTCAGTTTAATTTGGGTTATTAAGAAGCTACAAAAAAACTGGTTTGTTAGTAATATACTAAAACTTTTATTATTAAGAAATTCACATAAAATAATTGATATATTGGAAAAGGTAATTTTTCATTCCAATCCCAAAGAAAGACAATGCCAAAGAGTGCTCAAACTACCGCACGATTGCACTCATCTCACCCACTAGTAAAGCAATGCCCAAAATTCTCCAAGCCAGGCTTCA
This sequence comes from Cervus elaphus, assembly GCF_910594005.1. Taxonomy (NCBI): domain Eukaryota; kingdom Metazoa; phylum Chordata; class Mammalia; order Artiodactyla; family Cervidae; genus Cervus; species Cervus elaphus. The sequence goes on along the minus strand of NC_057842.1, from coordinate 7,025,467 downwards.
GCAATACGTGAACCATGAACTTCCAGATGCTCAAACTGGTTTTAGAAAAGACAGAGGAACCAGAGATCAAATTGCCAACATCTGCTGCATCTTCGAAAAAGCAAGAGAGTTCCAGAAAAACATCTATTTCTGCTTTATTGACTATGCCAAAGCCTTTGACTGTGTGGATCACAATAAACTGTGGAAAATTCTGAAAGAGATGGACACACCAGACCACCTGACCTGCCTCTTAAGAAACCTGTATGCAGGTCAGGAAGCAACAGTTAGATCTGGACATGGAACAACAGACTGGTTCCAAATAGGAAAAGGAGTATGTCAAGGCTGTATATTGTCACCCTGCTTATTTAACTTATATGCAGAATACATCATGAGAAACGCTGGGCTGGAGGAAGCACAAGCTGGAATCAAGATTGCCAGGAGAAATATCAGATATGCAGATGACACCACCCTTATGGCAGAAAGTGAAGAGGAACTAAAAAGCCTCTTGATGAAAGTGAAAGAGGAGAGTGAAAAAGTTGGCTAAAAACACAACATTCAGAAAACTAAAATCATGGCATCTGGTCCCATCACTTCATGGCAAATAGATGGGGAAACAGTGGAAACAGTGTCAGACTTTATTTTGGGGGGGGCTCCAAAATCACTGCAGATGGTGACTGAAACGATGAAATTAAAAGACGCTTACTCCTTGGAAGGAAAGTTATGACCAGCCTAGATAGCATATTAAAAAGCAGAGACATTACTTTGTCAACAAAGCTCCATTTAATCAAGGCTATGGTTTTTCCAGTGGTCATGGATAGATGTGAGAGTTGGACTGTGAAGAAAGCTAAGTGCCGAAAAATTGATGCTTTTGAATTATGGTGTTCTTGGACTGCAAGGAGATCCAACCAGTCCATCCTAAAGGAGATCAGTCCTGGGTGTTCATTGGAAGGACTGATGCTGAAGCTGAAACTCCAATACTTTGGCCACCTCATGTGATGAGTTGACTCATTGGAAAAGACCCTGATGCTGGGAGGGATTGGGGGCAGGAAGAGAAGGGGATGACAGATGATGAGATGGCTGGATGGCATCACTGACTCGATGAACATGAGTTTGAATAAACTCCGGGAGTTGGTGATGGACAGGGAGGCCTGGCATGCTGCGATTCATGGGTTTGCAGAGTCGGACACGACTGAGCGACCGAACTGAACTGAATCATTTTACATTAAACAAGTCTGCAACAGGATAATATCATGTTAACAATGTTACAAGATTACAACTTGTAACAATGTTACTAGAGTAACTCTCTTACTCAATAATATCTGTTAGTAGTTAGATAATAAGTTATATTGATATGTCTTATTTGTACCCCCAATAATATGCACAAATAAAGGGTTGATCACTTTCTCTTCTTCTTTTTTTCTTCTTCTTTTCCTGACAAAATTATAATCTAACCAGAAGGACACATCAGCTAAGCCTGCCTTGTGAAGACATTCTGTTAAACATTTGATGGATATTCTTCCAAAGTATGAAGGTTATGAAAAACAAGGAAAGACTGTGAAATTGTCACAGATTTAAGGAGACTAAAGAGATATAATAACTAAATTCAATGTGGTAACCTCTAATGGATACTGGAATAAAAAAGAAAAAAAAAATTTGGAAATATCCAAATATAATTTATAATGTAGTTAGTAGCATCATGTGCTGTTCTGTGCTTTGTTGTTCTGTCCTGTCTGACACGTTGTGACCCCATGGACTGTAGCCCAGCAGGCTCCTCTGTCCGTGGGGATTCTCCAGGCAGGAATACTGGAGTGGGTCATCATGCCTTCATCCAAGGTATCTTCCCAACCCAGGGATGGAACATTAATTGTTAGTTACGATAATTGTATCAGGGTATGCAAGATGAAAAAATAAATGAAGAGCAGAAGGAAGGGAGGAGGCAAGAAGAAAGAAAGAATAAACTAGAGGGCCTAGAGCAAAGAGAAAAAGCAGGGATAGGAGCATACATATATAGAATTGAACTTTACATTTATTAGTGAATGCAGGCAGACACAAAACAAGCTTAAGGAGTGATAATAGCCCAGTTTTTTTCAGTTCTTGTAAAACAAGCTATGTCAAACTTAAAAGTGCAAATATACTTCACACATTCACTTAACTTCCCATGAATCTAAAATATTTAAACATTATTTTCTTAGTTTGTATTTTAATATAATAAAACAATGTCCCTCTTTCTCCTCAGTATTTATAGAGTCGTAGGAATGATGCATTTGTTATACTTTGAGATATAGCTGTAAACTGAGATAAGTTGCTTCCTAGATACAAATTTTTTAAAAAAAGTTGTTTTTTTTTTTTTTTTTTCCTTCAGGTCCATCATATACTTAATCATGGATTATGAGCTGATAGAATGAATTTGCAGTGATGGCTTATCAACATGATATGTTTAATCTTAGATTTGCTGAAGGAGTCAGACCTACTGGTCCTTGAAAACTATGTGAGGTGTTTACTGTGAGACATTTACATTAGTAAAACACATCATTTCATTTCCAGATCATCATGTAACAAATGAAGAAGTAATTCAGCTGTATCTCTACTCTTATCAAGTAAGCTACATATCAACATTCCCACCTTTCAAAGTTTAATGAACACAACACAAATAATTTTATATGTATGTGAAAAATGAGCTATATACATGCTCCTTGGATTTGTAAAATTCATCCAAGCACCCCTCTGCCTTTTGGCAAAACTTACTTAAATCAAAACTTAAATGGAAAAATAGTAATGTAGAAAGGCTCCTTCTGATGTCTAAATTCAGTCATTTTAATCTGTGTGTGTCTGGTTTTGTCAAATCTGAAGAATGAAACAAGCAGAGCTGACTTTGTTCCTCACCACTGCTTCAACATAAGAGAACCCAATCCTACATTTTGAAGAGGTTCACAGATATGATTTGGGAGGAAAACAAACTTTAATGCTTAAAAATATGTTTGAGAAATAACTCATAAAATCATATCATCTTACTTCCAAGTAGAAAAACAAAAGTCTAAGAAGAAAAATGATATACCAAATATTTTGGTTTTTTTTTAGGGTTAGAGTTATGAGACAAATAAAATTTCTTTGACTCTCGATTTTACACTCAGTTGTCTTGTAAATTCTGGAGTTCATCAGATACATTTGCCTTTTTAAAAAATCAGAAACAGGTCTCCATAAAGAATCAATGCTATGAACTTAAATTTAGATGCATGCTCTCCAAAAATTACAGCTTTGATACAAGAAGACTAAAACAAAAATATTCTTACATAGAATCTATATTACCAGAAATATCTTTTTTTATTGATTAATTATTTTTATTTTAATGGCCTGTAGGAGCCAAAAAATTCCTAAGTCATAGAATAGGATGGCAAATAGGACAGTGAAGATTCATGTGCTTCAGAAGGTGGGGACAGAATAAATATACATAGAGAAATGTAAAACATAGAGTAAAGAAAAATAAAATTAAAAGAGTAGTAACTAATGAGTAATACTTAGTAGTACTACTAAGAGTAGTAACTACAGATACCTACAGTAACTAATGAGCACCAAGTGGTTTAGAGTAGATCTGGGCAGGAAGCTAAGAGAAGATAGATAACTGGCTAGAATATTCTTGAGGAAGCCCCTTCTTTCCAAAAGAAAGAACAGAGCAGAAACCAGCTTAGTAGGATTGGACAGCAGTATAGTTAGAACCCTGGAAATAAGAAAAGTTCATGTAAATGGAAGATGGGTCAGAGATATAGGCAAGCATCGTAGTATGCAGGGTCATAGTGCTTAGATTTTATTCTAAATTCGGTGGAAAACAATTGGATGATTTCCTGCAAAGCAACTGGTATGATCTTTTAGATTTTAGAAAAATAATTATAAGATGGAAGGTGGTTACAGTAGCCATTCAGTGAGAGTGGATGGTGGTTGGAGATAAATGGTTAGATAAAGAAATGGGAATACAACTGAGAAAGTTTTGAGGTAGCACCAACAAGAACTCTTGATGGATTTTATCAGATATATGACTCTTTATTTATATTTAGTGCATACGCTAAACTATGTCTCACCTTGCTATTTAGGATAGCAAGATAACACATAGAGAAGGAAATGTCAACCCACTCCAGGACTCTTGCCTGGAAAATTCCATGGGCTACAATCTATGGCGTTGCAAAGGGTCAGACACGATTAAGGGACTTCACTTTCACTTTGAAGATAACACAAACTTCTAGTCCAATGTTTTAAGTATTAAAGAAGATCAATTTACCTTGCCCATCTCTGATTTTTAGTTTTCTTTTTGATTAAGTGATTTCAATTTATGAATCATCTCATGGGTTTGAAACTCAGACCACTAAACAGCTTTGAATATCTGACAAACTTCATGACCATGGTGAAATGGAGATAGCTAACAATTAAACCAATCCAAACAGCTTAAGGGCTTCCCTTGTGGCTCAGCTGGTAAAGAACCTGCCTGCAATGCAAGAGGCCCTGGGTTGGGAAGATCCCCTGGAGACAGGAAAGGCTACCTACTCCAGTATCCTGGCCTAGAGAACTTCATGGACTGTATAGTCTATGCAGTCGCAAAGAGCTGGACACGACTGAGTGACTTTCACTTCACTTCAAACAGTTAAAAATTTCATAACAGCTTCAAATTCGTTTTGACCACTGTGTTGTCAGAGACTTTTGTAGACCAAATCACATAGTGCAATGCATTTCTCCATCTCTAAATCTTGTTGAACTTTTTTCTTCCTAGAGGAAAATTAACCAAACAAAGTTAGAACCTCCCCCACCACCCCACCACCCCCCCGTACCATTGGGCAAAATGCAATTACCCAGAGAAGTACTAATTTTTTGAATTTTTGGAACATATCAGTTTACCTCCTGCCAATTTCTCATCTGAATTCAGTTCCTGGAACCTTTCATATATTGAAAATTTATGGAAGAACTTAGATGAGCAAATGGCCATCTTCCTCATGCCCATCATCAAGAACAGGTAGTTACCCTAAAGTTGACTTTATGAGGGCTAGACTTTAGCCCACAGAATTAAGCATTAAAATATAAAATTTACAGAAGTGGAAGTCTGACACAAAATTAATTTTGAAAAAAAAATTGGTTTGCATTGTCTCTTTGAATTCAATATATACAGAATTAAGCAATAAAAGAGAAAATATGCAGAACTATATGTCTGTATGCCAGGTATGTCTTAGTGTTTGTCCTTTATTTCAAAGAAACATTTATATGGGATATTGGAGAGTATAAAATGGACTGCCCCACTGTTTCATTTTAAGAGTACATTCATTGTGCAAGAACTTCCCTGGTGGCTCAGACGGTAAAGCATCTACCCACAATGCGGGAGACCTGGGTTCAATCCCTGGGTCAGGAAGATCCCTGGAGAAGAAAATGGCACCCCACTCCAGTACTCTTGCCTGCAAAATCCGATGGATGGAGGAGCCTGATAGGCTACAGTCCATGGGGTCGCGAAGAGTGGGACACTGAGCGACTTCACTTCACTTCATTGTGCAAGAAATGATTGACTTCAGTAAAACTTTCACTTTCAGATGTTTCACAACTCAGGATGCAAGAAGGTTTGGCCAGGGTCTCTGAGTTCCTTCCATGAGTCCACTGTTACACTCTAAGGTTTCTTTTTTTTTTTTTTTTTTCCATTGTAGAAAACTTAGAAAGATACAAAGAAGAAATTGAAATCAACAGTAATCTCATTATTAGAAAATAATAAATACTGCTGCCATTTGTTGAGTGTAGAATACGGACTTTGGGGAGAGACAGTCTGAAGCTCTTTAAGCCTCAGCAATGTTATCAGTAAAGTGAAGGACACAATACCTACTGCAAGATGGTGGAGAATTAGATAAAATTTATACACAGATTGCACTTGGAATTTATCTGGGGTATTAAGTAAGCACTCAATAAATGCTAGCTCTTAGTAGTTTTATAATAAAAATACAGATTTATATCAAAGAAACCAATGTGTGATATTTATACACATAACTTTTTTAGTTTCCATTAGATTGTAATCACTATCTACCCACATTCTAAGGTTTTACTAAAAACAAACAAACAAAAAAACAGGTGCTGCCTTGCCTTTAGTTCAGTTCAGTTGCTCAGTCATGTCTGACTCTTTGAGACCCCATGAATCACAGCACGCCAGGCCTTCCTGTCCATCACCAACTCCCGGAGTTTACTCAAACTCATGCCCATCGAGTTGGTGATGCCATCCAGCCATCTCATCCTCTGTCATCCCCTTCTCCTCCTGCCCTCAATCCTTCCCAGCATCAGGGTCTTTTCCAACGAGTCAACTCTTCACATGAGGTGGCCAAAGTATTGGAATTTCAGCTTCAGCATCAGTCCTTCCAGTGAACACCCAGGACTGATCTCCTTTAGGATGGACTGGTTGGATCTCCTTGCAGTCCAAAGGACTCTCAGGAGCCTTCTCCAACACCACAGTTCAAAAGCATCAATTTTTCAGCGCTCAGCTTTCTTCACAGTCCATCTTTTGCATTTTACTGTAGTGAAGTATAGCAGCACACTAATAACTTGCTAGCATAATAATGAATTTACAATTGCTAATATGTTGCAAAAGTCATCTGAGAAGAAAATAGAGTTTCTTTGCAAATTCTAAAATTTCCTCTGGACTAAATCAGAGAACTGCATATGTGAAAAATCTGTACTTTATTGGTTGGATGCTAGATGATCTTTACCAAACTATGTTTTAGAAAGTTGCCTCAGATACGGGAAAAGCAGTGTTTTTGCCTCCTTCATTCTTTACACTTTGGGCAAAGAAATTTGCTGGATGGAACTAATAAAGTGTGGAAATTATAATGATTGAAATGATTAATATTAGCAAGAAAAAAAGTCTATTTCTCTAATACACGATTATTCAATAAAAGTGGCATTGTCCCCAAAAGTGTTGAACATTGATTGTTTCTTGAAGAGAAGAGGGAAAACAAAACTTGCTACTATATACATAAATTAGAAATTATACACACAGTGCCCTAGGTCACTTGAGTTGTATCTGACTCTTTGAGACCCTATAAATCATAGACTGTCAAGCTCCTCTGTCCATTGGATTTTCTAGGCAACAATATTAGGCTGGGTTGCCATTTCCTCCTCCAGGAGTTCTTCCCAACCCGGGGATCAAACCTGTGTCTCTTAATTCTCCTGCATTGGCTGGGGGGTTCTTTAACCCCCAGCACCAACTGGGAAGTCAATGTATATAGTACATAAATAGATACACACTATATCTGTGTTATTAAAAATTCATAGAAGGGCCAATTTAAAAAATTTAGAAAAATATGCAATTCCCTCCTTAAAGTGTTAATAATCAAAAAGAGAGGTGAGAAACACTGTTCTAACAGATACTTAACCCCAAACAAACTAAAAGTAACCTAAACTCTTGAGGAGTATTCACCCCAGATACTGGAGGTCAAATCATATGCATTATAACAAGAAATCTCCTTGCGTTTTCTAGATGAGCTATTTTGAGGGGATCTATTTATTATATTATATAGTATCTTCATGTTTAGGACATTCAAATGAAATATCGCTTTGCCTCAATTTTGGGAATAATTATTCTCTTGAGCATCTGTTTTGTTGTCTTATGAGACTTATGAAATCTGCAATTTTATTTCCCTCCTTAGAAGGTTAACAGTAAGCATAATGAAAACAAAACAAAACCTTCCCAAACATAAATAAATATTATAAAGTGCTTGAAAGCATGTATTTGAATTAGTTTGATTTTGGTAGACACATCTTGCTTTTGTGCATGTTTTTCTTTCTCACTATTTTAGCTGATTTTTAAGTTTGTTGGATCTCAAATGAATCTTTTTTATGATTTAAGCTACCTACAATCAATTTTGTAATAAGAAAGATATATTGTACTTCATTTTTACTTTTATTTATTTACTTCAGAGCTTGCAAATTTACTGTGGACTCCTATGGAATTAAAATTCCAAGTTAGTAAACTCACAATTCTATTTAGTCATTTAATAATGGTTTTCTGCAAGGAGATCCAACCAGTCCATCCTAAAGGAGATCAGTCCTGGGTGTTCATTGGACGGACTGATGCTGAACCTGAAGCTCCAGTACTTTGGCCACCTCATGAAAGTGTTGACTCATTGGAAAAGACCCTGATGCTGGGAGGGATTGGGGGCAGGAGGAGAAGGGGACGACAGAGGATGGATGGCATCACCGACTCAATGGGCATGAGTTTGAGTAAACTCCGGGAGTTGGTGATGGACAGGAAGGCCTGGTGTGCTGCGATTCATGGGGTCGCAAAGAGTCGGACACGACTGAGCGACCGAACTGAACTGAACTGAATGGTTTTCTTATTCAAGGGTGAATGTCACCCTTTGTTATTGTTCATAATACACTCTGAGTATGTGTGCATAGCTGAATCATACAGCCCAAATCTTAAGAGAAAGAAATAGAAAGGAATGAAATTGAAGTCGCTTAGTTGTGTCCAGCTCTTTGCGACCTCGTGGACTGTAGCCTACCAGGCTCCTCCGTCCATGGGATTTTCCAGGCAAGAATACTGGAGTGGGGTGCCATTTGTTTACATTTCTCACCCGCTTCTTTGTTGCAGAACACAAACTAACAAACAAAAAAAGTAGTTTCCATATAATGCAAACTCAAAATGGTTTGTAGAGCTGTAATTTCAACTTCATTAGGAGAAAATCCTGCAGGCTTGAGAATATAGACGTTTCGACACAAAGGCCTCTGTGTAAAGAGATTTCTGTTCCTCAGATGTTTAAAGTTAAAATGACCCAGATATGAAATGAACCTTGTGGGCTTCTGCCCATGGTTACTTCTGCTGTACAGTAAAGCACTTGTCTTTGAACAGTTTCTCATTACCATAAGATCCTAACTCCTTAAACACATGCCTTGAGAAGTAGAGGGCTGTAAGTGGAATGCAAAGGATGACAGAAGCTGTTTAAATTTTGGAAATAGTAAATAAAACTGAGGGATCTCCAGTATGACAATAGCCAGATTAGATTGAAGCCTAGCAAAGATACAAGGTTGATACTATAGGGGCGAACCTGCCCCCTGCCTTCAACTAAGCCACTCTTTGGCTATATATTTCTATGGACTGATTGTGTTTTATTTGCTTGACTGATTGTTTCCATATTTTTAAAAAAAGTTCTAGAACTCTTAAAATAGTATTCTATTATAAAGTGTCCCAAATTTGAAATGAAAATTCTCAAAGGAAATTTACCATCAGCAATAGTTGCTCATTTATATAGCTACTTTTAGGTTATAAACTATTTAATTAATCAATAGTGTTCTTTGTAATGGTGAACACTACATGTAGTCAAATGTAAACCACATCATCCTTACAATCTAGTCAGAGTTTGAAAGAAATATGTTCAGTAATTTAAATTAATACTAGGTGCTTAATCACATGACTCTCACAAATCCTTTATTAAAGCAGGAATCTAATAGCCAAGCTTAAGGAAAGGGATATATCAGAGTTTAGCTCAAATTGTATAATATATATGATATATGTTAGTTTTTTCTAAGCTAATTTTAGACCTCAGAGTGGCATTTTAACTGTAATTATGAAACTCAGTGTGGTATCCTGTTGATGTCATCCTTGGAATAGCTTTTAATATATATCAATATATATTAGTATATATATTAATTAATAATATATATTTTAGTATATATTTCGAGATAGTCAACTTACGGAAGTGATTCCCTACATTGGAACGTCCTATGTAGCATTGATGGTAAGTTTTACCTCCAATTTTCTAATAAAGTGTCATGTCCCTTTAAACCTCAAAAATATCATTCTAACAGTTCTCCAACATTTGAATATTTAAAGAAAATCTATGGTTTTATTTGGAATCTAGCTTTCCTCTCATGCTAAGATATAAAAAGTTTTGATAGCACCTGTTCTTATTTTATAACTGAAATAAAGTCTACTTTGCTATAAAGCCACCTAAAATGTTACCTGGATAGTAACTTTTATTCTAAATATCACAACCATGAAAAAGCAGTGATTTTGCACTTACAAGTATAGTATAAAAAGGAAATAATTAAAATACCAAACATCTAAGGGTGACTTCTTTGTGTGAAACATTTTTTTAGGCATTACTGTTGAACTTATAAGTGGTATAGAATGAGAAATACAGCCTCATATAAAATTAAAAAGGCTTGATGCTATGGTACAGATTTTCATATATTTTTCTACAGATTTACATATGTAGATAGACACATCCTTAGATACTGGAATCTGACTTTTATACATATATAGTAAAATATTCTCAATACAATTCCATTTTTCAATTTATATAGAAGAATAAAGGATTCCTAAGCCTCTGTCTCTACCCACATCTTATTATAGGGACTATGCAAATGTTAAGTAAGATCACAGTGTGTCCCTCTGCTTCCTTTACTATATTAACATTCATTTACTCAAGAAACATATGTTGGAATTCTAATATATAACTTGCACTGTAATAAAAATGGTGTCTAAGATTTTTGTCTTAGTTCTGAAAAAAGGATAGAGTTTCTTAAAATCTGACTAGATCATTTTATTATTCTTCACTATCAAATTTTATGTTGACAGAAATACATAATTTTGCAAGTTAGTGAGTCAAAATCAAGCAATATTGTTTCACTTACCATATGCCATTCCTGGCATAATTTGAGGGCTATCATCAGATATATGTTATGAATAAAACCCTGTGCTAAGAACTGTGAACACAAAGCTAATACCAGAAAGGTGAAGCATAATAGAACTAAAATAATTGCAAATAATAAGCTATAAGAGAAACTGGAATAAATTGAGTACTCTGACAAGATTTCAGAGAATAATGTGTAAGAGGAGATAAATTTCAATTTAAGTTGAAAATTTGTAGAACAATAAGGGAAAATGCATTCCGGGTGGAGTTGGTTTATTAGTCATGAAAGTAAGTGGATTGTAGAGTAATTCATAATGGGTCTTATGTGTGTCCATGTGCATACAAGGATGGAGTGTCTAAACTCAGATATGCTTGGTTTCTCTCAATCCTTACTTGAGAAAACCCAGACTAGTGAAATATTAATTCATACTGTTGTCAATCCCTATGAGTACATTAGAGAGAGACTGAACTCTGCAAATCTAATAAGGGAGAATGCTGATACTTTATCCTATTTATCTCTTTAAGGTTAGGCTGACAAGTATTGCATAATTCTATAATACTACTTGAATAAATGTCTTATATATCTTAAAATTATGCTTAATTTTTATCAAATCTAATCCTACCAGAAACTTAGATGAGGATAACATACATTTGTATGGGTGCTTAGCATGACCTTGAATCTATATTAAGTGCTCCTTATGAATTACAGAATTTTCCTACATAGCTTAATTTATAGATCTCATTCAGGTTTCAACTAACTTGTTCTATCAAATTTATATAATTAATTGACTTGCTTGTTCAGCAAAGAAATTGGATTCTTAGTATAAGAGCAAGTCAAATAAGTATATATATATATATATATTTTTCCCCCAAGGACCTGTAAAGCAGCCAAATAGAAATAGAAGCCAAATAGAAGTAGAAGCCAAATAGAAATAGAAGCCTTACATCAGTTTCTGTAATCTGAAATGGTGTTTTCTCACATTTTCTGTATTTAAGAACTTCTGAGACCCAGAATCTTTCCATTGAAATGGAGATTGATCTCATTGAGAACGGATACTGCAAAACTGTCTCAAAGAATACAGGAGATATGCACCCGACTATTTTAAAATAACAGCTATTTACCAAATTCATTGTACTCTAGAGAAAAAGCTACACCCAGGCATTCTGAGGACTGTGACATACATAGCTTTGCTTACCTGATATTTCCACGTGGCCACTTGCTTAGAATATAAGCTTAGTGAGACTAAATCCTGGTCCTGGTTTATTTGTGGTTGTACTCTTTGTCAGTTCCCTGAACCTCAGTTGGAATGAGATGCGTGGCAGCTGGCAGAGGCAGCTGGCAGAGCCCACACAATGGCTCTTTGACCTGTAAATAATTTGCATTATGTGGAAAAGGTCAAGTAAAAGCCCTTCTCTGTCCCCAGCCAAGATTATAAATTGCAAACAGTACAACATCCTTGTTTAGAATTATATACATAAACATTTTCTTCCAAGATAAAGTACACAGGAGATATGATTCCGTCATTCCTACAGTTAATTCAAATGCATAATCTCTGTACAATCCAATGCATTGTGAGGAATGAGATGTGCTCCTTAAACTTGTGCCTGTGAGTCATCCTTAGTGAAACAGATCAAGTGTTCTAGCGTTTAGTATGCAGCTATTGAAACAGAAAATGTATTTTTTTTTCAATCTTTATCATTAAAGAAAATTAAGAACAATTCACTTTTTGTGAGATAAACTGCAGTGCGCACTGAAGACCGTGGTGACTTCTCTGTTCTCTGACCTAATATAGTCCCAGGCATATTGATAGTATTCCTTAGACTTTTTCATTGTTCCTAATTGATGATACAATGTTACTCATTGCTGGAGGATAAGAAACGGAGTAATGTATTGAATGCCCTCAGCAGTATGTGCCTGCTAACAGCATCAAAGATGAGCCTTCAGTGATAAATATGGAATATACATCTGTAGCAACAAGACAGACAAAGGTACCCTGCTGCCAAAGCCTTCGATTACTCAGGAAAGAGGGGCTGGGGCACCCAGTGATGAGCATTCTCCATCAGGTGAGGGGAGCTGGTGAAGGCAGTAAATAAAAGAGATAATAAAAACAGTTTTTATCCAAGGACACTGTTTCAATAAACCTCCTGAATAATTAGCAGGAACTGTGGCTCAATGCTTCAAAATTTCCTGCATTGTGGATTTAATTTGGGCCACAAGAAAATCTGAGTGACAAAAGGGATGCATTGTAGTTAATGATTTTGGCTGCCCAGAATCACTTACTTTGACTACTACTAACTGTCCTTCAATGCACTTCAGCGCATGTGAGCAGGAACCAAAACTGGGAATGCCTCAGTTCAGTGTTCTCCAAAGATTTCAGTAATTCTTGAAGGCAAAAGCCATCTGTTACCAGCAGGAATCTTCATTCTTCTCTAGTAATTATCCAATGATGGGGATGAAAACCACTTCCATCTTTGCAAAAGATAACTACAGAAACCATTCCGGAATGGAAATTGTGATTTTTTTCACGGATGTAATCACTCTGGCTTTTTCTCCTTTCTTATTCACTCCTCCTGTCACCTTGTTTTTGTGCCCCAAGATCTCCTTCCAAACATGCTTCTTGAATCAAAATGCTGTTTCAGTCTTTCCCTTGAGTCTGCTAACTCTATAACCAATATTTTTGTTTCAATATTATTTAACATTCTAATAATTAGCTGGCATTGCTGTATGATGATCAATTTTACTACAATTTTCTTTCTTTTGTATAACTTCCTAAAAAATGTTTGATTTCATAATTTTTAAAAGTTTGTTCTTGTAATAAGATTTTATTGGAATAATTTAATAAGTATAATGTCATGATTGATTTGTATTTTAAAATACACAATTTGACAGCAGTATAAAGAGTTAAGTAAATGAGAAAAAAAGAGAAGGGCAGAAAACCAAGGAGTGTTACTGAAGTAGCTAGGATGAAACATGAAGCATAAGATGTACATAAAAGTGGTGCAGAGGAGAAAAGGAAGGTCTGGCTTCTACTACATGTCAGAGTTAGAATTTTTAAGATTTAGCTGTGGATTAAACGTTACTTGTAAGTAAAATAAGATTTTTTTTTGCACCAAACCTAAAGTTCACATTTTTTTGCAATAACATTTCTTAAAATAAGTACAAAATATTCATTATGAGATTAAAAATTGTTTCTTATTAATGGTTAAGAAAATAGTTTCCAAAAATAGAAATGTGTCATTTCTTTTTCTTTCTTTCTTTCTTTCTTCTTCTTTTTTTTTTTAATAGAGAACTGAGAAGGAAGAAAAGAAATAGCAAACTTATATGACTTTTTTTTTCTTTTTTTTGAGCAAAGGAAGAATGGTTTTCAAGAGCAAGGTCTTATTTTTCCAGTCACAAGTAAAGCCTTAGGCTGAAAAGAACTTAAAGAAAAGTAATAGAATATTAGGAGAAAAACAATTTTCTTAAGCAGTAAAATTCAGTTCAAAGACAGCAAGTTTGGTAAAAATCCAAATTTGAAAATTTAACCATATAGGAAGATTTTTTTTTTTTACAACACATCTGTTCTTTTCAAATTTAGAATATTAGATTAAATTAAGAAACTGCTTACAATTTCAATTAATATTTTATTTTATTTTAAAATACAGTAATTGAAAAACTACAAAATCATAACAAACATAATAAACATGGAAGCTGATTAGCACCAATTGAATTCTTATTATATGTTAAGCCTTTTTTCATAACTTAATAGGTATTAATTCAATTCTTCCCCAATTATTTGAAATTATAGGAAATTATTTCTTCCAATATGTATTTAAAGTGGATATGTCCATTTCATGTAGCCTTTCTCTTACTGAAGAGCTAAATCAAATTTGAAGTACATCTGACACTAGTTTATATTTTACAGTTAAGAACCTATGAAAACTTATTTCTCCAATTGGTTAAATAGAATCAACTAGCCTTGTGTAACTCAATGAAACAATGAGCCATGCTATGCAGGGCCACCCAAGACAGGCAGGTTGAACAGGACAGTTATGATAAAATATGGTCCACTAGAGATGGGAATGGCAAATCACTTCAGTATTCCTGACTTGAGAACTCCATGAAAAGTATGAGAAGGCAAAAAAATATGAGACTGGAAGATGAGCACCCCCACCCAGCTCAGTAGGTGTACAATATGCTACTGGGAAAGAGCAGATAAATAGCTCCAGAAAGAATGAGGAGGCTGAGTCAAGGCCAAAATGATGCCCAACTCATAACGATGGTGAAAATTAAGTCTGATGCTATAGAGAACAATAGTAATCTAGAATGGGAAGTTCATGAATCAAGGTAAATTCAACTCAGTTCAGTTCAGTCACTCAGTTGTGTCTGACTCTTTGTGACCTCATGGACTGCAGCACACCAGGCTTCCCTGTCCTTCACCAACTCTCGGAGTTTGCTCAAACTCGTGTCTATCGAGTTTGTGATGCCATACAACCACCTAATCCTCTGCCGTCCCCTTCTCCTCCTGCCTTCTACTTTTCCCAGTGTCAGGGTCCTTCCCATTGAGTCAGTTCTTCCCATTAGGTGGCCAAAGTATTGCAGCTGCAGCTTCAGCATCAATCTTTCCAATGGATATTTAGGACTGACTTGCTTTAGGATTGACTGGTTTGATTTCCCTGTGGCCAAGGGATTCTGAAGAGACTTCTCCAACACCACAGTTCAAAAGCATCATTTCTTGGGCGCTTAGCTTTCTTTATAGTCCAACTCTCACATCCATACATGACTACTGGAAAAACCAGAGCTTTGACTAGATAGAACTTTGCTGGCAAAATTATGTCTCTGCTTTTTAATATGCTGTTTAGTTTGGTTATAGCTTTTCTTCCAAGGAGCAAAAGTCTTAATTTCATGGTTGCAGTCACCATCTGCAGTGATTTTGGAGTCCCCTAAAATAAAGTCTGCCACTGTTTCCATTGTTTCCCCATCTATTTGCCATGAAGTGATGGTACTGGATGCCATGATCTTAGTTTTCTGAATGTTGAGTTTTAAGCCAACTTTTTCACTCTCCTCTTTCACATTCATCAAGAGACTCACTCTCCCCTTTCACTTTCATAAAGAGATTATTTAGTTCTTCTTTGCTTTCTGCCATAAGGGTGGTATCATCTGCACATCTGAGGTTATTGATATTTCTCACAGCAATCTTGATTCCAACTTGTGCTTCATTCAGCTGTGCATTTCACATGATGTACTCTGCATATAAGTTAATACATGCAGGGTGACAGTATACAGCCTTGACGTATACCTTTCTCTATTTGGAAGCAGTCTGTTGTTCCATGTCCACTTCTAACTGTTGATTCCTGACTTGCACACAGATTTCTCAAGAGGCAGGTCAGGTGGTCTGGTATTCCCATCTCTTTAAGAATTTCCACAGTTTGTCGTGATCCACACAGTCAAAGTATCTGGCACAGTCAATAAAGCAGAAGCAGAGGTTTTTCTGGAATCTCTTGCTTTTTTGATGATCCAGTGGATGTTGGGTATTTGATCTCTGGTTCATCTGCCTCTTCTAGATCCAGCTTGAACATCTGGAATTTCATGCTTCATGTACTGTTGAAGCCTTACTTGGAGAATTTTAATCATTACTAGGCTAGCATTTGAGATGGGTGCAATTGTGTGGTAGTTTGAACATTTTTTGGTATTGACTTTCTTTAAGATTGGAATGAAAATTGACCTTTCCCAGTCTTGTGGCCACTGCTGAGTTTTCCAAATTTGCTGGCATATTGAGTGCAGCACTTTACCAGCACCATGTTTTATGACATGAAATAGCTTAACTGGAATTCCATCACCTCCACTATCTTTGTTCATAATGATGCTTCCTAAGGCCCAATTGACTTCCCACTCCAGGATGTGTGGCTCTAGGTGAGTGATCACACCATCGTGTTTAGTTGGGTCATGAAGATCTTTTTTGTACAGCTCTTTTGTGTATTCTTGCCACCTCTTCTTAATATCTTCTGCTTCTGTTACATCTATACCATTTCTGTCCTTTATTGTGCCCATCTTTGCATGAAATGTTCCCTTGGTATCTTTAATTTTCTTGAACAGATCTCTAGTCTTTCCCATTCTATTGTTTTCCTCTATTTCTTTGCACTGGTCCCTGAGGAAGGCTTTCTTATCTCTCCTTTCTATTCTTTGGAACTCTGCATTCAAATGTGTATATCTTTCCTTTTCTCCTTTTCCTTTAGCTTCTCTTCTTTTCACAGCTATTTGTAAGGCTTCCTCAGACCACCATTTTGCCTTTTTGCATTTGTTTTTCTTGGGGATGATCTTGATCACTGCTTCCTGTACAATGTCACGAACTTCCATCCATAGTTCTTTAGGCACTCTCTCTATCAGATCAAATCCCTGAATCTATTTTTCACTTCTACTATATAATCCTAAGGGGATGGTAAACTGGACATGATCAAATAGGATATGGCGAGAGTGATACTTTAGGAATGATGAATGAACTAAATCAATGAACTAAAGTTGACAGGAATGGGTGAATTTAGTTTAGATGACTGATATATCTACTACTGTGGGCAAGAATCCCCAAGAAATCAAGTAGCCCTCACAGTCAACAAAAAGTGTGAAATGCAATGCTTTGGTGCAACCTCAAAAACAGTAGAATAATCTTGATCTTTTTCCAAGGCAGGAAATTCAACATCAGAGTAATCCATGCCTATTCCCCAAATACTAATGCCAAATAAATTGAAGTTGTTTGGTTCCATGAAGACCCCCAAGACCTTCTAATAGCAAAAATGTCCTTTTCATCATAGGAAGTTGGAATGGAAAATAGGATGTCAAGAGATACACAAAATAACAGGCGAATTTGGCCTTTTAGTACAAAATAATGCAGGGCAAAGGCTGACAGAGTTTTGCCAATAGAACACACTGGTCATAATAAACACCGTTTCCCAACAACACAAGAGATGACTCTACACATGGACATCACTAGATGGAAAATACCAAAATCAGGTTGATTATATTCTTTGCAGTTGAAGATGAAAAAGCTCTATGTGGTCAGCAAAATGAATACCTGGAGCTGACAGTGGCTCAGATCATGAGCTCCTTTTTGCAAGATTCAGACATAAACTGAAAAAAGAAAGTAGGGAAAAGCACCATCCCATTCAGGTATGATCTGTATCGAATCACTTATTATGCAGTAGAAGTAGTATATAGATTCAAGGGATTAGATCTGATAGACAGAGTGCTTGAAGAATCATGGACAGAGATTCATAACATTGTACAGGAGGCAGTGACCAAAACCATCCCCAAGAAAAGAAATGCAAGAAGGCAAAATGGTTGTCTGAGGAAGACTTACAAATCACTGAGAAAAGAAAAGAAGCAAAAAGCAAATGCTAAAGGAAAGATATATCCAACTGAATGCAAAGTTCCAAAGAATAGCAAGGAGAGATAAGAAAACCTTAAGTGAACAGTGCAAAGAAATAGAGGTAAAAAATAGAATGAGGAAAACTAGAGATCTCTTCAAGAAAATTAGAGATATCAAAGGAATATTTCAGGCAAAATGGGCACAATAAAGGGCAGTAATTGTAAGGTCCTAACAGAAGCAGAGAAATTTAGAAGACATGGCAAGAACACACAGAAGATCTGTACAAAATAGGTCTTAATGATCTGGATAACCACAGTAATGTGGTCATTCACCTAGAGCCAAACATCCTGGTGTGTGAAATCAAGTGGGTCTTATGAAGCATTACTTCAAACAAAGCTATTGGAGGTGATAGAATTTCAGCTGACTTATTTCAAATCCTAAAATATGATGCTATGAAAGTGATGCACTCATTATGTCAGCAAATTTGTAAACTCAACAGTGGCCAAAGGACTAGAAAAGGTCAGTTTTCATTCCAATCCCAAAGAAAGAGAATACTGAAGAATTGGTATTCAAACTACCATGCAATTGCACTCATTTCCCATGATAGTGAGGTAATATTAAAAATCCTTCAAATTGGGTTTCAACAGTACATGAACAGAGAACTTCTGGATGTACAAGCTGGATTTAGAAAAGGCAGAGGAACAAGAAATCAAATTGCCAACATCTCTGGATCATCAAAAAAGCAAGAGAATTCCATTCCTCTATTCCATTCCATACCTCTATTTCTGGTTCACTGACTATGCTAAAGCCTTTGACTGTGTGGATTACATACAAACTATGGAAATTTTTCTGAAGAGATGGGAATACCAGACCACCTTACCTGTCTCCTGAGAAATCTGTATGCAGGTCCAGCAGCAACAGTTATAAATGGACATGGAACAATGGACTGGTTCAAAATTGGGAAAAAGAGTATATCAAGGCTGTACATTGTCACTCTGCTTGTTTAATTTATATGCAGAGCATGTCATGTGAAATGCCAGACTCGATGAATAAAAAGGTGGAATCAAGATTGCTGGGAGATATATCAACAACTTCAGATATGCAGATGATACCACCCTGATGGCAGAAAGGAAAAGGGAATTAAAGAGCCTCTTAGTGATGTTGAAAGAGGAGCGTGAAAGAGTCTGACATGACTTAGGGACTGAACAACAATTACAATTGTACTGAAAAATATTTTCAAATAATTTTGTCTAATACACAATTTAATTTTACTACCAACCTTAAAATCAGAAACAAATTATTCCACCTGAAAAAAATTAGAAGTAGAGAAATATTTTGATATGTTTTCTATTCTTCTGACAATCTGTATAGCTATTGCTGACATTAAAATTAAAAATGTATTTCATTTAAAATTAAAATTTTGATTACACATCTGAATCCTTTTGTTAACTAACAGTCCCATTTTCTTTTACCTTTAATTTGTCTCATAAAACTGGCAAAAGATCCAAATTGCATCAGTTACTTTTATGCACTGATAATAACTACCAATAAAATAAAGCAGCTCAGACATTATCCATTGATTCCAAAGTATTTTTCTGTCTATAAGCTCTTCCAAAGGAAGTCCAGGTAGATCGCCATGGAATTATCTGCTTCTGACTAGGTTCCTTGTCAAATGACTCAGAGGACTTAGAGTTTTAACAGAATCAAAGTATATTGATTTTTTAAAAGAAAAATCTAATCATAAATTTTAAGTATACTGTCAGCATAGGAATACTAAGTGCATACATTTGGATGCTGCCCTTGAATTTCATCTGAACAATGGGAATGATAATGACTCTTTGTTTACATTATGTACCTGTGAAAACAAATATATTGTGTAAATAATTATTAAAGAACTTAGAAATCTGGAAGGCAATAAATTGGTATCTACCACAGAAATGTAAGGTAGGACCACTCCTAGTCTCATCTTCTAATATAATTATTACTTTAAACTATATTTACTAAGTTAAATGTAACTAAGACCCATGTGTATTTGATTTTAGTATTGATCCCAATTAATATTTCAATAAACAAAAAGAAAGCAGGAATCAGAGAATTGTGTAATACTTCTTTAATTTCCAGTCCTTACCCACATTATTAGATAGATAGGTGATAGGCAGATGATAGATGGATAAACATAGACAAACTGTGTTTAAGTGGGCCACATGATTATTGTATACATTCAATGTTTAGTTATTATGTTCCATGGCTGGATTTATATTTTTCTGATAATAAGTTCATTTAAGACTTCTAAGTTCTTATCGGGCTTTCTCTTTGCTTTATACATTGTCTTATGCTTATGAGTTTAGAAGAATTACGGTACATACATCGCACCCCACGGCTTCTATATGCTGCTGTCTCTGCGTTTGTTTATGTAACATCACCCTTATCTTCTTTGACATGACTGTTCTTCCCACCACTGGGTCCCCCTTGTGTCCTAAAATTGCATGTACAACTGTATGTACCGTATCCCTTGCAAATGTCCTCAAGTTTGTGAACAGGCTGTAACACATAGGCTCTTAACTTTAGAGTGATTGTCCTCAAGCTTTCCCTCTTTGCATGAGGAGGGATTAGGAAACCAAATATGAAGCTTTGCTGACACAAGCACATGCCCTTGCTGCCCCACAAAGTCCTTCTGGAAAATTACCCTTTCCTTTACTGCCTTGCCCTAAGAATACACACCAATGCAGATGGTTACTTTTATCACATCTTATTTTCTTCACTGTTGCTCTTTTCTTGCCCTGTTCACAGCTGACGGAGATGCACTTGCCTCCACCAGGGAATCGCACAAAAGCTTTGACAGACCCTGGCTCAGCCACTGAGACCAGGAAATGAGCAAACTAGAAAGTAGAACTGGGCTGTCAGGAGTGGGGTAGCCCTGAAGGGAGAAGCTAAGAAGGTGTAAGTAAAAGAATATATCAAAAAATTGTAATAACCTACCCTTTGTACACTATGACTAAAAAGCAGAATTAGTCACAAATCTTTTATATCTATGATTGCTCATACAAAATATAATCTGTAGAGGCTCACATCAAAAGTTCTCTATATTATGGCTTCAAATTATTTTACCTACTAAAATAATACAAAATACTACAACAGAATTACTTTTCATATCATCCTTCTGCTGGAATGAATTGTTTTCTATACACTTATCTTACACCTTACAGGTTCTCTTTGCTTGTCTGTTCTTTATGAGGAAATTGCCTGTGCCATCGTCCAATCAGACCCCATCTGCTTCTCAGGATGCTTCTCAGTATGTCTTCAAGGAACTGACCCTTCTTTCAATGCCTATTTCCCAATGCCTATTTCCTAATGCACTTTTTCCATGTTTCAGTTTTGAACTTGTAGTTTTATGCTGTATCATGCATGAACTTAGTTAACAAGTCTGATGTGTTTATCCCTTTTGTGCCTTTGTTTCCAGTATTGCCTAGCCTAATGTTTTACATAGAATAGTCTTTGCGGGAGAAAAAGCTTGACAGAATAGGCATAATAAAATAGTGACTTCAATTTGATGTTACTCAAGTGAAATATTTATTGGCAAGTTGTAAGCCCAAATTGTAGCTACTATTTCCTAATCTCGGAGAAGGCAATGCAATCCACCTCAGTACTCTTGCCTGGAGAATCCCACGGATTGAGGAGCCTGGTGGGCTGCAGTCCATGGGGTCACGAAGAGTCGGACATGACTGAGTGACTTCACTTTCACTTTTCACTTTCATGCACTGGAGAAGGAAACGGCAACCCACTCCAATGTTTTTGCCTGGAGAATCCTATGGATGGGGAGCCTGGTGGACTGCCGTCTATGAGGTCACACAGAGTCAGACATGACTGAAGCAACTTAGCAGCAGCAGCAGCATTTCCTAATCTTAATAGTTGGCTTCTCAGAACAAGGATAAAAATTATTCATACCATAAGGGACACATAACTTGCTCAAATTTCTGTGGTTCTCTTATAGGAAATTATTGCTCGTGTTGCCCATTTAAAAATTGTTTTAAAATATTCAAAATTAGATAAAGGAATATTTGTGCTATCTCTAAATATGTTCAATAAAAATCAAAATAGAAGTATTTCAGTGTTATATTAAAATTGTGTTGATCTCTTTTATATATTCTCATAAATGAGATATATAGTATGAGTATAGTATGAGAATGAATATAATATGAAAAGATAATTATTTTGTACATATGCAGCTAGAGTGTTCACACTCAAACACGAAATAAATTGTGATGCAGCAAAACATGAGTGGGCAAGGAAACTGAAGATGGGATTCATGTTGCAGAAATGCTGACACTTAACTGTGTACAATGGAGGAGGAGCAGACCCAGTGTCAGTGTTCAAGCACAAATTTCATGTTCAATAGATGGAGTTCCCAAAAAGGAACTTCCAGACAATGACGGGTATTCACTGCAGAGAGATCACCAGATATTGTTTGTGTAACACTTATCCACATAGAACAAGACTGAAGTCAGTGAAGGGGGTATTGTAAAGGTCTAGCACATAAATTTTGTGTGTGTGTGTTCAGTCCTTCAGTCATGTTTGACATCTTGTGACACTGTGGACTGTAGTCCACCAGGCTCTTCTGTCCATAGGATTTCCATGCAAAATTACTGGAATGGGTTGCCATTTTCTACTGCAAGGGATTTTCCCATCCCGAGATTGAACCCATATTTCTTGCATCTGTGGCTTTGGTAGACAGACTCTTTAGCACTGAACCACCTGGGAGGCTGAGTTCATAAATTAACACTCTAAGAAAATGAACTCCAACTTTGAATTGAATGGCTATGATTTAGACCTGAAATTCAACTGGATCACTGTAGTGAAAGCCCAGTTGTGTTAATCAGTCAACAAAGCAAAACAAAAAATTGACTTTAGAAAATGATGCAGTTTAGAAGACATGGAAACATCCTTTTCTTTCACAAGGAAATCAACTTGAAAAACACAATTGGATGAAACCAAATCCATTTCATCCAGGAAGTTTTTACAATGCAAGATTACCTTGCAAATACACACACACAAAGCTATTAAAATTAATAAAGGAATATTGTAAAGTTACAGGACTCAAAAATCAGCTAAATTTCTATACACTAACAATGGACTATTTAAAAAGAAAATAAGAAAGCAATCTCATTTATGGCAACGTCAGAAAAATAAAACACCTAAGAAAAAATTTAAACAAGGAGATGAAAGACTTGCACACTGAAAGCTATAAATCAATAACAAAAATTTAAAAAATAAACAAATGAATTGAAAGGCATCTCATGTTCATGGATTGGAAGACAATATTGTTAAAATGCACATACTCCCCAAAGCAATCTAGGGTCAATGCAATCTGCCACAAAACTGGATATATAGGCCAATAGAATAGAACAGAGAGCATAAAAAAAAAAAAAAAAAAAAGAAAAACACATATATACATTCAATGGATTGTTGACAAAAGCACCGATAAAACACAATAGGGAAAGAACAGTCTCTTCAACACATGGTGTTGGAAAACTGGATATCCACATGCAAAATAATAAAAATTAGATATCTAACATATACCATATGCAAAAGTCAATTTAAGATGGATTAAATACTAAAATATAAGGCTGAAACTTAAAATTCTAGAGGATAGAGGAAAAGACAGGTGAAAATTTTCATGACACTGGACTTAGCAATGATTTTTTTAGATTCTATACTGAAAATACATGCAGCAAAAGCAAAATTAGAAGAAAATAGAACTTTGTTAAACTGGAAATATTCTGCACAGCAAAGAAAACAATCAACTGAGGTTAAAAACAACCTATAGAATGAGAGAATATATTACAAGTATGTATCTGCTAAGAAAATGTGTATGGACTGAGTGTATCTCCATAAAAGTCATATGCTGAAGTTGTACTCTCTCTAAAACTGAAGATGGGATTCATGTTGCAGAAATGCTGACACTTTTAAGTGTAACTTAAGAGTCATATTCTACCCTCAGTACGATGGTATTAGAAGACAGAGTCTTTAGTAAGCAATGAGGATTAGATGAGCTGATGAAGATAGGGCCCTTATAAATGGGATTAATGTCCTTGTATATGTTCAGAGAGAGTTTGCTGCTTCTCCCTATTCTCTGCCAAAGTTGAAGAGGCCCTTCACCAGAACTAGACCATACTGTCATCCTGATCTTAAATGTCTAGCCTTTAGATCTGTGAGAAATAAGTTTATGTGGTTTGTAATCCACCCAGTCTATGCTATTCTGTTACAGCAACCCAAATGGACTAGGACAGAAATACATTCACAATATGCAAAGAAATTCCAAAAATCAACATCAAGGAAAAGAATAATTCAATTAAAAGTGAACAAAGAATTCAAATAGGTGCTTTCCCCCAAAAAAAGACATACCAGAGGCAAAGAGGTGTGTGGAAAGATGCTCTATGTCATTAATCATCAAAGAAATTCAAATGAAAACCACAATGAAATATCTCAAATGTACTAGTGTGTGTATTGTAAAATAAATTAATTAATTAAATTTAAAATATGAGAAGTGTTGATAAGGAAACAAAGAAACTAGACCTCTGTGCACTGTTGGTGAGAATGTAAAATATTGGGACCACTATGAAAAACATTATAAATATAAGTGTCTAGTCCATTTACAAGATGGACAGGGCATGCACATAAAGCCATTAGCTCGATTTTGTGCCTGGGTTCCTTATCAATAAATTCTAAACCTATACCACACTTTAACTTAATTTTCTTTTTTCCCCAGACTTCTCTAAATGTCTGAATTTTTGGTTCATGTACATTATAGTCTTGAACTATTTTTTAAAATATATACTTTACATTTTATTTTAAAACAATTTATAATTGTGGCACATTTGAAAAAATAATTTACCACAGTGGAATTGGACTGATGAAAATTTTAGTGTATCATCTCCAAACCCAGCTAAGGAATGTATATCTTCCAAGTTCTAGTACAGTAAAGACATAGTACTATTAACTGTGTGTGATAAGGAATAAGTAAGCCAGAAAGAAAAACACCAATGCAGAATGCTAACGCATATGTATAGAATTTAGAAAGATGGTAATGATAACCCGGTATGCGAGACAGCAACAAAGACACAGATATATTGAACAGTCTCTTGGACTCTGTGGGAGAGGTCGAGGGCGGGATGATATGGGAGCATGGATTTGAAACATGTAAATTATCATATGTGAAATGAATCACCAGTCCAGGCTTGATGCATGATACAGGATGCTCGGGACCAGTGCACTGGGATGACCCAGAAGGATGGGATGGGGAGGGAGTTGGGAGGGGGATTCAGGATGGGGAACATCCTGTGCATCCATGGCAGATTCAAGTCAATGTATGGCAAAACCAATACAATGTTGTAAAGTAAAATAAATAAATAATTTAAAAAATAAAAATTAAAAAGGAATGTTATGAAAATTAAATATTATATATATTAAAGATAAATCAAAATATATAACTGATAATATATAATCTATATTATATAATATAATGCATTATATAATATTGATTATTTTAATATATAATAGTACATATTATAGGCATCTGGTTCCATCAGTTCATGGCAAATAGAAGGGTAAAAAGTGGAAGCAGTCACAGATTCTATTTTCTTGGGCTTGTTCCTGGAAAGGAAAGTTGTAAAAAACCTAGACAGCATATTAAAAAGCAGAGACATCACTTTGCCAACAAGGTTTGTATTGTCAAAGCTATGCCTTTTCCGGTAGTCATGTATGAATGAGAGCTGGAACATAAAGAAGGCTGAGTGCTGAAGAAATGATACTTTTGACTTGGGGTGCTGGAGAAGGCTCCTTAGAGTCCCTTGGGCCACAAGGAGATCAAACTGGTCAACACTGAATGTTCATTGGCAGGAAAGATGTTGAAGCTGAAGCTTCAATACTTTGGCAACCTGATGAGAAGAGCCGACTCATTGGAAGAGCTGACTCCTGATGCTGGGAAAGATTGAAGGCAAAAGGTGAAGAAGGCAGAGGATGAGATGGTTAGATAACATCACTGACTCAATGGACATGAATTTGAGCAAACTCTGGGAGATAGTGAAGGACAGAGGAGCCTGGTGTGCTATAGTCCATGGAGATGCAGAGTCAGATACGACTTTACAATTGAACAACAACAGTTAAAACTTGAATAATATTGAGGTTGGAATGTCAACCACTTGTAAAGTAGAAAATTCGTGTATAACTTCTGATTATCCCAAAACATAACTGTTAATAGCCTACTATTGACTGGAAGCCTTAACGATAAAATAAATAGTAGATTAACACATGTTTTGTATGTTATTGGTATTAATATTATATATGGCATTCTTATGATAAATAAGCAAGTGACTTATTGGCAAACAATTCACCTACTAATGCAGGAAATGCAGGGACACAAGTTCAATCCCTGGGTCAGGAAGATCCCCTGGAGAAGGAAATGGCAATGCATTCCAGTATTCTTGCCTATAAAATCCTATGGACAAAGGAGCCTGGTGGGCTACAGTCCATAGAGTCACAAAGAGTCAGACATGACTGAATGACCGAGAAAGTACATATGCATGCATTATATAGGGTGTTCTTGCAATAAAGTGAACAAGAAGAAAGAAAATGTTAAGCAAATAGCAAGAGAAAAACATGTTTGTTGTACTGTATTGTATAAATACCATGTTTATATCACCTGCTTAAAAAGAGTCATCTGTCAGTGCTTACATCAATATTTTGTTCTCTGAAACACAACATTATAAGTGCTATAAGCATTGCTAACACTGGTATCATAAAGTGAAAAGATAATGTAAAAAATAAATTCATATTTATTAACAGGCACAGCAATTCATGCAATGATAATGAGGAAGCAGCAATACTACTGCTTTATGATAGCCTAGTGAAATTGATATGATTGCTTCACAATAGCCTAGCCTATTCACTAATGAATAAGTCATTATAAAATTCTATGCCATAAAGACTTACTGTCATATTCATAACACAGTATTGGAAACTTTAGAGAAAACACCTACTTGTGTTGATATGCTGATATGGAGTTTCTTGAATTATTAGAGAGGATGGGGGCATACTGTAATGTAATGAGATTCTTTGAAAGCAGAATTATTAAAAGAGTCAGAAAACTAGCACATTATTACTTTTATAATAAGTTATACTCCTCTTATGCCTATGTAAGAATAGGCTATCCACTTCAACACAAGTCCTGCATATTATGTGCTACAAATCAACGATAATGATGGTGATGCAAAAGCATCTCATTTAGTCCTCACCGTACAGTTATTAGATTTTCACAGAACACAGACATACACATACCCACAGATGACTTTATTAACTGTGCAGCATGATGATTATTTACTCGATAATCTTTAAATGGAAATGGATCATCATAAAGTCTTCACCCTTGTCTTCATGCTGAGTAAGTTGAGGAAAAGGAGGGAGGAGGGTTTGGTCCTCTTGTCTCAGGGGTGACAGAGGTGGAGGAGGTGGGGAGGGAGGCAGGGGAGGCAGGTACATTCAGCATAGCTTTACTGAAAAGCAATTACAGGTATCCATCTGGCTTTTTTACTTTTACCTTTCTCTAAAGATGTTTCCATACAGTGCCATACTTCTTCCACTGTTTGCTTTGGTTTAGATGTCCATATCAGTGAAGGGTCCACATCATAAAATCAATCAAAAGCAGTCTTGAATATTCAGAAGCCTTCTGCCGGATTGTCTGATGTCATTCATTTTCTGGCACTGCTTCTTCTATGTCTTCTTCCTCATTTTTTTGCCTTGGTTCAGAATCACTTATCTCTTTAAAGTAATATTCTATTAATTCCTCTGGTGTGATGTAATTCTTGACTTTCTCAAATATTTATATCTTGAATCACTTCACCCACCACCTTTTTTTTTTTTTTTTTTTTTTGCCCCTTATCCACAATCTCCATCCTATTTCCTTGATTGGCTCTTTTGTAAATCCTGTGAAGTCATACAAAACATCTGGACAGTTTCCTCCGGCAGAAATTTATACTGGGGTCCTGGCAGCTTTCACTGCTTTTTCTGTCACAGTGATGGCATCTTCAATGATGTAACCCTCCCAGACTTTCATGTTCTTTCTGTTGGAGTTCTCTTCCACAACATTAGCAATCCTTTCTCTAAGGACCATGTGTAATGAGCCTTAATGTTTCCTATGACCTCTTGATCTATAGGCTGAATTAGAGACATGGTGTTTAGAAGTAAGTAGTCCCCCAACACCTTCATGTTTGAACTCATGAGGGGTATTGAGTGTCCAGAATCACTGTTCAATATTGAAAGGGCTTGAAAAGACAGTTCCTTACTGGCAAGGTACTTTCTGTCTTCAAGGACAAAGCATCAGTGGAATAAATTCAGGAAAAATGTTCTCATTTCCAAGCCTTACGGTTGTACAACCAAAAGACTGACAGTTACTGGTTCCCTTGTCCCTTCAGTACTGAGGGTTAGCAGTTTTATAGATAAGGGCATTCCTGACCATGAGCCTGACTGTATTTTCACAAAACAGTAGAGTTAGTCTATGCTTTTTGTATTAACTTGTCACTTCTATTTCTTATTAATAGATGTCTTTTGTAACATTTTTTTTTTCCAGACTAGAGAACTGTTTGCATTTAAAATCTGTTCAGGTAGATGTCATTTATCCTCAATGATTTCCTTAATGGCACCTGGGAACTTTTCTATTATTAGTGTGCAGAAGATGCTTAACGTTAGACCTTCTTGTCTGTGTGTGTGTTCAGTCACATTCGAGTCTTTGCAAGCCTATGGACTAGAGTCTGCCAGGCTCTTCAGTCCAGGGGATTCGCCAGGCAAAAATACTGGAGTGGGTTGATGTGCCCTCCTGTAGGGGATCTTCCTGACCCAGGGATTGAACCTGTGTCTCTTATGTCTCCTGCACTGGCATGTGGCTTATTTACCAGTAGTGCTACCCCCGTCAATCTTCCTGCCTATCAACAGTTAAGTCAGATAATATGTATGGCAAATAGGATTGAAAAGTACATTATGGCACGAAATAGAATCAAAAGATGAAGAAGATGTCAATAGCACTGATATAGATTAAAAATTACATAAACAAATGTATTGAGTTTAGTTTTCAACAGGCAACATGTTTTTAGAATTCTGAATAGTAATAGAGATCAGTATCATCCCTTACTTACAGCATGATGCAGAAGAAAGTAATTTGGCATTGGATTAAAAAAAAATAGTTTAAATACAAGATCTTCCTTGAATTATCAAATTACCTATATTTAATGAGTATTATTTTCCAAACCTGGCCCTTAGGGTTTCCCTGTTGGCTCAGATGGTTAAGAATCCACCTACAATGCAGGAAACCTGGATTTGATTCCTGGGTTGGGAAGATCCCCTGGAGGAGGGCATGACAACCCGATCCAGTATCCTTGCCTGGAGAGTCCCCATGGACAGAGGAGCCTGGTGATCTATAGTCCATGGGTTTGCAAAGAGTCAGACACAACTGAGTGACTAAGTACAGCATAGCACCATGGGAACAATAATACCATTTACCTGTGGTTGGAAAGATTAATGATTCACTGTACCCAAAGTACTTGGCTTAGTGATGATTGCATAGGAAGGGCAAAGTAAAATATTTGATGGTTAGCATGATGATGAAGATGTCAATGATGAAAACAACAATAGCAACAAATAAATACAAAGTAAATAACACTATTCCAAACAGAATAGAATATTTCTCTAAGCTCAGGTGATTATTTTTTTCAAATTAAACTTTAACAACTATTAAATATTTTACACATTATTACAATTTTTATATTATTGCAATGACCCTTTGTCTCTACTTCAGTCTTATTATTTACATTTGGAAAAGAAAGCCTTTAGTTGGATGAAGGACCATGACTTATAAGCTTGATGCTAATAAGCATCTTAAAAAAATCAAATGATAATATGTCTAAAGAGCAGTATATATATATATATATATATATAGATTGGTGTATGAGATAGTGAATTAGGACTTGCTATAAGAAAAAATTTCATCCTTGGATGTGGTAGAGAGATGAAGATGTGACAAATTCCTTTTCAGCTTGATGGTGAAACTATGTGGCAATATTTAGATTTAGGAACCAGAATCCACATAGTTACACACAAGATTCTAAAATAAGTATACCTGTTTGTTCAAGTATTTTTATCATTTGCCTGTTGATAGAGCCCCATCATTAAATAACTTAGATATTTATTTGGTCTAATCTGCATTTAATTTTAAGCTTTGTGTATTTTTATCTTTCTTCTTGTTTTAAGTATCACAAGATAGCAGCACATATCCTGGACAAAACTACCAAAGTAGGTGCATGCCTTCATTCATATAGTTAGCAAGTACCGGCGCCTCGATATCCCTGAAGACTTAATTAACAGGCAGAGATACCGTTTTGTGGCTTCTGCTTTGTTCTCTAAAGATCCACGTGCTTTTTATCACTATCGTTAAGAGCCAGGACTGCTACCAGCGGAGTTACTAAATCTCTTGAAGATCAATTAGCAAAGCTCACCAAAATGCTCACACATAATATCATTTTTGCCTGATATGCTCATATTGAATAAGCTTTCACTCTGAATCTAAAGTTGCCTAAAAATAGACAGAAAGACATTTTAGTTGAGAACAATGTGGCCCCATATACTTCCTCCCCATGCAACCAAATTTGACATCAATATATATATATATACACAAAATTATCATTCATTTTTTAATTTTCATAAACAAGTGGAATGAAGAGTTGAGGAAATTCATGGTAAAAGTCTTGTTATTGATCAAAGCTATGGTTTTAGTGATCAAATGATTCTAAATAAACTAGACATCATATCACAAAGCAATTATTTTAAACTTTCTTCACTTGATTTTTCAGTCATACTGAAAAGGTAAACATATTTTCCTATGTGGTATATTTCTGGCAATTGTTTGCAGTTTTGTTGCCATTAGTTTAAATTCTCTATTATTTTGCATTAAAGCTTTTTTTTTAATTGCTTATAAGTTTTGATGTTTCTTATTTTACCTTGGAATTTATTCATTATAAAAGAAAGTTAATTTTAAACAAAATACTTGTATTACTTTTAATTTCTATAGAGGATGACACAGGTATCACTTTTAGGGGGATGGCTAGGTACAGGTGACAAAAAGAAAACAAAAACAAAAACTCTGGTACCACACTTTAATATTGAGAGATGAACAATGGATTTTTGTGGTGGTCACAGTCTGCTAGAAAGTCTGAGAAAATATCCTTGGAGAATACCACACAAGCATACCCAGACCCTTTTATCAAGTCTGCCTCTCTCCTGTTTGGAAAGATACATATACCTTGCATTGAGAAAAAATTATTCTGGCCGATACATTAATACTAGTCTCTAATCTAATCTTTCAAAATTTTATTTAGAAGCTGAATAGTAAAATGAACTATTTTGAAAGTTTCTGTCTCTCTTTGCATATCTTTTAAGTACTTTGCTGATAAAATGCTCATTTTAATTTTAATTTTAATATTGATTTAATATTGATTGCAAAGAGCAGGGCTCTTAAGAATTTTTTGACCTGGGGTAGCAATGGAGACATTGTAGTCAATGCCCCGATTTTAGAATAATAAAATACAAGGCAGGCCTGGACAATTAAATAAGGTTTAGTAATGATAATAGTAGAATCAATG
The DNA here is from genome assembly GCF_910594005.1 of Cervus elaphus. Taxonomy (NCBI): domain Eukaryota; kingdom Metazoa; phylum Chordata; class Mammalia; order Artiodactyla; family Cervidae; genus Cervus; species Cervus elaphus. The sequence goes on along the minus strand of NC_057842.1, from coordinate 6,993,823 downwards.
AGTGAATATTTGCTGTTCTTTTAAAAATCCCTTTAACAACTATTCAATAGCACATAAGTACTGGCTCTAAAATCACTGTGGATGGTGACTTCAGCCACGAAATTAGAAGATGAATAGTTCTTGGCAGGGAATCTATGACAATCCTAAACAGTGTGTTAAAAAGCAAAGACATCACTTTGCTCACAAAGGTCTGTTAATCAAGTCTATGGTCTTTCCAGTAGTCATGTGAGAGCTGGACCATAAAGAAGGCAGAGTGCTGAAGAATTGATGCTTTCTAACTGTGGTGCTGGAGAAGACTCTTGGAAACCCTTTACAGTAAGGATATAAAACCAGTCAATCTTAAAGGAAATGAACCCTGAATAGCCATTGGAAGGGCTGATGCTGAAGCTCCAATACTTTGGCCACCTGATGTGAACAATCAACTCATTGGAAAAGACCTTAATGCTGGGAAAGATTGAAGGCCAAAGGAGAAGAGGCCAACAGAGGATGAGATGGACATGAACTTGAGCAAACTCAGGGAGATGGTGAGGGACAGGGTGTGGCGTGCTGCGATCCGTGGAATTGCAAAGAGTCAGACACAACTTGACGACTGAACAACAACAACAAAAACAACAACAGCAACAAAATTTTTAGAGAAATGGAGGTCCTTTATACATCTCTATATGCAGGAAATTATTAGGCTGTAGTGAAAATAATGACACATATTAAGGTAAATGTTATGAAGGTTATCTAGAAAATAATGTACTTTGCTCATTTTAAAATGTCCAGTAACATTGAAGTAGAAGGGTCAAAAAAAAAAAAAAAAATGTCTAGTAACACTATGAATGAGATCCAGAATTGTTTCTCAGTGTTGTTTCCATATAAGAAGATTAAGGAGAAATTGGCCAAGATGGCAAAGTAGAAAGACCCTGAGTTCACCTCCTCTCAGGAGCACACACAAATCAGCTATCTGCGAAACAACAATCAATGATAAAGACTGGAACCTACCAAGAAATATCTTCTCTAACTAAAATCATAAAGATGCATAGAAGGGACTTTGGATAGCAACAAGTCTGATATAACCCTTGCTCCCTTCTAGGTGGGCAACCCACAAACTGGAGGATAATTGTATTACAGAGGTTCTCCAATAAGAGTGAGAGTTTTGAGTCCCACTCTGTGCTTACCAGCGTAGGGGGCCTTGTACCAGGGAGATAAGCCCCAGATCATTTGGCTTTGAGGGTCAGTGTAATTTAATTTGAGGGACCTCAGAGGACTGGGAGAAATAGAGACTTTGCCCTTAAAAAAATGCATACAAAATTTCACACACACCAAAACCCAGTGCAAATGCAATAATTTGATAGGAGCCTGGGCCAGACCTATCTACTGGTCTTGGAGCACCTCCTGGAGAAGTAGCGGTGGCTGTAGCTCACCCTAGGGACAGATACACTGATGGCAGCAATTCTTAGGGTTTCATTCTACTATGTGGATGCTGGTGCTGGTGGGCACCATCGTGGATTCATCCCTACAGATTCATAGTGTCATGACCTGGCCCCACTCAACAGCTTGTAGGTGCCAGTATTTGGACTTCTTAGGCCAAGCATCTAACTGGTCAGGGCATAGTTCCACCCATCAATGGACAGGCTGTCTAAAAACTTTTTGAGCTCACAGCTAACTCTAAACACATCCTAGATAAGGTTCTAAACACCAGAGTGACCAGTACACAGCTTGCACAAGCTCCAGAATCTCCTGTGCCACAGCCCTGCCCTCCAGGAAGCCTGCTAGGGCCACTGGACCAACCTCACCTGCAAAGGGGCAGACAACACTCTAGAAAATCACAATTCTGCAATCTGTGGACCCAGCCTTCCCAATGCAGGCCAGGCCCTGTCCTGAGAGCAACAGGGAACATAAACTGGTGCAGCCACTTTGGAAAGAGTATAGAGGCTTCTCGAAAAACCAAAAATAGAACTATCATATTACCCAGCAATTTAATTCCTGGGTATATATTCAAAAGAGACAAAAACACTCATCCAAAAAGATATATGCACCTCAGTGTTCATAACATCACTATTTACGATAGCCAAGGTATGTAAGGGGCTTCCTAGGAAGCGCTTGTGGTAAATTTTAAAGAATCTGCCTGCCAGTGGAGAAGATGCAAGAGATGAAAGTTCGATCTCTGTGTCAGGAAGATACCCTGGATATGCTAATGACAACCCACTCCAGTATCCCTGCCTGGAAAATTCCATAGACAGAAGAGCCTGGAGGGCTACAGTCCACGGGGTCTCGGTTTCAGACACTATTAAGCACAAATACGTGCACGTGCACACACACACATGCATGTACTCACAATATGTAAGCATCTTAAGTATCCATTAACAGATAAAAGGATAAAAAGTCATGGTACACATTACTTAGCCATTAAAAAAAAAAAAGAAAGAAATACTGCCATCTGTAAAAGCATGGATGGACTTGGAGAGTATCGTGCTAAGTGAAATAAATCAAATTGAGAAAAACAAGTACTGTATGGTATCACTTATGTGTGGAATCTAAAAAATATAACAAACTAGTAAATACAACAAAAAAGATATAGAGCACAAACTAGTTGTTACCAGTGGGGAAAGTAGGATGAGGAGAGGCACAAAAGGGTAGGGGATTAAGAGATAAAATATACTATGTATAAAATAAATAAGCTATGAGGATATATTATTCAACACAGGGAAGAGAGGCAATGTTTTATTATAACCGGAAATGGAATATAACTTTTAAAAATTGAAAATTGCTGTATTGCACATCTGTAACTTGTATAACATGCTTCAACTATATGCCAATTAAAAAGAAAAAAAAAGAAAAAAAAAGCCCCTAAAATACATTCAAATATAAAAATATATTAAATTAAGATATGTTTCTGTGGGATAGGAATGTAGATTCGTGTTATAAGTGTGAACAGAAAAATAAATTACATCAAAGGAAAGAAAGAAGAATATCCATAGATATTTCAAGTTTTTTTATACGAATTCAGGACTGTTATGGACTGAATATTTATTTCTTCCCAAAATTCATTGACTCCTTAACTCCTAGCATGGCTGAATTTGGGGTGAGGGAGTAATTAATGTTAAATGAGGTCATGAAGGTGGGACCTGGATCCAACAGGAAGACATGTCAGAGTGTAAATGCCCACTCTGTCTCTGTCTCACTGACCTCTCTCTGTGCACCAAGAAAGGTCAAATAAGGACAGAAAGCAGCTGTTCAAAAATTTTAAGTTAAGACTATCTTGGTAAGAAAACCAAGAATTTTCAGTCTTATAGTAGATTTGATTGTTAGTAAGAATCAAGCACAGCATATTAAAAAGCAGAGACATTACTTTGCCAACAAAGGTCTGTCTGGTCAAGGCTATGGTTTTTCCAGTGGTCATGTATGGATGTGAGAGTTGGACTGTTAAGAAAGCTGAGCTCTGAAAAATTGATGCTTTTGAACTGTGGTGTTGGAGAAGACTCTTGAGAGTCCCTTGGACTGCAAGGAGATCCAACCAGTCCATCCTAAAGGAGATCAGTCCTGGGTGTTCATTGGAAGGACTGATGCTGAAGCTTGAAACTCCAGTACTTTGGCCACCTCATGTGAAGAGTTAACTCATTGGAAAAGACCCTGATGCTTGGAGAGATTGGGGGCAGGAGGAGAAGGGGACGACAGAAAATAAGATGGCTGGATGGCATCACCGACTCGATGGGCATGAGTTTGGGTAAACTCCGGGAGTTGGTGATGGACAGGGAGGCCTGGCGTGCTGCGATTCATGGGGTCGCAAAGAGTCGGACTGAGCGACTGAACTGACTGAACTGAAGAATCGAAATATATGTATGACAAAAACCACTACAATATTGTAGAGTAATTAGCCTCCAACTAATAAAAATAAATGAAAAAAAAATTAAAAAAAAATAAACCTGTTTTAGGGAGAAAATTCTAAAAACCTGAAAGAGAGTTAACTGATTGACAAGCTCATTTTCCCCTGTGCATAAAGGAAGTATTTTTCAGTCACCCACAGTTTGGTTAGGGCAGATGATCAATTCCTAGTCAAACAAATATGAGCGGAAGGAATGAGCTTCACTTCAAGATGGTCCAGAGGCATTCCAGAACACGATTCTCCATTTTTTCACTTCTCTCTGAATCACTCTGGGTCACCCTTCTTGGAATAATATTTGTAGACTTATGTGGAAGACTGGAAGTCCAGGATGTCTGCTGCCTGGGTTCCTACTCCCCCAACTTTCAGGGGAGCCAGCAAACAGGAATGTCCAGGGTGGACTCTTCTGTGCACAGACAGAAACTTTATTGTTTTAATCTATTGAGATCACAGAGTTTAGCATCTAGCACTACTTCTATCAACCTAGACAGCAGACATTACTTTGTCAACAAAGGTCCATCTAGTTAAAGCTATGGTTTTTCCAGTAGTCATGCATGGATGTGAGAGTTGGACTATAAAGAAAGCTGAGCACTGAAGAATCGGTGCTTTTGAACTGTGGTGTTGGAGAAGACACTTGAGAATCCCTTGGACTGCAAAGAGATCCAACCCATCCATCCTAAAGGAGATCAGTCCTGGGTGTTCATTGGAAGGACTGATGTTGAAGCTGAATCTCCAGTACTTTGGTCACCTGGTAGGAAGAAGTGACTCATTTGATAAGACCCTGATGATGGGAAAGATTGAAGGCAGGAGGAGAAGGGGATAACAGAGGATGAGATGGTTGGATGGCATCACCAACCCATGGACATGAGTTTGAATAAACTCTGGGAGTTGGTGATGGACAGGGAGGCCTGGAGTGCTGCAGTCCACAGGGTTGCAGAGAGTCAGAGACAACTGAGTTGACTGATTTGAACTAAACTACTTTTATTACATCAGATTGTCATATGTTTGCGTTTGTTTAGTTTTAGATAATCCATATCCTAGATTAAGGAAACATCTGAAATATTTTCTCAACATACCACACTACATAAGATAAAGAAGATGGAAATATTTGTTCATGTGGTTTTGTGGTTACTGATTTTTAATCAAAATGGATTTCTATAAGCTATATTGAATGTAACAACTATGGGAAATTGATCTCTACTTTCATGAAAAGTAAACAAAGGAAACTTTTATTTAAACTACATTTTACTTATAGTTTAATACTATTTATAAGAAACTATTAACAACTTCTCTCCTACTGCAAGTAAATTAAAACAATAATTATATATCATAGGTTCTTCTTTAAACTGAGTTTAAAACGCAAAAACTGAAGCTGTGCAATTTGTAATGTTTCACTGTGTTTTGTGTACTAACATTACTCAGTGAGTCATCATTAAAGGTCAAACCTTGCCTTACATGCCTTTCCTTTGCTCTCTGTGATAATACTTTCAGTTCGTTTGTTCCTTAAAATGTGTAAAGCCTTATTTTCCTTGTTGTTAAGTGCCAGCCAGTCCTGTCAGTTACTCTGATATCTCAAGGCTTCAGGTTGGCTGACAAATTCTTCTTGAAGCATTCATTTAATTTAGCCTTCTTAGTCCATTTCCTCAATTAGTTTATCATAGAAACATAGAATATTTACTTGTCAAATCATTCCACTTTTTCATGGTATAAATTAATATACAGTTTACAACATGGGTTTCATATTAGTCCAGTAGTCTCCAAATTTGTTTCCTAATTACATTCAGTAAGTTAATTTCCTAACACAAAACCAAAATACATTTATTGATTTAATTTTTATATATGTAAATATACACAAATATAATGTACACTGTACAACATCTAAAAACTAAATGAAGATAAAGGATAAATAATAAATGCATTTTCAAAATATTTTTATAATTCAAGATTTCTGTTTTTGCTCATAGAAACAAATATTTGTAGCTGAAATAATAATTACAGAAAGAACAGTAATTTTATTAAGTTGATCTAAATATATAATTTTAATGGATGCTATGATTGAAAAAGTCATATAGGGCATGCAAAAGTGTCTGTTACCTGTAAATGTCATAATAAACATTTACAATTATATGTATCGATAATGGAAAAGTTATGCTGTAATTTAGCTGGCAAGTTTCCATCCATTTAAAAATTAACTTTGTTTAAAGAAAGATATAGTATGCTTATATTTTTAAAATAAATACATTATAAATTATCAGTCAGTACACAGTTTTTAAAGAGCTAAAATTTTGTCTGCAATGATATTCTTATATGTGGAAATATGTTTATAAAATCATGTATCAGCAGAGAGGTGTCCCAAGCATCTCTTTTTAAAAATTTTCTCTTTAGCCAGAGTTTCCTTTGAACAATTAATACTTTTACATTCATTATTAAAATGTTCACTTTACCTTTAACAAAAACATTGAGGGTGATTTTCTAAAAGTATATAAAAAATGCTGTTTTTAAATATACTTTTTAAAAGTATATAAAAGTAAAATGAATGTAAGCAATACAAGGAAATAATAAATTAAATCAATACAGTGATTTTTCTGTTATGTCAAAATAAGTTTTTCTTTTTCCATTTATTTAACTGTCAACTCATCAAACACTTTTCATTGTTTACTTGATTAAATATATTTTGCCATGACTTTAAAACAAAGTATATATGTAGAATAATCAGAGAGTAATAACTCTTATTAAGAAATCATCTTTTACATTTCCCAGAATCACATTTGAGTTAATTTTAGGCACACTTATTTTCCAAAGTGAAATGTAAATATAAAATATTGTTATTTAAGTGTGAATTTTAAAACAGTAAATTATCCCTGTGTATGTGGGGTGTATAAACACATACATGTGTGTTAGTCATTTAGTTGTGTCTGATTCTTTGAGACTCCACGGACTACATAGAGCACCAGGCTCCTCTGTCCATTAACTTTTCCAGGCAAGAATACTGCACTGGGTTGCCATTCCCCTCTCCAGGGTATCTTCCCAACCCAGGGACTGAACCTGGGTCTCCTGCATAGAAGGCAGGTTCTTTACCACCTGAGCATAAATACTATAAGTTTCAATCAGCCACTAACTTCCAGATTTTACTAGGTAATTACAGATACCTTTCCGAAGACTTTTTAGGAGGAAATATAATTATAAAATTAGTCTTCCCTCACTATGTTTTGTTTTTCATATTCAATATTTTTCTATGTTTCATGCAGTGTGCAATAAAATACATCCCTCGGAGTGCTTTTTGAATCTGATTTCATACTTAAGGAATACAATTGTTTTATCTGTACAACTCTTGTTCCCAATTTACTAATACAGAGATCCATCTAACTCTTGGAACATATGCATTTTTATTCTTTTTTTTGTTTGTGTGCCTGACAAGTTCTATTTTATTTAGAATAACTTTTCTTCTGTGCTTTTCTGGTTACTCAGGGACTCCAGATTTATGCCTTGATCTGTGTGCTATGGAGAAAGGGTTTACATGTCCCTCTGCCATTTTCTTAGAGATACAAACTTCCATCTGTTCAGAAAACTGAAATTAAGCTGCTCTCCATGTTATGTTCACAAATGTTATTTCTTGCTCACTAACATCATAACTGTCTATGCATTATTAACTCAGAGCCACTAGACCTAGGACACATAAAGCCATATACTAAATAAAAGGCACTAAAGATTACATTGATACTTTTGAACTGTGATGTTGAAGACTCTTGAGAGTCCCTTGGGTTGCAAGCAGATCGAATCAGTCAATCCTAAAGGAAATCAGTTCTGAATATTCATTGAAAGGACTAATGCTGAAGCTGAAACTCCAATTCTTTGGCCACCTGATGTGAAGAACTGACTCACTGGAAAAAAAAACCCTGATGCTGGGAAAGATTGAAGGCAGGAGGAGAATGGAATGCCAGAGGATAAGATGGTTGGATGGCATCACCAACTCGATGGACATGAGTTTGAGCAAGCTCTGGGAGTTGGTGATGGACAGAAAGGCCTTGGATGCTGCAGTCCATGGGGTCACAAAGGGTCAGACACAAATGAAATGAGTGACTGAACTGCAAGGTTACAAGGGAAGTCCAATGCTCCTTAAATCTGACTTCAATGAACTTATTTATTGAAGTTAGAAAATTAATAATAATAAAAGTCCATAAAACATAGTATGTACTTTGTGCACTTAAAACAGCCCTAGTGTTATAAATAAGTATGCATTTCCTTCCATTCCCACTTGGAAAGAAATGGGTCTGAGGTCTACCTTTGTCAGAAATGTTTTGGAGTTCTGTGTAGTTACTCCTAGATGGTTGCTGTGTATATGCTTGTCAAATACTGATATTTTTCATTTTAAGTACCAATGCTGTTTTTTGGCTGTTTCTTTTTTAGGTGCATGACAATGCTGTTTATGTGATCATTTATTTAAAATGTTAGTAAATCAATGGAAGTTTTTCGTACTACTAAATTTTCTTTCTACTATCATCAAATGAGTAGAACTGAATAAACACTTTTTCAAAGAGGAAATGAAGATGGCCAAAAAGCACATGAAAAAATGCTCAACATTGTTATATATCAGGGAAATGCAAATAAAAACCACAATGAGACATCACCTTACAACTGTCCGAATGGCTATTATCAAAAAGAACTCAAATGAAGTGAAGATGTGGAGAAAATGGAACCTCCTACACTATTGGTGGGAATGCAAATTGGTGTTGCCACTGTGGAAAACAGTATGGGAGTTTCTAAAAAACAAACAAACAAAAAAATAGGAATATCATATAACCCAGCGACTCCACTTTTGGATATATATCTGAAAGAAACACTAATTCAAAAAGTTACATGCACCCTGCTCATAGCAGCATTATTTATAATCTCCAAGATATGGAAACAAGTTAAGTGTCCACCAACAAATGAATGGGAAAAGAAGATGTGATATGTATCTGAGGTTATAGATAGGCTCTAGGAGGTATTGTACAACATGGGGAATATAGATAATATTTTGTAATAACTGCAAATGGTAAGTTACCTTTAAAATTATTAAAATAAAATAAAAATAAGTTAACTTACATGTGGCTGGAAAAAAATGTTTTATGGGTTCCCATATTCAAATTTCATTACAAGAATGCCACGTGGTATGTAGAATAGCACTGACCTGTCTCCTCAAGCTCAAAGGGCATAAGAGCCAAAGCATGTCTTTTATAAAGATGAAATATTGTTGCTGTTGGCTGCTGTGAATTTCCCCCCAGGTTCCTAAGGGGTGAAAAAAAATACAATGAAGAGTATTAGAAATAAGAAAGAAAAGAAATACACAGTGTCTCTCTATTACTAAAATTAAGGAAATAAAATATAAAAGTATTTTCATTTTTGTCTTGCTAGTTGGACAATTTCAAGTCTCTGAGAATGTCAAACTTATCACCTGAGAAGAGAGACGAGAGAAAAATAAATATGTAATTGCCCACACAAAGGAAAACAGGACAGTTACCATGCGTGCTTCCCTTTGAACTAAATTTATATTTAATTGCTTCTTTCTTTGCCATCTTCCTTCAAAATATTTGTGTGTATATTCTATATGACACATTTAAATCTTACTGTTTAAATAGATTTTCAATGTCTCTTATCCATACTAATTTGTAAATATCTTTTTGAAAAGGACTGTTTCTCATGACTGAAATCCCAGAAGTTTCTTTTGTGGTGTCAAAAATGTTTAATTGTCTCATTTCTCTTTCTAGTCCTGGACTCTCAAAGCTGAGTTAAAAATTTTCCTTGCAGCATACCTCAGGATCGCATTCTTTCTTGTTTCATTACATTTCTTTTTTCCTTTGTTACTCTATTTACCTCAATGTTCTCATTTGTAAAATAAATTAATGAGAGCATCTGAATAATATAGCTCACGTGAAGTTCACTAGTGTATAGAGGACAATACATTGTGTTATTTTCTAATTTACTTCACATATATTTCAGGGTGGTTATATTGAATATAACTATTGCAAAATAAAAACAAGATATTTTAAGTGTGAAATTATTAACAGGATGTTAGTGCAGAATTTATTTGTTACTGTATAACAGCGAAAAAATTTAAGTGATGATATGTGAGAAACATTTCTAGTACACATTTCCAGTACACATTTCCTCAGATGTAAAACCAATCATAGCATAATAATGTTTTACATATTTTTTACTTCCATAAATAATTTCATTTGTACAAAAAGTTGATGTGTAAGAAAAAGGGAATGTCTACAGATGATTCTTATTGTTCTAAGTGGCAAACACTCTCATTGCATTAATAGTCAATTCTGATTTATACAGAAAATTTTTATGAGAAGGAATGCGTTATCTCTCTATATAATAAATGCTCCAGTTGACGTTAAGCTCAAAAACATTTTTCAGTCTTCATCTGTGCAAGTGTAACATCTGATAAATGGTAGGAAATCAGTAACTATTTTTGAAATTAATAAGTTAATCAATGCATAAAGATTAGGTTCACTGTTACTTTATTTATTTGATTTTCTAATTTAGTAAAGACATTTTAAATTTCTAATCTAGGAAAGAAATTTTCTTTAGACATTTTATCAAATAACTTATTGAATCATGTGTGTTAGCCATGCAGGCATGTCAAATCATATAAAAAGAGCTAAAGGTATTGCATTTTATTACATAGGTTTTGAAACTTGTGTTTTTTTTTTAATACTACATTTTTAGTAAAAATAAATAATACCATGTTTTCAAAATGAATTTTGCCACTCTAGAGAGTAAAGTTTTTAATAAATTCAGTTCAGTTCAGTGGCTCAGTTGTGTCCCACTTTTTGCGACCACATGGACTGCAGCACGCCAGGCTTCCCTGTCCATCACCAACTCCCAGAGCTTACTCAAACGCGTGTCCACAGAATCGGTAATGCCATCCAACCATCTCATCCTCTGTCTTCCCCTTGTCCTTCCACCCTCAATCTTGCCCAGCATCAGGGTCTTTTCAAATGAGTCAGTTCTTCACATCAGGTGGCCAGAGTATTGGTGGTTCAGCTTCAACATCAGTCCTTCCAATGAATACTCAGGACTGATATCCTTTAAGATGGACTGGTTGAATCTCCTTGTAGTCCGTGGGACTCTCAAGAGCCTTCTCCAACACCACAGTTCAAAAGTATCAATTCTTTGGTGCTCAGCTTTCTTCATAGTCCTGCTCTGACAATCATTCAAGACCACTGGAAAAACCATAGCTTTGATTAGACAGATTTTTGTTGACAAAGTAATGACTACGTTTTCTAATACGCTGTCTGAGTTGGTCATACCCTTTCTCCCAAGGAGCAAGCACCTTTTAATTTCATGACTACAGTCACCATTGCAGTGATTTTGGAGCCCAATAAAATAAAGTCAGCCATTCTTTCCACTGTTTCCGCATCTACTTGCCATGAAGTGATGGGATCAGATGCCATGATCTTAGTTTTCTGAATGCTGAGTTTTAAGCCAACCTTTTCACTCTCCTTTTTCACCTTCATCAAGAGATTCTTTAGTTCTTCTTCGCTTTCTGCCATAAGTGTGGTGTCATTTGCATATCTGAGGTTATTGATATTTCTCCCTGCAATCTTGATTTCAGCTAGTGCTTCATCCAGCCCAGCATTTCTCATGATGTACTCTGCATATAAGTTAAATAAGCAGGGTGACAATGTACAGCCTTGATGTATTCCTTTCCTGATTTGGAAACAGTCTATTGTTCCACGTCCAGTTCTACATCTTGAATTAAATACAGTGAAATTCATTGGATCATGGAAAAAGCAAGGGAATTCAGAAAACCATCTACTTCTGTTTCACTGACTACCCAAAAGCCTTTGGCTATCTGGGTCACAACAAACTGTGGGAAAATTCTTAAAGAGATCAGAATGCCAGACCACCTTACCTGCCTCCTGAAAAACATATATGCTGGTTAAGAAGCAACAGTTAGAATAGGACATGGAATAGTGAACTGGTTCAAAACAGGGAAATAGGTATATCATCATGCTAATTATTTAACTTCTATGCAGAGTACATCATGCAGAATGCCAGACTGGATAAATCACAAGTTGTAATAAAGACTGCTGGGAGAAGTAACAAACTCACATATGCAGATACTACCCTAATGGCAGAAACTGAAAAGGAACTAAAGCTCCTCTTGATTAAACTGAAAGAGGAGAGTGAAAAAGCTGGCTTAAAACTCAACATTCAAAAAAACTAAGATTATGACATTTGCTCCCATCATTTCATGGCAAATAGATGGTAGGGATGGGGGGCATGGCAGATTTTATTTTCTTGGGATTTAAAATCACTGCAAAAGGTGACTGCAGCCATGAAATAAAAAGACACTTGCTCCTTGGAAGAAAAGCTATGATAAACCTAGACAGCATATTAAAAAGCAGAGACATCAGTTTGCTGACAAAGATTCATGTAGTCAAAGCTGTGGTTTTTCCAGTACTCATGTAAGGGTATGAAAAATGGACCATAAAGAAGGCTGAGCACAGAAGAATTAATGTTTTTGAAGTGTGGTGTTGGAGAAGACTCTTAAGAGTCTCTTGGACTTCAAGAAGATCAAGCCAGTCAATCCTAAAGGAATTTGACCATGAATATACAATGGAAGTACTGATGCTGAAGCTAAATCTCCAATACTTAGGCCACCTGATTAGAAGAGCTCACTCATTGGAAAAGACCCTGATGCTGGGAATGATTGAGGGCAGGAGGATAAGGGATGAGGCAGCTGGATGGCATCACTGACTCAATGGACATGAGTTCGGGCGAACTCCAGGAGATAGTGAAGGACAGGGAAGTCTAGTGTTTTGAAGTCCATGGAATCACAGAAAGTCAGACATGACTTGGCGCCTGAACAACAGCAATGGGAAATAAATGACATTATTGAATCCAAATGTTAGAAAGGGGTACAATCACACACATACTCTGCTTTATAGAGCTTAATTTGTCCAGGACCAGACACTAAGAAATTGAACAAGTCTAGATCTGAACGCATACTTAAAAAAAAAAAAAAATTCTATAAGAACTGCACAGTTCATACACTTGGAAAATACTGAAACATAAGCTCAAAGGTAGAATTACTGGTGTTTTGTATTATTTGAGCTTAGAAAAATCAGATAAATCTATGCTCAATAATTTTAATAGATTTGTTTCACTCCATTTACTCAGCTGAATCATTAAGAACAACAGAAAGTAACATTATGATATACAGTCTATAAAGTGGAAAGATTACTTACATGCACTCCACAGAATAGCACTGAATAGAAGGGTGAAGGGGAGATGGACGGGTTGATCAGACTAATGAGTAAACTGAAGTGTAAGCATAACTGACAACACCAATACTGCAGGATGGAGGTTTCAATTAAGTAGGATAAACAATAATAACTATAAAACTCTGATAAAATAACAAGAATGCAGAGGGGCAAGCACAGCTGGAAGCTTTCAAGAAAATCTTTTGACTATTACAATAATTATTTTTGAAAGTCTGATTCAATTAATAAGATGGACAGTAAAATTTGACTCTCATGTAAAATGTAGACCACTTGTGAAAAGTTGCAGTTCATTTGTTATTATCAGTTCATTTCAGTCACTCAGTTCTTGTCCGACTATTTGCAACTCCACAGACTGCAGCACGCCAGGCTTCCCTGTCCATCACCGACTCCCAGAGCTTGCTCAAACTCAGATCCATTGAGTCGGTGATGCCATCCAACCATCTCATCCTCTGCTGTCTCCTGCTCTTCCTGCCTTCAACTTTCCCAGCATCAGGATCTTTTACAGAGTCAGTTCTTCACTTCAGGTGGCCAAAGTATTGAGGTAGCAACTGCAGCATTAGTCTTTCCAATGAATATTCAGGACTGATTTCTTTCAGGATTGACTGATTTGATCTCGTTGCAGTCCATGGGACTCTCAAGAGTCTTCTCAAAACCACAGGTCAAAAGCATCGATTATTCAGTGCTCAGCTTTCTTTATACAGTGCTTAGCTTTCTTTAGACTTCCCTGGTGGCTCAGACGGTAAAGCGTCTGCCTACAATGCGGGAGACCCAGGTTTGATCCCTGGATGGGGAGGATTCTCTGGAGAAGGAAATAGCAACCCACTCCAGTATTCATTCTTGCCTGGAAAATCCCATGGGAGGAGCCTGGTAGGCTATGATCCATGGGGTCACAAAGAGTCGGACACGACTGAGCAACTTTACTTACTTACTTATTAGCTTTCTTTATGGCCCAACTCTCACATCCATACATGACTACTGAAAAAACCATAGCTTTGACTGGATGGACCTTTGTTAGCAAAGTAATTCCTCTGCATTTTTACATGCTGTCTAGGTTGGTCATAGCTTTCCTTTCAAGAATCAAGTGTCGTTTAATTTCAGGGCTGCAGTCACCATCTGCAGTGATTCTGGAGCCCAAGAAAATAAAAGCTGTTGTTTCCCCATCTATTTGCCATGAAGTGATGGGGCTGGATGCCATGGTCTTAGTTTTTTGAATACTGAGTTTTAAGCCAACTTTTTCACTCTCCTCTTTCACTTTCAACAAGAGGCTCTTTAGTTCTTCACTTTGTGCCGTAAAGGTGGAGCCATCTCTGTATATGGTGCTATTGATATTTCTCCCAGCAGTCTCGATTCCAGCTTGTTCTTCATTCAGCCCAACATTTTGCATAATGCATTCTGCATATAAGTTAAATAAGCAGGGTGACAATATACAGCCTTGACATACTCCTTTCTCAATTTGGAACCAGTCTGTTGGTCCATGTACTGTTCTAACTATTGCTTCTTGACCTGCATACAGATTTCTCGGGAGGCAGGTCAGATGGTCTGGTATTCCCATCTCTTTAAGAATTTTCCACAGTTTGTTGTAATCCACTCAAAGACTTTTGCATAGATAATAAAACAGAAGTAGATGCTTTTCTGGAACTCTCTTGCTTTTTCAGTGAGCCAACAGATGTTGGCAATTTGATCTCTGGTCCCTCTGCCTTTTCTAAATCCATCTTGAATACCTGCAAGTTTACTCTTTACATACTGTTGAAGCCTGACTTGGAGAATTCTGAGCTTTACTTTACTAGCATGTGAGATGAGTGCAATGGTGTGGTAGTTCAAACATTCTTTGACATTACCTTTCTTTGGGATTGGAATGAAAACTGACCTTTTCCAGTTCTGTGGCCACTGCTGAGTTTTCCAAATTTTCTGGCAAATTGAGTGCAGCACTTTCACAACATCAGCTTTTAGGATTTGAAATAGCTCAACTGGAATTCCATCACCTTCACTAGCTTTTTTTGTAGTAATTCTTCCTAAGGCTTACTTGACTTTGGATTCCAGGATGTCTGACTCTAGGTGAGTGATCACACTAATGTGATTATCTGGGTCATGAAGATCTTTCTTGTATAGTGCTTTTGTGTGTTCTCACCACCTCTTCTTAATATCTTGTGCTTTTGTTAGGTCCATACCATTTTTTCCCTTTATTGAGCCCATCTTTACATGAAATAGTCCCTTGGCATCTCTAATTTTCTTGAAGAGATCTCTAGTCTTTCCCATTTCATTGTTTTCCTCTATTTCTTTGCATTATTTTCACACTCTTTGCATTATTTGTTTTATTATAATCAATGATTTGTAATAATTTAAATATTATCAATAAAACATAATATTGCTAACATCTTATATTAATGTCTGATTTGGGAAATCTATCATTTTTATAATTTGCAGTGAAATGCAAGTAAACAACTATAGTGGTTTCTTTTTATAATTTTAATACAAATTTGTATTATACATGTATTTGTATATACATATGTGTAGGAATATACATTTTTGTTGGCTTCCCTGGCAACTTTTTAAAATAATACACTTTCAAAAGTGTGTGGTAAGTAACGCACATACATGATTAAGTTGAATTGTTTCTAAAGCATTATTTCAACTTACAAAAATGGGAAATCCATATATATTTTAATTGCAATATTTTGCAAATTAAATTCATTATCATAGGAAAATAAATGCCAAAGATAAAGGATTAAAGTACAAAGATTATCAATGTACATTTTTTTTCCCACTGGGATACATTTATAATGCAATTGAAGGTAGCTTTTGTATCTCATGTTTGATAATTTATATTTGGAGCAATAATTTTGATGGTATTTTCAAGTTTTCTCTAGGTATAAATATCTACAGTATCTAAGAAAATAAACTAAATGAGCTATAATAGAAAAGTGGTGGGCTGAAACAGAAAGCAGATTTTAAAGTTAAGAAATATGTAAGTGGGTCACAATAAATATATTTCACTTCATAAGTGATGCATGTTCGTTGATGCAGATTGCTAAATCCCATGGATTCTAAACAAGTTATTTACAAAGGAAATCATGTGAAACAAGTGAATATGTTTGCCTCTGAGAAGTTTGCTCACCTATAAAATGAGAAGAGGATTTCAATTTCCTCCCCTGCCATCCTGTGAAAAATTAGTTTTATTAAGGAAAGTGTTGTAAACCTTAGCTTGCCATTTAAAAATGCATGTGCATTTGGCATCCTCAAAATATAAAATTTCTATGCTTCAAAATACTCACTTTAAAAATGATAATACAGGAGTATAACTAGATTCATTCCTAAGTTGGACAAATATTTACTGAATCCATAATTTCCCATCACTGTGATAGCTTCTGAAAATACAAATTTATTAGTTTCAAAGAACATTTTCAAATTTTAGTCTATACATCTAAACGTAAACAAAAATATTTTAAAATTATGTATTAGCATACATAATAAGGACAATCTGATTTCAATTGTATTCTAACTCTACTTTAGTAATGAAAAAATTTCAAACTAATAATATATTTAGAAATATGTACATGTCCGTAAGTTAATTTTATAAATATCTGTAAAATACAGAGGCCTATGTAATTACTTACTTTTTAGTGCTTTTTTAATGAAGTAGAAAATATTCATAATATTTTTACTTTTGTTTCAAAGAAAAAGAAGAATTTCATGCTGAATATACTAAGTAAATTTTATATTTATAAAACAATAAATTTTTATGCATTAATGAAGTGTTTTGAATAATACTTCTGTGATAGTTTCTTAAAGATACATTTACATAATTTCTACTTTTCCACTGTATTTTTAAAATGTTATATATATATAATGTGTTATTTTTTAAATTTTTTCAGGGTGTTGTTCTATAACATAATTTACTCATTTGTTTAAAATAACCCTGAAATTTGGATAGTATTAATTAGTATATTCAATATATTATTTACACAATTAATTTTATTATTATACAATTAATCATTTGTATAATTGTTATAATTAAGTTAAACAAATAATATACCTTTTCAGTAGGAGAAGATAGATAGGCTAAATCATTCAGCTACTAAAAGTTTATTTGTTCAAGTATCTAGGTGGCTGATGATCAAAAAATAAAACTCATTGCTCTTAACTTATAGTGGATAGTTCTCTCCTAAAGCACTCTGCCACACTAATATAAAGCTTGTACTGGGTGCATACTGTTGTGCTAGAACAAATAAAATAGTATCTTCATATTCTGTAAAAATATTCAACAAAATACATTTTTCTATTTTTAGGAAGTGATATGAATATGAAATATTTATGCTCTTTTTTATCAAGAATTAAAGTCAAAAATATTATTGAAAGAACTGTAATTTTAGTGACTGAACTTCCCCAGTAGGTAATCAATTTGATATATGTAGTTCTGAGGCAGAATCAAAATGATGCACACTTGTGCTCTATATGTTTCTACAACATTAGGGACAAAGAAGTTGGAAAAGAGATTTTGTTAATAAGACATGTATTACTTTCCAAACTGACTTAGTGTTGGTTTGGAAGGGTTGTCTGGAACCATGATTTTCCAGCATTTTGGTCTCAGGAAACCAAATCAGAAAATAATGAAACATCGTAAAATATCAAAGTAAGAAGACAAGAAATGATGAATAGGACAGCAGAAATCAAACAAGTAGAAAATCAAAGAAGTCAAAAGATAGTTTCTAGAGAACAAGAAGTCTGACAAACCTCTAGCTGGAGAGATTGAGAAAGAATTCTTAACATATACACACTATATACAGAATAGATCATAAACAAGGACCTACTATACAGGCACAGGAAACTATACTCAATGAGAATATATATGAAGATATTATTGAATACATTCCCCTGTCACGGTATGATGAAACTTGGTTCTAGATTAATTTTTCCAGTCTCAACAACATATTCCAGCATTGAGATTTGTATCTTTCAATAAGAATAATCTTTTAGAAATGAGTGCTGTGCTTAGTCACTCAGTTGTTTCTGACTCTTTGTGACCCCATGGAATGTAGCCTGCCAGGCTCCTCTGTCCATGGATATTCTCCAAGCAAGAAAACGGGAGTGGGTTGCCATGCGCTCCTCCAAGGGATCTTCCAAACTCAGTCATCGAACCCAGATCTCCCTTACTGCACATAGATTCTTTACCAGCTGAGCCACCAGGGAAGCTCTTTAGAAATGAGTAGAACACCTACACATTTCTCAAAAGAAGACATACAGATGAGAAAACACACACACACACACACACACACACAAGATGCTCAACATCGCTCCTTATTAGATAAATGCAAATCAAAACTACAACGAAGTATCACCTCACACGGGTCAGACTGGTCATCATAAAAAAAGTGTGCAGATGACAAATGCTGGAGAAGATATGGAGAAAAGGGAACCCACTTGTACTGTTGGTGGGAATGTAAATTGACACAGTTACTATGGAGAAGAGTTTGGAGATTACTTTAAAAAATACAAGGAATAAAACTATATGACCCAACAATCCCACTACTGTGTTTATGCCCTTCAGTTAGTTCAGTCAATTCAGTCACTTAAGTCGCGTCTGATTGTTTGCAACCGCATGGATTGCAGCATGCCATGCTTCCCTGTCCCATCACCAACTCCCAGAACATACTCAAATTCATGTCAATTGAGTTGGTGATGCCATCCAACCATCTCAGCCTCTGTCATCCCCTTCTCCTCCCACTTTCAATCTTTCCCAGCATCAGGGTCTTTTCAGATGAGTCAGTTCTTCGCATCAGGTGGCCAAAGTATTGGACTTCCAGTTTCAGCATCAGTCTTTCCAATGAATGTGCAGGACTAATTTCCTTTAGGATGAACTGGTTGGATCTTCTTGTAGTTCAAGGGACTCTCAAGAGTCTTCTCCAACACCACAGTTCAAAAGTATCAATTCTTTTGCTCTCAACTTTCTTTAAGGTCCAACTCTCACATCCATACATGATTGCTGGATAAACCATAGCTTTGACTAGACGGACCTTTGTTGACAAAGCAATGTCTCTGCTTTTTAATATGCTGTCTAGGTTGCTCATAGCTTTTCCACCAAGGAGCAACTCTTTCATTTACTATGATGGTTACTCCATTTCTTCTAAGGGATTATTGCCCACAGTAGTAGATACAATAGTCATCTAAGCTAAATTCACCCATTCCAGTCTGTTTTAGTTCACTGGTACCTAAAATGTCAATGTTCACTCTTGCCATCTCCTGTTCGACCACTTCCAATTTGCCTTGATTCATGGACCTGACATTCCAGGTTCCTATGCAATATTGCTCTTACAACATTGGACTTGACTTCTATCACCAGTCACATCTACAATTGGGAGTTGTTTCTGCTTTGGCTCCATCTCTTTATTCTTTCAAGATTATTTCTCCACTAATCTCCCATAGCATATTGGGCACCTACTAACTTGAGGAGTTCATCTCTCAGTGTCCTATCTTTTTGCCTTTTCATGCTGCTCATGGGGTTCTCAAGGCAAGAATACTGAAGTGGTTTGCCATTCCCTTCTCCAGTGGACCACGTTTTGTCAGAACTTTCCACCATGACCTGTCCATCTTGGGTGGCCCTGCACAGCATGGCTCATACTTTCATTGAGTTAGACAAGGCTGTGGTCCATGTGATCAGTTTGGTTTGTTTTTTGTGACTGTGGTTTTCATTCTGTCTGCCCTCTGATGAATAAGGGTAAGAGGCTTATGGAAGCTTCCTGATGGGAGAAACTGACTGAGGGGGAAACTGGGTCTTGTTTTGATGCTCAGTAAATCTTTAATTCAATTTTCTGTTGATGGGCAGGGCTGTGTTCCTTCCCTGTTGTGTGACCTAAGTCCAAACTATGGTGGAGGCAATGAAGATAATGGCAAACTCCTTCAAAAGGTCCCAAACATGCACTGGTGGACTCAGTGTCCCAGCTTGTGAGGCAGGCCACTGCCAACCCACACCTCACCCAGACAATCCTGGGCCCTCACAAGCAAGTCTGGGTCAGTCTCCTGTTTGTTCACTGCTCCTTTCTCCTGTGTCCTGGTGTGCACAAGGTCCTTGTGCCCCCCAAGAGCCCATTTCCCCAGTCTTGTGTAAGTTCCAGCAGTTGTGTGATGGGGTTAATGGTGACCTCCTCCAAGCGGGCTTATGCCAAACCCAGGTCTGCAGCACCCAGAACCCCTGCCCCTGTGGCAGGCCACTGTTGACCCGTACCTCCACAGGAGACATTCAAAAACAGTTCTGGCTCAGTCTCTGTGGGTTCCCTGGGTCCTGGTGCACACGAGGTTTGTTTGAGCCCTCCGAGCATCTCTGGAGGGCATGGAGTTTGATTCTAAATGTGATTTTGCTCTTCCAACCATCTTGCTGGGGCTTCTCCTTTGCTCTTGGATGTAGTGTATCTTTTTTTGGTGGGACCCAACATTCTCCTTTTGATGGTTGTTCAGCAGTGAGTTGTAATTTTGGAGTTCTCACAGGAAAAGATGAGTTCACATCCTTCTACTCCACCATTTTGTTACCTCCATTGAGAAGTATACCCTGAGAAAACCATAATTCTAAAAGACACATGTACTGCAATGTTCATTTCAGCACTGTTTACAATAGCCAGGACATGGGAGCAACCTAGATGCCCTGACAGATGAATGGATAATGAAGTTGTGTGTGTGTGTGCATAAAATACACAATAGAATATTACTCAACCATAAAAAGGAACAGATTTGAGTCAGTTTAACTGAGGTGGATAAACACAGAGACTGTTAACCTGTTATAGAGGTGAGGTAAGCGAGAAAGAGAAAAACAAATATCGTATATTAATGCATACGTATGGAATCTAGAAAAATGGTACTGATGAATGTATTTTCAGGGCAGGAACAGACACACAGACATAAAGAACAGACTTGTGGACATGAGGAGGGAAGAAGATGGTGAGAGGAGTTTAGAGAGTAGCTTTTAAATATATACACTATCATATGTAAAATACGTAGTTATTGGGAAGTTTCTGTATAACAAAAGGATCTCAACACAGTGCTCTGTGATGACCTAGAAGGGTGGGATGGTAGGTGTGGGGAGTGAGAGGGAGGCTTATGAGGGAGGGAATATACGTATACTTATAGCTGATTCACATTACTGTACAGCAGAAACCAACATAACAATTATCTGCCAATGTAAAAAAAAAAAAAAAAAAAAGAATGACCATTAGACTTGTAGTCAAGTCTAACAAGGAGGAGGATTTTCAAGAAAAAAATGGCTGGAATGGGCTACCAACCTCAGTATAACAATAGCTAGGAGGATGGTGGTATCTCATGTTCCTCTGCTTTGTGGTAATAATACCTGAATACATTCCCATGTGTCAAAGAATACAATCTTTCCAGAGGTTGAGATTAGCCTATACACACTACTGTGTATAGAATAGATAAACAACAATGATCTACTACATAGCACAAGGAACTATACTGTATAGCACATGGAACTGTAGTTTTACAATAACCTATAAGGGAAAGGGCTTCCCTGGTGGTTCAAGTGGTAAAGGGCCCACCTGCAATGCAGGAGACCTGGGTTCAATCCCTGGGTTGGCAAGATCCCCTGGAGCAACCCATTCCAGTATCCTTGCCTGGAGAATCCCCATAGATAGAGGAGCTTGGCAAACTACAGTCCATTGGATACATATACAAACACCCCTCCAGTTTTCATTCCAATCCCAAAGAAGGGCAATGCCAAATAATGCTCAAACTACTGCACAGTTGCACTCATCTCACACGCTAGCAAAGTAATGCTCAAAATTCTCCAAGCCAGACTTCAGTAATACGTGAACTGTGAACTTCAGATGTTCAAGTTGGTTTTAGAAAAGGCAGAGGAACAAGAGATCAAATTGCCAACATCAGCTGGATCATCAAAAAGTCAAGAGAGTTCCAGATAAAAAACAAAACAAAACATATTTTTTGCCTTATTGACTATGCCAAAACCTTTGACTGTGTGGATCCCAATAAACAGTGGAAAATTCTGAAAGAGTTGGGAATACCAGACCACCTGACCTGCTTTTTGAGAAACCTGTATACAGGTCAGGAAGCAACAGTTAGAACTGGACAGGGAACAGCAGACTGGTTCCAAATAGGAAAAAGAGTACATCAAGGCTGTATATTGTCACCCTGCTTATTTAACTTATATGCAGAGTACATCATGAGAAACGCTGGGCTGGAAGAAGCACAAGCTGGAATCAAGATTGCTGGGAGAAATATCAATAACCTCAGATATGCAGATGACCCCACTCTTATGGCAGAAAGTGAAGAAGAACTAAAGAGCCTCTTGATGAAAGTGAAAGAGGAAAGTGAAAAAGTTGACTTAAAGATCAGCATTCAAAAAACAAATATCATGGCATCCAGTCCCATCACTTCATGGCAAATAGGGAAGCAGTAGAAACAGTGGCTGACTTTATTTTGGGGGGCTCCAAAATCAGTGCAGATGGCGATTGCAGCAATAAAATTAAAAGACGCTTACTCCTTGGAAGGAAAGCTATGACCAACCTGCTGCTGCTAAGTCGCTTCAGTCGTGTCCGACTCTGTGCGACCCCATAGACGGAAGCCCACCAGGTTCCGCCATCTCTGGGATTCTCTAGGAAGTAACACTGGAGTGGGTTGCCATTTCCTTCTCCAATGCAAGAAAGGGAAAAGTGAAAGGGAAGTAGCTCAGTCGTGTCCGACTATTAGTGACCTCATGGACTTCAGCCCACCAGGCTTCTCCATCCACGGGATTTTCCAGGCAAGAGTACTGGAGCGGGGTTACATTGCCTTCTCTGATGACCATCCTAGACAGCAATATTAAAAAGTAGAGACATTACTTTTCCAACAAAGCTCTGTCTAGTGAAGGCTATGGTTTTTCCAGTAGTCATGTATGGATGTGAGAGTTGGACTATAAAGAAAACCGAACACCAAAGAGTTGATGCTTTTGAAGTGTGGTGTTGGAGAAGACTCTTGAGATTCCCTTGGACTACAAGGAGATCCAAACAGTCCATCCTAAAGGAGACCAGTCCTGGGTGTTCATTGGAAGGACTGATGTTGAAGCTTAAGCTCCAATACTTTGGCCATCTGATGCGAAGAGCTGACTCATTTGAAAAAACCCCAATGCTGGGAAAAATTGAGGGCAGGAGGAGAATGGGACGGCAGAGAGATATTTGTATGGCATCACCAACTCAATTGGCATGAATTTCAGTAAACTCTGGGAGACGGAAATTGACAGGGAGGCCTAGCGTACTGCAGTTCATTGGATCACAAAGAGTCAGAGACAACTGAACAACTGAAATGAACTGAATACCCCCTTCATAGATCACTGCCTTGTTGCTGCCAAGGGGCTTTCATACCTCACCGAAGCTATGAGCCATGCCATGTAGGGCCACCCAAGATGGACAGGGCAAGGCAGAGAGTTCTACAAAACTTGATCCTCTGGCGGAGGGAATGACAAACCATCCCAATACACTTGCTGTGAGAATCTCATGAACTGTATAAAAGGCCAAAAAGATATGACACCAAAGATGAGTCCCCGGGTCTGAAGGTGTTCAATAAGTTACTGGGTAAGAGTGCAGGATAATTATCAACAGCCCCAGAATAAATGAAGGGGATGGTCCAAAGCAGATATGGCATTTAGTTTTGAATGTGTCTAGTGATGGAAGTAAAATCTGATGCTGCTAAGAACAGTATTATATAGGAACCTGGAATTCTAGGTGCATGAATCAAGGGAAATTGGACATGGTCAAGTAGGAGATGGTAAGAAAAAACATTGTCACCCTAGGAATCAGCAAACTAAAATGGATGGTAATGGGAGAACTTAATTCAGATGACCACTACTGTGGTCACTGGATATATATCCACTACTGTGGGCAAGAAACCCATAGAAGAAATGGAGTAGCCCCCATAATCAATGAAAGAGTCTGAAATACAGTCTGAAATATATACCAGTATATATATACTGTGGTCATATATATATATATATATGTGTGTGTGTATATATATATGTGTGTGTGTGTGTGTGTTTGTGTGTGTGTATGTGTGTGTATATATATATATACCGGATATATACCACTACTATATCCACTACCGTGGGCAAGAAACCCATAGAAGAAATGGAGTAGCCCCCATAATCAATTAAAGAGTCTGAAATACAGTACTTTGGCCCAACCTCAAAAATGACAGAAAGATCTTGGTTCGTTTCCAAGGAAAGCCATTTTCAAAAATCACAGTAATCCAAGTCTATGCCCCTACTATTGATAGCAATGAAGCTTAAGATGATCAGTTCTATGAATATGTAGAAGACCTCCTAGATCTAACACCTAAAAAAGATGTTCTATTCATCATCGAGAATTGGAATGCAAAAGTAGGAAGGCAAGATATACCAGAGTAACAGGGAATTTTGACCTTGGAAAACAAAATGAAGCCGGGCAAAAGTTAACTGAATTCTACCAAGAGAACGAATTAGTTATAGTGAATACCCTTTTTCAACAACACAAGAGAAGACTTTACATATGGACGTCTCCAAATGGTCAACACCAAAATCAAACTGATTGCATTCTTTGTAACTGATGATGGAGAAGCTGTGTACAGTCAGTAAAAATTAGACCAGGATCTGATTTTGACTTAG
Source organism: Cervus elaphus (assembly GCF_910594005.1). Taxonomy (NCBI): domain Eukaryota; kingdom Metazoa; phylum Chordata; class Mammalia; order Artiodactyla; family Cervidae; genus Cervus; species Cervus elaphus. Next base: position 6,969,045 of record NC_057842.1, on the reverse strand, counting down.
ATCATCAGCTTCTCATAGCAAAATCCAGGCTTAAACTAAAGAAAACCATGAAAAACAATAGACCAGCCAGATATGACTTAAATCAAATCCCGTATGAATTTGCAGTAGAGATAATGAATAGATTCAGGGGACTAGATCTAGTTAAGAGTGTGCCTGAAGAACTATGAACAGAGGTCCATAATATAGTACAGGAGGTGGTGAACAAAGAGGGAAAAGTACATCCAAGGATGATGCCATCAAGGTTTTGCATTCATTAGGTCAGCAAATCTGGAAGACCCAGCTTTGGCCACAAGACTGGAAAGGTCAATCTTCACCCCAATTCCCAAGAAGAGTAGTATAAAAGAATGTGCTAACCATCAGACAATTGCACTCATCTCCCATGCTACTAACATCATGCTCAAAATCTTGCATGCTAGGTTTCAGCATTAGGCTAAACAAGAACTTCCAAATGTCCAAGCTTGGTTTATAAAAGGAAGAGGAACTGGAGATCAAATTGCCAACATTTGCTGGATTATAGAGAAATTAAGGGAATCTCAGGGGAAAAAAATCTATCTCTGTTTCATCAGCTGTGCTAAAGTCTTTGGCTGTGTGGATCATGACAAACTATGGAAAGATCTTAGGCAGATGGGAATAGCAGACCATCTTACCTATCCCCTGAGGAACATGTATGCAGATCAAGAAGCAAAAGTTAGAACCCTGTATGGAACAAATGATTGGTTCAAGATTGAGAAAGGAGTATGACAGGGCTGTTTGCTGTCACCCTGTTTGTTTAACCTACATGGTGAGCACATCATGAGAAATGATGGGCTGGATGAGTTACAGCCTGGAATTAAGATAAGTGGGGAAAATATCAACAATCTCAGATATGTGGATGATACCACTCTAATGGCAAAAAAGGAAGAGAAACTAAAGAGTCTCTTCATGAGAGTGGAGGAGAGTGAAAGAGCTGGATGAAGACTAAATATTATAGAAAAAAGCTAACATCATGGCATCCAGCCCCATTACTGTAAATAGTAGGGTAAAAGGTAGAAGTAGGGACAGATTTACTCTTCTTGGGCTCCAAAATCACTGCAGATGGTGACTTCAGTCATGAAATCAGAAGACATTTGCTTCTTGGCAGGAAAGTGATGACAAACCTAGACAGTGTATTGAAAAGAAGAGACATTTCTCTGCTGACAAAGGTGTGTATGGTCAAGGCTATGGTCTTCCCAGTGGTCACATTCAGTTTTGAGAGCTGGACCATAAAGAAGGCAGAATGCCAAAGAATGGATGACTACAAATGGTGTTGCTGGAGAAGACTTCTGAGAATCCCTTGGACAGCAAGGAGATTAAACCAGTAATCTTAAGGGAGATAAACCCTGAATATTCACTGGAAGGACTAATGCTAAAGCTGAAGCTCCAGTATTTTGGTCATCTGATGCAAACAGATGACTCACTAGAAAAGTCCCTGATCCTCAGAAAGATTGAGGGCAGGAGGAGAAGAAGGCATCAGAGGATCAGATGACTGGATGGAATCACCAATGCAATGAACATGAATTGGGCAAACTCTGGGAGATGGTGAGGGACAGGGAAGCCTGGCAAACTGCAATCCATGGGATTGCAAAGGGTTGGACACGACTGGGTGACTGAACAACAACTATATATGTATATACATGATGTATATCTGAATAACTTTGCTGTACACTGCACAACCAGCACAAAATTATATATCCACTATGCTTCAATAAAAAATAATAAAACAAAAAATGATGCATAGATTACCAGTTGTAAGAAAGATAGCTTTTTAAAAAAGTCTGTGGATACAAAATAGATAATGAAAATATTATGTCCAATTTTCTGCCAATAAATTCCACTACTTAGATAAGATAAGGAAATCCTCCAAAAGACTAAAACTACCAAAGCCAACTCAATAAGAAAAGATGACCTAAATAGAAATACACATATTAAAGAAATGGAATTTTTAGTTAAACTTCTCCCATTCAAAAAATGTCAGGGCCAGATGGCTTCTAGAATAAACACAATCAAATCCATAAGGATAAACTAATGCTAATTGTGCACAAACACTTCCAGAAGTTTAAAGAAGGGAAAATAATTCACCCTCATTTTACAAAGCAGAATTACCCTAATATCAAAATAATAAAATATGACAAAGGAAAAAAAAAAGAAGAAAGAAAAATCCATCATGAGTAGAAATATAAATTTTTCAACAAAATTCTTGCTAATTGAACCTAACAATATAGAAAAAGAATAATAAATTGTAACTAAGTGGAGTTACATCCCTAAATGTTTTGTACCCCTAAAATGCAAAATCATTTTAGTATTTGAAATCCAATAAATATAATTCACTACACAAACAACCAGAAGACAAAAAATATTCTACCAAAAATGTAGAAATATTTTATATAATATTAAAATCTTAGCAAATTAGGAATAGAACAGAATTCTTTTATTTTCATGTGCATTTATGTAATATAAATAACTAGAAAGATACTTAATAGTGAAAGACTAAACACTTCTGTCTAATATTAGGTGTGAAATATCTCCTTCCACTGCTTCTATTTAACATTATCCTAGGGGGTCTAGCTAGTGCAATATATTAAAGAAAAGAAACAAAAATACCTAGAGTAAAAATGAAAAATTAAAACTGTTTCTGTGGGGATAATTTATGAAGAAAATCCTACACAGAATCTACAAAACAGTTATTGAAACTAATAAATCTGCATTTAGCAAAGTGGAAGTATATTGTTATTTTCTATTTAGTTACTAGGTTGTTTCTGACTCTTATATGACCCCATGGACTCTCGTCTGCCAGGCTTTTCTGTCCATGGGATTTCTCAGGCAAGATACAGGGGATCTTCCTGACCCAGGGATCAAACCAGTGTTTATTGCACTGGCAGGCAGATTCTTTACCACTGAGCCACCAGGGAAGACCTGCAATAAATTAGGCCAGGATAAAAGTTCAACTGTATTTTTACTTGCTAGCAATAAATACTCAGAATGAAAATATTTAGAAACTATTTAAAATATGAAATACAGATAAACAGACTCAATATATGCACTATCTGTGTGCTTTAGCACACAATTATTGTTGAGACAAATTTTTAGGAAGATCTAAGTAAATGAAGAAATATTCTATTCATTAGTTAGATTCAATTTAATAAATAACTCAGCTCTTTAGTGACCTGTATGGGAATGGAGTCTAGAAGAGAGTGGATGTGTGTACATGTATGGCTAATTCATTTTGTTGCACAGCATAAATTAGCATAACATCATGAATCAACCAAACTCCCATAAAAATTGTAAAAAGTAAATACTATGGAATACTTTGGGGAGGAAATAAAACATTGAAAAATGGGGAAAATTTTTTGGTCCTCTGAAAAGTAGCCTACGAATCTGACACAACCTCAATAAAATTTGAAATGGCTTTTTTTTTTTTTTTTTTAGATATTGACATGCTGATTTAAATATCTATACAGAAATGCTAAAACAATTGTGAAAACAACAAAATTACATGACTTGCACTTTCTGAATTTAAGAAAAATCAATTTCAATAAGACTAAATGTGATATTGTGTAAAGATTTAGTTAATGGTCACTGGAACACAATAGAGTCCTGGAATTGACATATATGTGGTCAATCACTCCCAGAGGATACACAAAAATAGTACCTCTGACCTGGACATTTTTTTCTTCAGTTCATTTCAGTTCAGTCGCTCAGTTGTGTCTGACTCTTTGAGACCCCATGAATCGCAGCATGCCAGGCCTCCCTGTCCATCACCAACTTCTGGAGTTTACTCAAACTCATGTCCATCGAGTAGGTGATGTCATCCAATTCTTACCTGTTCATTATTAGCTGCCCCATAACACAAGAACTCATGTTGTGACAGTAAAGTACTTTCTAATGAGAATGGGCCATAAAAAGTCTTTCATATTCTCCCTACTTCTTTTCTAGCAGTGCATTTCAAATTATTGAATCTCTTTGTAACACGTCTAATGCCCCTGAACCTGCCATATTGGACGAGTTGCATGTAGGTGCTTCAGCTAACAACTCTGGCTGATCCCTCATGAAAGTCATAGTGAACCGTGAGTGTGAGTTCCACCATGGATGTCCAGACCTTGCTGAATTTATATCACAGCCGACATCTGGGTTTAACTGTGTGGGACTCTAAATGAGAACTCTGTTCCACAGAATGCTGATCTAAATGAAATGATTGTTTTAAATTTCTAGACTTTAGAGTAATTTGCTATCTAGCAAAATATAGCTGATATATGCTCTGTATTTAATAATTCCTCTATAGTTATCCTAGGTTTTAATCATTATCATTTTTCCATTTTACTTTCCTTCCTATAAAAGTGGAAGTCTTGCTGTGATTTATGTCAGAGAGTGTTCTGCCTATGTTTTCCTTTAAGAGTTTTATAGTTTCTGGTATAACATTTGGATCTTTAATCCATTTTGAGTTTATTTTTGTTTATGATGTTAGAAAGTGCCCTATTTTCATTCTTTTACGCATGGTTGACCAGTTTTCCCAGCACCACTTGTTAAAGAGACTGTCTTTTCTCCACTGGATATTATTGCTTCCTTTGTCAAAGATAAGGTGTACATAGGTGCATGGATTTATCTCTGACTTTCTTTCTATTTTGCTCCACTGATCTATATATCTGTCTTTGTGCCTGTACCATACTGTCTTGATGACTGTAGCTTTGTAATATAGTCTAAAGTCAGGAAGTTTGATTCCTCCAGTTCCACTCTTCTTTCTTAATATTTCTTTGGCTATTCAAGGTTTGCTTTTGTGTGTGTTTCCATACAAATTGTGAAATCATTTGTTCTAGTTCTGTGAAAAACACTCTTGGTAGCTTGATAGGGAGTGTGTTAAATCTATACATTGCTTTGGGTAGTATATTCATTTTCACTATATTGATTCTTCCAATCCATATACATAGTATATTTCTCCATCTATTTGTGTCATCTTTGATTTCTTTCATCAGTGTTTTATAGTTTTCTATATGACTCAGAAATCCTACTGTTGGGCATACACACCAAGGAAATAAGAATTGAAAGAGACACATATACCTCAATGTTCGTTGCAACATTATTTACAATGACTATGATGTGGAAGCAACCTAGATGTCCATCAGCAGACAAATGGATAAGGAATTTGTAGTACATATACACGATGGAATAGTACTCAGCTATAAAAAGAACACATTTGAATCAGTTTTAATGAGGTGGATGAAACTGGGGTGTATTATACAGAGTGAAGTAAGTCAGAAACAGAAACACCAATACTATATATTAACACATATATATGGAATTTAGAAAGACGGTAACAATGTTTTTATATGCAAGGCAGAAAAAGAGACCCAGATGTAAAGAACAGACTTTTGGACTGTATAGGAGGAGACAAGAGTGGGGTGATTTGAGAGAATAACATTGAAACATGTATATTACCGTATGTAAAATAGATGACCAGTGCAAGTTTGATGCATGAAGCAGGGCCCTCAAAGTTGGTGCTCTGGGACAACCCAGAGGAATGGGGTGGGAGGGGAGTTCAGGATGGGGGAACACATGTGCACCTGTGATTCATTTATGATGATTTATTACAAAACCATCTCAGTATCATAAAGTAATTATTCTCCAATTAAAATAAATTAATTAATTTAAAAAATAAAGTGAGAATCTTTATAGCTGCATCATCTAACCTTCTATCATCTATCTTGCCTATCATCTATCTTTTCTCTTTCCTCTAAATAATACATATTACATGTATAGATAATACATTATATATTATACATATATTTTATATAAATATATACATATACATTATATATTTTATATACATATTTTATATATATTTTGTATATATTTTATATACATATATAGGCATATACATTATATATATATGTGATACATGGATATGTTCATCCATATACCCCATTACTATGGAATAACCCTTAAATTCTCAAAAGCTCTTTCATCTAAGCTTCATCTTAGAAGGTCTACAACACACTCATTTAAATCTTGCAAAGATATTTTAAAAAGGATCTGGAACAAATCCTTTGATTTGATCTTTACCTTATGATTCCTTACTTTAAGTGTATGTTGCTTTGAAAGCAATGAACATGGGGGAAAGTTTTACTTTCCAAGAAGGCAAATCCTGACTCTTGTATATTTCCTCTAAAAGCAGCTTGTCAACTGTGTACTTTTATCCATCTCTCTCTTTCCATACTTAATGTGCATCACACAGAGGACAACTGAGCATTTCAATACGATGCCTAGAAATAGTCTTAGCTAGATTCATAAGTCCATTAGATATGCTTTCCATCTTCCATGTTAACAATAGGAGGTTTATAATCATTTCACTATTACATAATATGAGGCACTGTATTTTTAGCCTGCTACAGCAATTTCCTCACTAATTTTCCAGCGTCTACTAAAGGATTTCTCACCATTTTCCAGAGGTTTCTAACACTTTCTTCCCTGTTTTTCAAGCTTCTACCAATGACACTTTCCAAATATTTTAGAGATTTTGTTGTGCAAAATCAAACTTCTAATTTTTCAATCAGTTGACTTACACTATACAAAAAGCACCCTAATACTAAGCAAATTCAAACACAAAAAATTATTACCTCCTCATGATCTGCAGGTTTTAGCGGTTTTTGGAGATACTTCAGTGTCCGTTCCATGAATTTACCCTCAATGCTTGCTTGCATAATTAGAATAGTTTGAAATATCATTCTGGAGCTTATGGTTAAGAATCTTGTTTAAGGAAATAACTTGAGATTCAAAGACAAGTGTATCTGATTCCAGAGCGTGTGCTCTTTGCATTGAATCCTACTGCCTCTTCAAACTGAAGGAGACAAAAGGGAACTGAACTTACTCTTCTCTCTGCATTTCTCCTGGGCTCACTGCTCCTGAAGAGAGGACAAGAAGACAGAATTACAGGAGACTCTTGTGTCAGAGAAATTGTCTGCAATATGTGATAAAGAAACAATGGGTCAGAATTTATAATCTTGTTCCTATGAATTTGCTTTTATATAATCTTTTAAAAAAATATTTGATTTCTAACAATTCTACTGCCACACACTTTCTTTTAACCTTCTCTTCTTCATCACATTTATTAAACTTCGTTTAATTAGTATTCTCATGTTTTAAAGTTACACAAGCTTTTTTTTTTTTTTAAGTTGCTACATTTTGTTAAAGTCAAAGTAGGAAATATGCTGGGGAAACTTTTTAAGGGAATAGACAGTTAAGTACAATGATCTTAATTTCTGAAAATTTACTGAATATACTTTTAAGGATATTTACCAAGAACGTCTTACCAAAAGTGAAAAAGTAAACAAAAAGTCTCGAGATCTTTAGAAAATATGGAGGTAGCCAACCTGGGACAGGGCATAGCTCTGACATGGCTTCACTAGGCCATAAGTGTTTGATATAAACAAAATCTCTTTCTTGACCTAAAGATAAAGCATCTAAAATTCCTTATGTAATTCCTCATAAAAAAATAGGTAATTAATTAATATTTGATTTAATTAGGAAGAAAGTAAAGTCGTGAGCATAATAAAACAGTAATTAACTCTGGTAAAGAAAAAAAAAATTATGTTCAGAACACCCTCCTGCTTTTATCTTGTTTATTGTTTCTGTTACACAGATAATTCTTTCCAGAATGAAGATATTATTAAATACATTCCTCTGCCATGGGATGATGGAAGTCAAATCTAGATTCTCATCTGCAGTCTTAAAAAGAGAGTCCAACATTGAAATTTGTCTCTATCATCAAGAACCATCTTTCAGGAGGTTGAGGTTAACATACACACCCTACTATATATAAAATAGGCAACACGCTAGGGCCTACTGTAAAGCACAGGGAATTATACTCAATATTTTCTAATAACCTGTAAGGGTAAAGAATCTGAATACATATTTATACATATGGATATATATATGAAGCTAACACAGAAACTAACACATTTTAAATCAATTGTACTTCAACAACAAAGAACCATTTAAAAAAAGCATCATTTCTTAAAAACCTCTTCTAGAATTTGATCCAATTAGCATAATAAAAATAATTCCATAAAACTAATGTTAATCTGAAAATTCAGAATTGCACTTCTCTGCTCAATAGTCACTATATTATTAATTCAACAGCAAATCTTTATTGTATACACATTCTGTACTAGAGGAGTACATCACATTACTAGAATGGAAAATTATCCAAAATGAGGTGTTATATAAAACACTCATTATCATCTTCTTCAAGAACATTGTCATTTTCATCACTAGCAACTTAAAGTGTGTTTTATAAATACTGAAAAATTCTTATCACTTTGCTTCTAGTAAATTCTCTTCTCTGTATTTCCTGCAACTTAAAATGAAACATTGTTTTCATATTAGATTCTTGACATTATGTGGAAGACTATCTCTACTATAAATAAGCAAGATATATATCATAAAGAATAAATATAACTAACACAAAAATGCATGACTGAACTCTATTTCCTAAACATCAAAATATCTAGAAGAAATTATGAGGAAATTATTTGTACTTAGAAATATATAAACTAAATCTCCAGAGTGTGGTGATGTTTATTATTTAATATTTACAAAACATGCTTCAATATTTTAGTATGATCACAAATTTTTATGACTACTACTGGAACCTATGTATATTTCTGTAGTTATTTCCTGAGATTTGTATGTGGTAAAAATGGATCCACTGTTAAAAGATTTTATTCACTCAAACCAATGAACCTCCATTTCTCAGGATGATTGTTACACTGGAATGTGACTTATTTAAAAGTAATTGCAATAATATTTAGTAGATTTAAAAATAATTTAAATGATTCCATTATTTCTATGTTACAATATAATGAGTTAGAAATGCCTAGAAGATTCAGGATTCATATTAAAAGACGTGATTATTTTCCTGAAATTAGGGGAAAAAGATATATGTATAAAAGTTTATTGTATTGTTGAAACAAGACTGAACAAGTTTAAGATGCAAATTGTGTAATGAAATTCTTCAGTAAAATTACTGGAGATAGTGAAGAATACAGGTCTTACAAGGAAAATCTTTCTCAAATTGTTTTGTATGTAAATTACTGTGTGAAGGATTGATCTGAGCCTATTTTGTAATCCAAAGGAGTCATTTTGATTTTGACATAATCCTTATATTTATTTGAACAAAATAAGAAGGATTTGGATATTGAGCATGCCATAGGAAACTCAAAGTCTAATACATGCTCTTTCTAAGTACTTAGAAATGGGTTTCAGATATTCATACATAAATTTATTATATAAATTTGTGCAGCTTCATGAATCAAGAATTGTGCAGATACTACATACCACCATGAAGAAGACATACAACAAACAATCATGAATACTGTGATGAAGGAAACAGACAGGACCAGAGACATACAGTAGGGGTATCTCTCCCAGGTGTAAGATGAGAAGAGGGTGTCAGTGAAATCATCAGTGAAATAATGTTAATCTTACAGAAGACTAGCATTAGTAGCAACAGAGTCACAGGTATTCTACATTCAGATTCCCCTAATGTTAAAGTTTTACATAACCATGGTTAACAAACAAAATGGCCACAGGTCTGGAAAAGGTCAATATTCATCCCAATAATCAAGAAGGGCAGTACTAAAAAAAGTTCAAACCATCAGATAATTGCACTCATCTCCCATTCTAGTAAGGTCACACTTAAAATCTTGAATGCTAGGTTTCAGAAATACACAAATCAAGAATTTCCAGATGTCCAACCTGGGTTTAGAAAAGGTAGAGGAACCAGAGATCAAATTGCCAACATTAACTGAATCACAGAGAAAGCAAGGGAATTTTAGGGGAAAAAATTCTATTTATTTTTCATCAGCTAAGTCTTTGACTGTGTGGATCATAACAAACTGTGGAAACCTCTTAAAGAGATGGGGATACCAGACCATCTTACTTGTCTCCTGAGAAACCTGTATGTCAGTCAAGAAACAATAGTTAGAAACCTGTATGGAACAGCATATTGGTTCAGGATTGAGAAAGGAGTACCAACAGGGCTGTCTGCTGTCACCCTGTTTGTTTAACTTATATGCTGAGCACATCATCAGAAATGCTGGGCTGGATGAGTGACAGGCTGAAATCAAGATATGTGGGAGAAAAATCAACAACCTCAGATATGCGAATGATATATGATACCACTCTAATTGCAGGAAGTGAAGAGGAACTAAAGAACCACTTGATGAGGGTGAAAGAGGAGAGTGAAAAAGCCGACTTAAAAGTAAATGTTAAAAAAAAACAAAAAACCTCAGATCACAGCATCTGGCCCCATTATTTCACAGCAAATAGAAGGGGAAAAAGTGGAATTAATAACAGGTTTCCTCCTCTTGGGTTTCAAAATCACTGCAGATGGTGGCTGCAGCCATGAAATTAGAAGATGATTGCTTCTTGATAGGAAAGTGATGACAATCCTAGACAGTGTTTTGAAAAGCAGAGACATCACTCTGCCAACAAAGGTCCCTATAGTCAAGGCTATGGTCTTCCCAGTTGTCACAAATGGTTGTGACAGCTGGACTGGAAAGGAAGCACAGTGCTAAAGAACTGATGCCTTTGAACCAGGGTGCTGGAGAAGACTTCTGAGAGTCGCTTGGAAAGTGAAAAGATCAAACCTGTCAATCATAAAGGAAATAAACCCTGAATATTCATTGGAAGGACTAATGCTGAATCTGAAACTCCAGTATTTTGGTCATCCAATGCGAACAGCCAACTCATTGGAAAAGTCCCTGATGTTCAGAAAGATTGAGGGCAGAAGGAGAAGAGAGCCTCAGAGGATGAGATGGCTGGATGGCATCACTGATGCAAAGGACATGAACTTGGGTAAGCTCCAGGAGATGGTGAAGGGCAAGGAGTTCTGGTGTGCTCCTCGGGATCTCAAAGAGTCAGACACAACTGGGTGACTGAACAACAACAGCAAACAAAATGAGGAGATTCATATTGGCACAGTACTATCAACTAAATTACATACTTTATTCAGATTTCTTCAGATTTTTTTTTCTTTTACAGACCACCTAATTGAGCTAGATTGACATGTAAAAACTGTACATCCTTACTGCATACAGTTCAAGAGTTCACACATAATATACATTCATGGAACCATCACCACCCCACCATGAGGCTATAAACCTGTCTATTTACTTTTAAAGTATTCTCCTGTATTATTATTACTATTCATATGTTTGGTAAAATGACTGAACATGAGATCCACCCTCTTGTCCGAGACTAAGTATAATAAAGCATCATTAGCTATGTGTGCTTTGTTAAGCAACAGGGCTCCAGGACCTCTCTATTTTTCATAATCACTTTATTTCCAGGATCTAATCCAGGAGCCCACACTGCATTGAGCTGTCACGTCACTTTAGTTTCCTTCAATCTGTGAGAAAGATTGGGAGTCTTTCCTTGCACATCATCATCAGAACACTATTAAAGAATACTGGTCAGATATTTTTTTAAGAATGTCTCTCAATATTTTTTAAAAACTTTTCATTGTTATAATGAAGTTATAGATTTTGCAAAAAAATAACAGTGACGTGATATGCCCTTTTCATGACATCATATGCGGGGCTATCAATACATATTGTTGCAGGCAATGTTGATTTTGATCACTTAAATTAGTGTCCATCACTGCTGCAGTGCAAATTTGCCACTTTTTCTTATCCACACTTCATTCCTTAGAGGCAAGCTGGTACATTGAAACAAGGAGAAGGAAATTCAGCTTCACCTCATGTTCATTTCAGTTCAGTCACTCAGTCATGGCTGGCTCTTTGCAATCTGATGGACTATAGCCTGCCAGGTCCTCTGTCCATGGAATTCTTCAGGCATATTAAAATATCCTCTGAATTTAATAAATGTTTTGGGGCCTGATGCTTTAGATTATGCAAATATCTTGTTTCTCACTAAAGTGTATCCACTGATTTTAACATTGATCAGTGGATCTTGCCTATAGCAATTATTGCAGCATTAGTTTTTTAATGGTGATCCATTTTTCTCCTTACTTGTATATTCATTTGTTGGAAATTTTCTATAAATAACAGTTGCACTTACCACCATTTTTATATATATATATATATATATATATATATATATATATATGTAATCATTATTCATTTGTGTCAATGTGTACAATGTATTCATGAGTATCATGAATATTTATTTTATTTGGAAGGATACAATGACTATTACTCTTAAAATATCTTTTTATATAATTTTATATTACTTTATATCTGTTATTATTCACTTGGAACAAGAATTGTTTACAATTCAATATTATTTCTTGAAGATATATTTATTTTAGCTTATTTCTATTATCTGACTAGTAACAAATATTGAGATAAATTTTAATAACTTTAAAATCTACTGTAAATATATAACTAATATTTGTATTATATTTATTATAGTTGATATGTATAATAAAATATTTACAAACATCCTTAGCCAAATAATCAAATACTAGTCAAGCTATTTCCTTTAAAAATTTTCAGTTTCTCCTTTAATAATTTCAGTAATAGAAATTTAAGTTAATAAAATCATATGATACAATAGCTTTATATTGATCATTTATCAATCTAAAAAATGGGAAATTATTATCTGTAAAATAGTTTTTTATATTTGCTGATTTCTATTGCAATCATATTTGTAAATGGCTGTTTTGTGTAATATATTAAATGATACACTTGTAAGGCAACATGGATTGTTAAATAGATGCACATTAAAGAGAAAAAACATAAACTAGATAATAAACTCCAAATAAGGAGCATGTGCCCTGAAATGCAAGGTGGCATCCACTGTCAGAGCATCCTGCATCCAGTTGCCCTTAGAATTCTTCATTCTCTAGTTTCACTATATAGAGACAGGCAAATAAAAAGTGGACAAAGGACTGTACATTTCCTTTTCCAAATTCTATAAAATGTTATATCTAACAATTTAAAAGATAAGATTTGGAACAAATTTTAAGGAGTAGAAGCTGATAGCATTTTGAAGTAATCTAGCAAATATGTATTTCTCTTGTAAGCATGAAAATGTTTTTGCAATTACAGATTAAACTAATTTGGGGCAGAGAAGCCCACAGAGGATAGAATTTTATCAATTTCATATTATCAAACACAAGGAAATATAAAATTAATATGTGCACTGTTTAATCTGTTTGTCCTACAGAAAAATTTGAACTACTTTAAAAAATAATAGACAATGAATAAGGCTGTCATCCCCTTCTTCTGGCAAGTTATCTCTTAAAATGTCTTTGTAAGGTTTCCAATTATTTGGACTAGGAGTTTTTATATTATCCTTTCTGCCTTAGATTTTATTGGCCAAGAGTTATTATTGTACAGTTTCTAACAAACAGTGCTGGGAAAACTGGGCAGTTATATGTTAAAAAAAAAATGAAATTAGATCAATTTTTAGCACCATACACAAAAGAAGCTCAAAATGGATTAAAGACCTACATGTGATACCAGATACTATAAAACTCTGAAAGGAAAACATGGAACACTCTGTCATAAATTGCAGCAATATTTTTTCTGTTCCACCACTCGGAATAATGGAAATGATAAACATAAATAAACAAATGGAACCCACTTAAATTCAAAAGCCTTTGCACAGAAAAGGAAACAATTGTTCTTCAGTCACTAGGTTGTGTCAATTCTTTGAACTGCAAGCATCTTTCATGCAGTCTGAACCCCATGGACTGAGGCATACCAGGCTTTCCTTCACTATCTCCTGGAGTTTACTCAAGTTCATGTCCATTGAGTCCATGAAGCTATCTAACCATCTCATACCCTGCCACCCTCTTCTCCTCCTGCCTTCAATCTTTCTCAATTTCAGGGTCTTTTCCAATGAGTCGGCTCTTCGCATCAAGTGACCAAAGTATTGGAGCTTCAGTTTCAGCATCAGTCCTTCCAATGAATATTCATGATTGATTTTCTTTAAGACTGACTTATTTGATGTCCTTGCTGTCCAAGAGACCCTCAAGAGTCTACTCCAGAACCACAGTTTGAAAGCATCAGTTCTTCAGTACTCAGCCTTCTTTGCAATTCAACTCTTACATGAATACTGGAAAAGTCAAAGTTTTGACCATAGGGAACTTCGTCAGCAAAGTGACATCTTTGCTTTTTAATGCACTGTCTAGGTTTGTCAAAGCTTTTCTTCCAAGGAGCAAGTGTCTTTTAATTTGGTAGCTACTGTCACAATCGATAGTGATTTTGAAGCCCAAGAAACTATCACATTCTTAATGAACTATACCCCAGTATAAAATAACAAGTTGTTTTTTTTTTTAAAGAGCTATTATTCTGTATGAAAGATGGACACCTACTCTGACTCAAGTGCTCAGAGAGAAGTCTTTTGTTATCCAGAGTTGGAGAGAATGGAGAATGGCCCAGTATGAGCTTCAGTTTACCAGTTTTATTGTCAATTAAGTTAAATGGGAAATATAATTACTTTTGTAAATTGTGCCTACTTTTAGAGTAAAATGTTTTCATAGAAACATATACTGTTCTTTCTTGGCCTTAATATGTCCAAAGTTATGACAATTACATTTTTGTAATCATTTGTTCTTTAGAAAATTCTTAAAGAGATGGGAATACCAGATCACCTTATCTGCCTCCTGCTAAACCTATATGCAAGTCAAGAAGCAACAGAACCAGACATGGAACAACAGACTGGTTCAAACTTGGGAAAAGAATATGTCAAGGCTGTATATTGTCACCTTGCTTATTTACCTTATAGGCAGAGTATATCATGTGAAATGCAAGAATGGATGAGTCACAAGCTGGATTCAAGATTGCTGGAAGAAACATCAATAACCTCAGATATGCAGATGACATCACCTTTATGGAAGAAAGCAAAGAGGAACTAAAGAGCCTCCTGATCAAAGTGAAAGATGAGAGTGAAAAAAACTGGCTGAAAACTCAACATTCAATAAATGAAGATCATGCCATTCTGCTCTATCACTTCATGGTAAATACAAGGGGAAAGAATGGAAACAGTGACAGACTATTTTCTTGGGCTCCGAAACCACTGTGGGTGATGACTGCAGCCTTTATTCTGTGGTGCTGGAGAGACTCTTGAGAGTTCCTTGGACAGAAAGGAGATCCAACCAGTAAATCCTGAAAGAAATTAACCCTGAATATTCATTGGAAGGACTGATGCTGAAGTTCCAGTATTTTGGCCACCAGATACAAAGAAACAACTCACTGGAAAAGACCCTGATGCTGGGAAAGATTGAAGGCAGGAGAAGAAGATGATGACAAGGAATAAGATGGTTGAATGGCATGAGTCTGAGCAAACTCTGGGAGATGGTTAAGGACTGGGAAACCTGACAGTCTGCAGTCCATGGACTGCAAAAAGTCAGACACGACTAAGCAACTGAACAGCAACAATCGTTTAAGTTTACATGAATAATACTGTAAATACTTCCATTAAGTACAAAGTAAAAATAAATAAATAAATATGGAACCAAACTTACATAAAAGGTCAGCCAAGTTCAAGAAGATATCATTGGAAATTGAGCATGCCTTGTATTTGCTTAAATGTTAACCTGGTCAGCAGTATTTCAGTCATTTCATGGTATTTGCAAATACTGTGGCAAGAAAGAAAGAAAGAAGAAAACCCTTCAAGGATGGGACAAAATGAAAAGTTCACTTTACATGAAATTTTAGATGACATAGCTTATGTGCCCAAGTGGTAATTAACCTAAATATTCCTGAAATACTTTTAAATCTGAATGTTTCCTTAAACTATCATTCAGTTGCATACTCCTAGAACTAGCACAGGCCATTAGATGCCTCCTGAAGCAGGGGAAGAAAAAAAAGATATGTTCCTACCAACATATACATGCACAGAAACACTGCAAAATGTTAATGATTAATTTACCTTTAAATTGCACATATGGACTCATAGATTTTCTTAACTTCTACGTTAGGTCATCTTGTTGTAATGAAATATAAACAACAAAATATAGATAGTGAAGTAAGAAAGTAGAAGAAAAAATGTTTTGACACTGATATTTGGAGCAGCATATCCATAGAAAACATGAGTTTCTTAGGGTTTTTGAGAACAATGAAATCCTCTTTTTAATAAAATTTCAACTAAATATTATACCCTGGAAAGAAAAATGTGGAAAGAAATAGACAGCCCACTACTTTAGAAGGGAGTCATATTTTCTGGATAATTTACTGAGACAATGTGAAGTCAAACTAAAGTCTTAACATGACATAGGAATAACTTATTAAAAAGAAATGATAAAGTTGACTAAAAAAATTCTCACAAAATACTAAAATAGTAAACAATATAGTCACAAAGACAGGACATGGGGCAAATAAATGCTACTTAATCATTTTTTGAATTGACTTACTGTCAGCATTAAGTATCTTGTATGTATCTTTTGATTATCTCAGTTTTTGTATTGCTAAAGTTTTCATATATATATAAAATGTTGATATTTTCCCATGGAAAGATAAATCATAAGGTTTCCCTGCTGGTCCAGTGGTTAAGAATCCTGCTTGTAATGCAGAGGACACAGGTTCTATCCCTGGTCAGGGAAGATCGCACATGCCATGGGACAGCTAAGCCTGTGAGCCACAAGTACTGAGACTTCTATCTAAAGCCCAAGAGCTGCAACTACTGAGCCCGCGTGCCGCAGTCACTGAAACTCATGTGCCCTAGAGCCCATGCTCTACGGCAAGAGAAGCCACCCTAATGAGAAGTCACAGCGAGGAGCTCACCACAGTGAGAACTACAACGAGAGAGTAACCTCTGCTCACCACACCTAGAGAAAGCCCATGCACAGCAACAAAGACCCAGTGCAGCCAAAAAATAAACAAAAGTTTTTAAAAACGCATAGCATAGTAAAATACACAAGAAAAAATACTTAAGTAATATTTTCTCATTCAAGGCTTTTTTTTTTTTTTAATTTTATCAACTCCATACTAAGTCACATTGTTCAAAAATAAAAAGGGACACTACCTAATAAACACAATAAAGTACTGCTAAAAACAAAGTCACAGTAAATCCAGAGAAATAAAAACAAACAAAAATAAATAGAAACACAAACTGTCACTGGCAATAAAATAGTAAAAGAATATCATATGGAGAAATTCCCTATATTATTATATTGCATACCAGAAGATTAATATGAAGTTATATGTCATTTATACCTCAATTTTTTTTAAATTTATTTATTTATTTTTTCAGTGGGTTTTGTCATACGTTGACATGAATCAGCAATGTAAATACCTCAATTTTTGTATGTTAATTTTGTATAATGCAACTTTACTGAATTTGCTGACTAGTTCTAACAATTTTTTTGTGCACTCTTTGTGATTTTCCATTTACAAGATCATGACAGTGACATTCAGAGACAATTTTAATTTCCAATGTTAATATTTTTTTCTTTTTCTTGATGGATTTCTATGACTAGGATTTGCAGTATTATATTGAATATAAATGGTGAGAATGGATGGCTTTGTCTTTTTTCTGATCTTAGAGGAAAAGTTTACAAGTTTTCAGCTTTGGGTATGATGTTAACTATGGGGTATCATATCACATATGTATACACATGTGTATACATGTGTATATATATGTGTATATATATGTA
The DNA here is from genome assembly GCF_910594005.1 of Cervus elaphus. Classification (NCBI taxonomy): domain Eukaryota; kingdom Metazoa; phylum Chordata; class Mammalia; order Artiodactyla; family Cervidae; genus Cervus; species Cervus elaphus. Next base: position 6,951,410 of record NC_057842.1, on the reverse strand, counting down.
TGTATGTATATATATATACATATATCTTCTATTATGTAGAGGTATGTTCCTTTAATACACATTTATGGAGTGTTTTTATCATGAAGGAATGCTGAATTTTGTCAATTGCTTTGTCTGCATGTATTGAGATGGTCACCTAACTTTTTCTCTTTTATTCAATTAGTACAATATATCACATTTATTGAGTTGCATATGCTGAACCATCTTTGCATCCCAGGGATAAATTTCACTTGATCATTCTAAAATGATGTTGAATTTGGTCTACTAGTATTTTATTAATTTTAAGAGTTTTTCATCTATATACATTAGAGATATTTACCTATAATTTTCTTTTCTTCTAGTGCCCTCATCTGGTTTTGGGATCAGAGCAATGCAGGCCTCATAAAATGATTTGGAGATAGTTGCAAATTTTTTAGAAGAGCTTGAAAAGCATTGGTATTAATTTTTCTTTAAATATTTGATAGAAATCACCTGTGAAGCCATCGGTTGATGGGATTTTCTTTGCTGGGAGATTTTTGATTACTGCTTAATCACTTTTGTTGTTATTTTCTATTATTATTTCTTCATGAGTAGTCTTGGTAAATTTTCTGTTCCTTGGAATATAGCCTCTTCTATATAGTCCAGCGTGTTGGCATATAGTTGTTCATAGTAATCTCTTATGGTCTTTTATATTTAAGTGGTATCAGTTTTAAAATATTAGATTTGACCTAGACTTCAGACCCAATGGACCTAACAAACCTAGTAGAGTTATACAGAACTCTACATCCAATACAGTAGAATATACAGCCTTCTCAAAGCATACAAATATTTTCCAGGACAAAACATACGTTAGGTCAAAAAACAAATCTTTCAAAAATTAAACAAACTGAAATCATATATATATATATATATACATATATAAAATATATATGTATATATATATATATATATATAATGAGCAATTTGTATATTTTGGAGATTAATCCCTTGTTGTTTGCATCATTTGCAAATATTTCCTACCATCCTGAGCGTTCTTTTTATGGTTTGTTTGTTTTATTTTGTTTTGTTCATGGTTTCTCATGCTGTGCAAAACCTTTTAAGCTTAATTAGGTCCCCCTTGTTTAACAATTTAGCTTTAAATTTCAAGAAGGTAAAAAGTAAAGTAAAATAAACAACTAAGCCCAAAGTAACAAGAGAGAGGAGATAACAAAACAAAACAAACAAACAAAAAGGAGCAGAAATAAATTAAAGAGGCAGTAGAAAAGCAATAGAAAATATAAATGAAACTGAGTTAATTTTTAAAAAGAGAACATTGAAAATGTTTTGCTAGACTTACCAAGAAAAAGAGTACTCAAATAAATAAAATTATAAGTGAACAAAGAACACTACAATTGTTTTTGTTTTCTTAAGTTCTTGCTTTATTTCTGCCCTTGTACTGACCTCTGCTTGTTCTTCAGCATCTCCCAAGCCCCGGCCTTTCTCTTGCTCTGTGTTTCTACTCCTGCCTCTCATCTTTAATAATTGACCTAGAACTGGATCAGAATAGAAAAACTTGCTAGGGGAGTGAGTAACCTGGAGAAATAGAGAATATGTAAAATGGTATGAGCTTTTCTCCAAGATTCCCTCATTTTCTTACTTCATAGAATCAGAAGCTGCATAAACCTGACACTTAACTCCTCAAACCTAAGCACTAATTGGCATTAGAAATGGGTGTTTCCCTACATCTTGGGAGAGAGGTCCACTTTGGTACACTTTGGCAGCAGTTGGGATGTTAAGTATTTTGTAAAATTAAGAAAATAGGGTGTTTCCTTAACAAAGGAATATAATAAAATATACAATAAATCCTGAATACTAGCATGATTCTATTGTCTTCCAGGTAGCTGTCTAAAGCATCTGTCTGCTTTTTTTCTGCAGCAATTTCTTGCTTAGCAAAGAAAATATCCTCAACTCTTCTTGTGAAAAAAAAAAAAAAAATATATATATATATACACACCAACATAGGGGAGATTGGAAATTAAATATTTAGTAGAAATTTAAATACAGTAAACATTCTCAAACACATTTTATTTTGTCATTGGCAAAACCCAATTATGTATATTACTATACATTACATAAGCTTAGAATACAATGGATATTGGTAGAGTGTTCGTCAGATACCTCCTCTATCAGAATCCAAATAAGTAATTGTAAGTCTCAACCAAATATGTTTCTCTGACCCATGACAAAATAGCACCAACATCAAGCACCCAAGATGAACAAAATATCAAGTTTTAAAATTATAGACAGAATCCAGCCCTGTTCTTGCTGACCCTGCCTCACTCATCTCATCTTAAATTCAGCTTCAAGTCACACACTTAAACTCTTCTCAAATAAACTGCTGTTTTCAAATGTCATCCTCTATTTAAATACATATGGGGCCAAAAGTATCAAAAAATATTAGGTATTACTATTGTTTTTGCTATTCTTTTTATCACTTTCTCAATCTTGCCTGTTCTATATCTTGCACATTTGGAATTCTCAAAGTTTCTTCTATGGATATCATCTATGAAAGTAATACATACTTCGAGCAGTTAAACGTGTGAAGCACCAAGCTCCATTCTTATTCTGTAAAGGTATCTCAATAAAAAATTGTTCAATTAGAAAATAGGAATGTGAAATATTTTTTGGTGGGAATTCATAGCCCAACAATCCTTAGAAAAGGTCAACTCCCTAAATACCTGTTTTCTCAACTCCTGGGAGATTATTTCTAGGGATACCTTATGTTTACATATGTTTTCCGTGGATTTTAATAACTCTTGTTCCAAGCTATGTTTCCAAGGATTCTTGTATAACATGTATCCTTGGAAGAGAGATACAGTGTCTCCCTTCAAAACAGAGGAGAGCTTTATTTACTGACCAGGGCAATGCTCAAGCAGATATGCTTACAGTCACTTTAAAAGATTAGGTTGTTATTCACTGTTAGATCAGGGTTCCTCAACTGTGAAGTAAATTCACTGCTTGTGCAGCATTCACTGAACCACTTTGCATTCCTCTGTGGTATTTGGCCAGTAAGTAGACCAAGGCGAGTATGAAGAATGCCCTGCTTGATGTCATTGGTGAAGTCATTTGTCTCTAAATCCAGGAGTTTCCTGTCTTCTGTAGGCATCCATGAAACTGTATCAATCTAAGACATTACCTTGTTGACAGGGTAACATCCCAGACCCTCAAGGTTCTTGACATCAATAATAACAGTGTAGTAAATCATAAAGAATATGAATTAAAAAGCTGCTTCCTTTGTCACAGGAACACAGCAACATAAATATCTATCTTCAAAATTAGTGACATTTTAAAGTTTCAACTGAGGAGGAGATATATGTTCATTCTTTTACACAATTCATATTTTTGACACATTGTAAGCCAAGCAAGTGCCTAGGCTCTTAGAACACTATAATACTCAAAGTAGATAAAAATGAGCTCTGGTAAACAAATTGAACCTCAAGCACCTCAATACATGTCTACCCCATGGTAGACCTTCCAGGAAGGAAGAGAAGCATTTGTTGATTCAACACAGATTATTGAGATATTGAGATATCTTTGTCCAGAAATAGACATTTGGCTGCATTTTACAACATAAGAACTATATCATTTGTGTGTCAAGGAAGTGAATATAGAGTAAGTATTGTTGCCTCCATAGCACTGTGAGTGTTTTGAATGGAAAGGAGATATGCTTCTTGGTTTCAAAATTATAATATTCTTAATGGGAATGAAAGAGTGAACAACAACAACAACAACAACAAAAAAAACAGGCAGCTATAATACAAAGTAATAGTAATAATAGTAAGTTGTGTACTCACTGTAAGTATGCATTCCAATTCAGTGTGTACTTAAGGAGATTTTCTTATAAAAAGAGGCAGCTAAAATGAGATACACAGGATCACCACCTATCAGCCTGGAGAAGCAAAGTGTGAGAGATTTACCTAAATTAATAACACATTGTTCTAAAATATCCCACAGTTGGCCTGGAACATCTGGCCTTAACATCCACTATCTCCATCCTTTAATGGAAAAGGAGAAACACATATCACACAGTACATATCTCGTTAAAAAGTGGTTTATATTTGTATTAATGAAATATGTATAGGTGGAGACATATGAAAATAACAGAATGATTTGAGTATTTCAATTTGATGAACAAAGCTTTGATCCAGACAACTCATTTGCCACTATGTAACACAACACATTTTCCAAATCTGAAGAACTGTCTCAGCATTCATGTCAATGGTTATTCATAACAAGCTTTATTCTGCAGATAAACCCAGCATTTATAAAAGCTGGTGATATCTCTATAGATAGCGGTTGGATCCTACTAACACCATCTGGTGATGTGTGAAGGGAATCGTCTCTGTACAGCAACTTAGCCCTGGGATGATTCATTTATTGATGTCTGAGACATGCAAACAGTGCTGTTAAAATCCTGCCATTCAGCTCAAGACTTGGTGACATTGAAATGTCTCTCCCCTCTTTGAGTGGTTTTTGAAACAGAGGATCTAAAGATAAATTGAAATAAAAACTATGAGAATAAGTTAAAGTTTATATCATTAAAAAAAAAAGCATGAGCCAGAAATTGATGTGAGCTAAAATCTATTTAAATATTAATGCGCTATCATTACCACAAATTTCTTAAGTGACTTTATTTAAGTGTTAAAGTCATTTGAAATTAAAAAAAAGCTATTTTCATAGGCTAATTTAGAAAAGAGCCAGCAGCTTTGTACCAGTTTAAAGGAGAAGAAATATATACACAATTTTATAAAACAGAATTATGTTTAGAGGTATTTTTTAAATAATCTTGTAGCCAGACTCTCCTGGTTTCCATGGTGTCTACTGGGGCAAAGTGACATGCCAATTCAAAATTGACTAAATAAAGAAATGTTTCAAATGAACAATGAGAACGGCTGAGTAAATGATCCTTGCTAATGACATTGAACAAACAGGTTAATTGACGTTGGGAGTTCGAGACATTTTGTGTCATTTTCTGATAAAAGTGATAATATTCCTCATTTTTTCTTTAACAGTATTCACTACCCTGCCATATGGGAGGCAGTTTTCCTAGTCTGAATCTGTCCTTCAGTGCACTAAGCTCATTTTCATATCAGATAACTCTAAATGACGAGAGAGGTCTGTGCCAGGCAGTAATGAAACAGAGATCTACTGCTCCTGCAGGAGGGAAGGAGAACAGGAACATCTTTTGCTCTTGGACTGGTTCCTGGAGTTAAACATAGGCTGCTTTTCTGATACCAAAACACCCAAACAGATGACAACACTCTTAAAAACTTCTTATAATTTGAGCTTTCCCTCTCCCAAAAGCTGATCCTCTTCAAATTTTCTCTGCTCCTAATAATAACCCGCTGCTCTGGCCACGAAGCTGAGTCACTGCCTAGCCACCTCACTCTTTTAACATCCTGTTAAATCAGGTAATTACTAGCCCTTCAGATTTTACCTCCCTATCATTCAAACCTTGTTCTGTCTCGTTTCTGCACCCTAATACAGATCTTAGATAATTGTCTTAATACATCTGGAAGAGAGCTGAATTTTCTTACCGCTGGGCTGTCAGGGAGGGGTTATTTAAATGGATATCTGTCTATATTAGTTGGCTACTGAAACACCTGTAGGGATTTCTTCTGCCTTTAAGTAAATAGACAGCAGATAATCTATAGCCTAATTTACCAGATCCTGAATCATTAGCTTTCACCTGCATTTCCATGCTTGCCTCTTCTATTGGCTATTGAACACTCTTTACCACTCTCTTTGTCTAATCCTTTTGAAACCAAATGCAATTTCCCCAGTGGTATCTTTGCCAGTTCACACTCTTTTATTATAATTTTCCTTCATAATCACATTTTTAAGTGATATAGTAAGTACTAAGATTTAATAATTATGGACTTAATTTTCTGTTTTAATGATTAAACACCTTTACTCACAAATAGATAATAAACCCAATGTAGACAGGGAAAGTATGTTATTAATTAAAAACTGTGTATCTACAATATATCCAAGAAACAAGGAAAGCATTTATTGTGTAAATGAGCCAAAACTTTTCAAGTGTTTTCTTTAGTGTTGTACAACTACAATCAAATAAAGGCCCCAGTCCAATCTATAACTTTATACCTAAGATTTCTATTTAAGCTCAATATCCCCAGTACTTTAAGGAACAGACTTTCATGAATGCTTCACTCAATCAAAAAATTCTCTACACTTGCTTTACAAGTAATTTTCTATTTTAATTTTTTTTCTTGCAATAAGTTATCCATTTCAGTTCAGTTCAGTTCAGTGGCTCAGTCATGTCCGGCTCTTTGGGACCCCATGGACTGCCACACGCCAGGCCTTCATGTCCATCACCACCTCCTGGGGTTTACTCAAACTCATGTCCATTGAGTCAGTAATGCCATCTAACCATCTTATCCTCTGTCGTCCCCTTCTCCTCCTCAGTTTCATGGTTCTTTCAAATTGGTCAGTCTTTGCATCAGGTGGCCAAAGTATTGGAGTTTCAGCTTCAACATCAGTCCTTCCAATGAATATTCAGGACTGATTTCCTTTAGGATGGACTGGTTGGACTTCCTTGATGTCCAAGGGACTCTCAAGAGTCTTCTCCAACACCACAGTTCAAAAGCATCAATTCTTTGGTGCTCAGCTTTCTTTATAGTCCAAATTTCAGATCCATATATGACTACTGGAAAAAAAAAAAAAAACAACATAGCTTTGACTAGATGGACTTTGTTGGCAACGTAATGACTCTACTTTTTAATATGCTGTCTAGGTTGGTCATAACTTTGATTCCAACAAGCAAGCATCTTATAATTTCATGGCTGCAGTGATTTTGGAGCCCAAAAATAAGATCATGGCATCTGGTCCCATCACTTCATGGCAAATAGATGGGGAAACAGTGGAAACAATGACAGACTTTATTTTTGGGGCTCCAAAATCACTGCAGTCATGAAATTATAAGATGCTTGCTCGTTGTAAACAAAGTTTGTCATCTGCATATCTGATGCTATAGATATTTCTCATTTCTCCCGGCAATCTTGATTCCAGCTTATGCTTCAACCAGTCCAGCATTTCACATGATGTATACTGCATATAAGCTAAATAAGTAGGGTGACAATATGCAGCCTTGAAGTACTCCTTTCCCAATTTGGAACTAATCTGTTGTTCCATATCCAGCTTTAACTGTTTCTTATTGACCTGCATACAGATTTCTCAGAAGGCAGGTCAGGTGGTCTGGTATTCCCATCTCTTAAAGAATTTTCCACAGTTTGTTGTGATCCACATAGTCAAAGGCTTTGGTAGAGTCAATAAAGCAGAAATAGATGTTTTTCTGGAGCTCTCTTGTTTTTTTGATGATCCAAAAGATGTTGGCAATTTGATCTCTGGTTCCTCTGCCTTTTCTAAATTCAGCTTGAACATCTGGAAATTCATGTTTCAGGTACTGCTGAAACCTGGCTTGGAGACTTTTGAGCATTACTTTGCTAGTGTGTGAGATGAGTGCAATTGTGCAGTAGTTTGAGCATTCTTTGGCATTGCCTTTCTTTGGGATTGGAATGAAAACTGACTTTTTCCAGTCCTGTGGCCACTGCTGAGTTTTCCAAATTTGCTGGCATATTGTGTGCAGCACTTTCACAGCATCATCTTGTAGGATTTGAAATAGCTCAACTGGAATTCTATCACATCCACTAGCTTTGTTCATAGTGATGCTTCCTAAGGTCCACTGGACTTCGCATACCAGGATGTCTGGCTCTAGGTGAGTGATCACACCATTGTGATGATCTGGGCTGTGAAGATCTTTTTTGTACAGTTCTTCTGTGTATTCTTGCCACTACTTCTTAATATCCTCTGCTTCTGTTAGTTCCATACCATTTCTGTCCTTTATTGTGCCCATCTTTGTATGAAAATTTCCCTTGATATGTCTAATTTTCTTGAAGAAATCTCTAGTCTTTCCCATTCTGGTATTTTCCTCTATTTCTTTGCATTGATCCCTGAGTAAGCCTTGCTTGTCTCTCCTTGCTTTTCTTTGGAACTCTGCATTTAAATGGGTATCTTTCCTTTTCTCCTTTGCCTTTCACTTCTCTTCTTTTCATAGCTATTTGTAAGGCCTCTCCAGACAACCATTTTACCTTTTTGCAGGTAAAAGTGCAAAAATTGCAGTGATCAAGACCATCCCCAAGAAAAATTTATCCATTTTTACATTGTTGCAAATATTTTATTTGTCACAATGAATAGCTCATACCAGGTCCTCAGCCACTCAGTTTTCCTATCAGGAGACAACTTTTATTATTGGTTTCTGGTAGTTGCATTACAGATATTCTACGTATTTACATGCAGATGTTTGTTAGTACCTGCATTTTCTTCTTCTATTTTCACATGTTAGCACATATATTTTTATTCTGTAACTTGACAATATGCATAGGTGATTCTCACATACATATGTACCTATATTTAATCTTCAAGTTTTATTTTGGAAATTTCTAACATACACATAGTAGAAAGTATAAGGTACCTCCAAGTAACCATTCCTCAGCCTGATACTTAATCAAATCTTGTCATTTTTTGTTTTCTCTAACCCCCTCTTTTGTTGCTGTTGTGGTTGCATTATTTCTCTGGAGTATTTTAAAGCAAATACAGACATTATAACATTTTACTTATTTTATGCTTACAAATATTTTTAAGTAAGGATATTTTGGGTAAACTTTTATTTTAATATGATATCCATCTTACAGAGAAATTTTAGGAACAGTACAAAGCCTCTTTCACTTTTTAAAATATGGACAACTAATAATAGTGCTAACAGTAAATGAACACTTGCTACCAGATACGGGTTCTGTTTTCCATTTATTATAACACTTAGCAGTTAAACTAAATAATTTAGGAATCTGAATGTGGAAACTGGAGTTGTATTACTGACTCTCATTAACTGTGAAATATTGAATGTGTCTCCATCATAATTCCCTCATATGTAAAATGGGAACAAAACTTTTCACAGACTGGTCAAACTTGTGTTATTTTTTTCTCAAGTGGGCAGCTTTAGCTGGGAAATTCATTGGGATTAGCTAAAATTCCCATAGACAATATGATGACTGAGGCAAATTACTTTGTTCTTGTATCAGAGTTTGTGCATGTGTGAGTTCTCGGTCACTTAGTAGTGTCAGACTCTTTGAGACCCCACAGATTGAGCCTAGCAGTCTCCTCTGCCCTTGGAATTTTCCAGGCAAGAACACTAGAGAGGGTTGCCATTACCTACTTCAGGGAATCTTTCTAAATCAGGGATAGAACCTAGGTCTCTTGAGTCTCCTTTTTTATCAGGCAGATTCTTTACCACTATACCACCTGGATTTACATTTTACACTGTCTACCCTGGTCACCCCACTGGAGATCTCTGAAGTCCAAAGCAGGTAGTACCTGGGAACATATTTTGTAATTTTGAAATGTTAGACAAATTAACCTTTCAAAATTGTTTCGGTTATCTCTATATCTATCTATCTATCTATCTATATATATATATATATCAGTGCATACTGATCACAAGTTCATTGAGTCTAAAAAAACAAATTTTTCTAGAAGTAGGTTATGTTCCTTTCCATAACGTTCCAAACTTTGTACAATGAATGTATTTTACTCTTATAATTAAAATAAATTAAAATTATAATATTTAAAAATAATGAAAGAAAGTAATAAGAATTATGGCAAAATATTCAAGAAGAAGCATGAGAAAAACTGAAGTTGTCATTTATCCCTAGTTCTGTGATAAGGATGCTATGAAATCCCACAATGTTGCCATTTAACCAGCTTAGATATTCTAAGAAAAAGAAAGCAATTTCCAAACTGAGAACAGAAGCCTATTTAGAAGTAAGTCAGGGAATGGAGGGAGAATAAAGAAGACTGACAGCAGCTGGGTGGGAGCAGCACATGCAGAGGACTGAAGGAAAAGGAGAGCATGAGGATGAGCTGGACCAGAAGTGAGGGCCTAGGAAAAGCCAGTGTGCATGCACAGCCAGGGACGCGCACACACACACACACACACACATTCCTAGTAGCCACTTTAAATACTTTGTCCTCCAATTTTAGAATATGGCTTCCTATCAGTCCTTGGGGAAGAAATTATGGTAGCCTTCCTGAGAAAATGTTTAGAAAGATCAAATAAGGAAAGAGAAATGAGCTCCTATCTTTAGTTAAGAGTTCAGACAGCACTCTTAGTTGTAGGTGGTAGTTGTAGGTGAGTAAAGAAAATGAAGATGAAGAAAGTTGGATGTGTAAAGATTTGATGTAAAATGGTCAGAAGATCAGAAATTTTAAATGTCAGCTGAACTGGAGGCTTCTATAAGGTGTGCTTCTATATGTGTATACACAGGTTAAGAATGTAAAATACACTACAGTAACTTCCCCACAGACAAAAGATTTTCATTCCAGGAGTACATTCATAACTCCAACAAAGTTAGCCAAGAGAAAGAAAGAAAGTGAAATCACTCAGTTGTACCAGCCTCTTTGCAACCCCATGAACTGTGTAGCCTGCCATGCTCCTCCATCCATGGGGTTTTTCAGGCAAGAATACTGGAGTGGGTTGCCATTTCCTTCTCCAGGGAATCTTTCCAGGGATAGAACCCGGGTCTCCTGCATTGCAGGCAGACTCTTTACCATCTGAGCCACCAGGGAAGCCCCAAATTTAGCCTAGGTGCTCAGTTAACAGAAGCAGCTGTATACTGCTGCTTTTATACTTCCTTGCAGACAACCTGAGCTTGAAATAAAGATACTGTACTATTGTACTCTATAGAGTACAGTACTATACATCAAAGTACACAAAAGCTCAATCACTTGTATAGCGGATGCACACACATGACAATGTGCCTCAGACAAGTGAACTAACTTACATGATTGGACATTGAATGCATGCATGTTCACACATTCGAAAGTTTGCAATGTGAAGGTTTGCATCTAGAGTACTTAACTTATATCTAAACATATAAGGAACGTTGGCTGAAATTCAGCTAATACAATGCGGAAAGTATTCTCTTAATTACAAATGAATCTTAAAACATGTTTTTAGTAGAACTCAAACACTGATATGGGGGCTTCCCTGGTGGCTCAGTGGTAAAGAATCCACCTGCAATGAAGGAGTCATGGGTTCAATCCCTGAGTCCAGAAGATCCCTTGGAGAAGGAAATGGCAAACCACTCCAATATTTTTGCCTGGGAATCTCATAGATGGAGGAGTCTGGTGGGCTCTAGTCCATGGGGTCACAAAAGAGATATGACTTAGCAACCAAACAACAACCACAAACACTGATTTTATTCCATGTCACTTCTTAAACTAGTTAAATGATTTCTCACAAACATTATAAAAATGTAAGTAATGAGTTTGGGCAAAATGTGGAAGTACAGACATTAATTGAACCTTAAAATAAGAACAGTCAGATAAAACTAGTGTTTTTTGGTGTGGTGACTGAACTGGCAGAGTGATTTAACTTGATTGAACAAATTCATCTCTTACAGATGGCAGAACTACAATTGCTTGAACTCATTTGAGCTGCCAGTACTGAGATAGAGAAGATCCTTGAATTTCTACTTTGGAAAATGTGTGATATACAGAAGTAGCTTCCAAAGCAGTTCAAGGAAAAGAAGCTGCTCAGTCAAATTCAGACAGAGTCCATTATTATCAAAGTGACTATACAAGTTAGGGTCATGATCTATAGAATCAGTCTCTATCTGAATTAATTTGAGCTGGCTACACCTGCTCCAGAGAAGTGTCCTGATTTGCTGATTTAGGTTACAGGAGTGGAGGATGGCAGTTCAGGGATCTCTGCTTCCATGGGTGACTTTCATCCTCAGTAAAGGCTTCTTTTAGAGGGATTCATAGTTGAAAGTGGTATAACATGAACCCTAATCAGTTTTCCAAAAGAATGTAAATTTCCTTAGATAGTTTCTAGCTACCTCCAAATTGAAACAGCACACCTAAACCAGATCACCAAATGGCCGTAAATATAACACTTAAGGCTTCAGTCTTTAAATTCATAACCCTGGGGCATCTAAGGTATTTCTGAAGCTACAATTTAGTTATCTACTCCTGTGATTTTTTTAATTTGCATATTTTCCCATGAACTAATATATAGCCTTTGTTTTCTCAGCTTTATTAAAAAGCAAAACAAGCAAACAACAACAACAACAACAAAATGTCACTTTGAACCGAACCAGAAGCAGCAGGGTTATTGAGATAATTCAGGCTTATCATGGGATGTTTCTGTAGTCTAATAAGGTTACTTGTTGACATTTTACCATACAATCTAAAGGGAATTCTAGTTCTATTTATTTGCTTTATATTCAGTGATTTGCAATCAAAATTGATGTGTGAAAATACTATGTATAAATCACTATATGATATGAATCATTATTACTACACTGATATTTCTTATACAAAATAAGTATCTAATTATCATTTAAGTACTGGCAATTTCATTTTTAAATTTCTAACCCATTAAGATCACATTCTGTAACTCCAGTCCCAAATACCACTTGTTTACATCTACCTACTAGGCATCACACAAGTAGTTCAACTGAGCATATTCAATTCTGAACAAAGGTTTATGAAATAACTCCCTAAATCTGACCTTTCTTTTGTTTTCCCTACCCATCCATCCAGTTGCCTAAGGCAGAAAGAATCCCTTTTCTTCTCACTTTTTTTTTTTACCCCTAACATCCAAAACAAATGTTAATTTCTTCAGATTGTACCTCTGACTTAGCTTTCCTATTCATCTACCTGCCTCCTTGCATGACGTCATTATTTTATTTCAACACAGTTTACTTTCTCATTTGGATATTAAAACAGCTTTCTATTTGGTTGCCACCTCCAAACATCTCTTGCAAACATTTTTTTTTTCCCATATTAGAGAGTGCCTTTTATAAAATAAATTCTGATTCTGTCCTAACATAATGTTTCAATAACTCTCTATGCCTTACTTTTGCTTTGCATGCATGCTTAGTTGTGTCCGACTCTTTGCGACCCTATGGACTGTGGCCTGCCAGGCTTGTCTGTCCATGGAATTTCCCAGGTAAGAATGCTGGAGTGGGTTGCCATTTTCTACTCCAGGGGACCTTCCTGACCCAGACATTAAACCCTGAGTGTTCTGTATCTCCTGCATTGGTGGGTGGATTCTTGAGCCACCTGGGAAGCCCAAGCCTTACTTTAGATTCCTCCAAAAGTACAACCTGAAACAAGAATTTATATGCCAAAAGCTTATTTGGGAGATTATCCCAAGAAATAGATGGAAGGAGCTGGAGAGTAAAGACAAGGAAGTGAGGTAAACATAACAATGGTTATGTTAACAGATTCATTGCCCTTGAAAGTAATTGGAGCTTAATCCTCCTGGGAAACTGAGAAATAATGCAGAAAAGGCTTTAGAATTTCCCCAACAGAACAGTGGAGGGGGGGAGACAGTGGTTTCAGATGTATATTACTGTGTAATAAACAAACACAATTTTAAGGCTAAAGCACCTTTATATTCTTTTGCAATCTTTGAGTTGATTGGGCTCAGCTGAATGCTTCTTCTGCAGCCTCTCTTTTCTGGTGCCTCCTACTGATTAGAGACAACTGCAGCCTGTGTCCTGTTTTCTGACGGGTGATGGGTCTTCCTTGTCATCAGACTCTCACTTTGGTGCAACACACCCGTAGTCTCATGTCCTATCAGTTTCTTACAGCCGTGCCTGAAGAGGCCTTTCTAATCTCACCCATGAGTAATGATTTATCCTGGTATATTTTTATGTGAAAATAGTTCTACTTTAAATTTTTAGGTCATTCTCACAGTTGTCATCTTGTTTTTAGGAAAGCCTTTCTAAGCCAATGGCTTTACTGTTGGTTATCTCATAACTTTATGTCATATCTATACTCTATATGTTTTTTTTTTCCTTTTGCCATATAGATTCTTCCCAAAGAAAAATCTCCCAAATTCCTGCATAGGATGTATAGGGCAAATTGCTAGTGTCCTCAGTGTCAAATTGAGGAAAAGGTTAGTCTCACCACTTATTAAATAGAATTTCACTGAATACCTAATTTTAGTATAGTACTTCTACTTCTTCAGCTAAGCTTAGTTTTCCTGAGTTCCAAACATATCTCATTCTTTTGAGTTGGGGAGGTGAAGTTTTCTACCTTTTCAGGCTGGAATGAGAATGAGTCATTCTAACTGCAGTTGTATAGAAACTTCTACTACTGTTTTCCGCCTTAACTGCACTGTTACTTTGAGAGATGCTTGTTACTTTTAATACCTGATTCTTTACAGGGTTCTGTTGCTGAAGTTAGTCTGTCTGAGAATTTTTCTCAACTTCCACCTTAATGTTTAGGTTTTTCTAATCTGTTTAGTTAATTTCCCCTTGTCTAGCTGTGTAATTGTTTGACATTCTTTTGACTGTGTCCTCCCATCACATTGATTTACTCTAAACTTCATCTTAGTAATGCTATGTATGTATATACATATATATCTTTATAGTCATGCTATCCATTCTTAAATTATGTGATAATGCATATAATATTTTTTGGGAACATCCTCTCATTCCTATAACTGAATCAGTTCTCCTGCTACCTGATATCTTATCAGGCTGTATCAGCCACCTGGTTATCCCTTTTTTGTCCCCAGTTGACTTCAAACCCATGTAGTATAGAAACAGTGTCTTTCTTCCCATTGTATCCTCAGGCCTTGACACAGTTTCTAGCTTAATATGGACACACAATAATTATTTGCTAATTATCAAATGGTTATATTATGTTGCAAACACTGACCCCCAACAATCTTAATCATTGTGCCCTTTGGTTAATTTATTAGAACCAGAGCAATTCTCATCAGAAACAACTTGAATTACAATTAAACCATTTCTTCTTTCATGCTGTTCCTTAATAAATTGTCACCATTTCCTATTCAAATGTCAACAAACACATTTTAGTCACTGCTTGTACAGAGGAATTGACCTCTCAGAGTTAAATTTTAGTAAGGGAACTGGGGCGAGTACATAAAAATGACAATACCATTTATTCATGCTTCCAGTTTTTCATTCATGAAGCAGATAAATATTGAAGGCATGCCCTGTGTCCGGCATTGTTCTAAGTGTTGGTAAACAAAACATACAAAATGTCTGTCTTACTGTAACTTATCTTGCAGCAGAGAAAAACAGAAAATAAACACACAGTAACTCAAACGGTGATAAGTGCCATGGAGAAATGTGTAATGGGTAAAGTGATAGAACATGCAGAGAAAAGCTTCCTACATTCCGTGGGCTGGTCTGGGAAAGTCTCACTAAGGGGACATTGAGCAGGAGCCAAAAGAAGGAAATGAGGAAAAAGGAACTATGTGGACTTGGGAGGGAACAGCATTCTAGGCATTGAGAAGAATGTGCAAAGATGAGGCAGGCTTGTTTTCAGAATAGCGAGAAAACCTCTGGCATGAGAGCACTGAGAATTGGGTTCCTGAAAGCTGGGCTCAGAAGTATAATCGCACCTGGCTACACAGGTCCTCACAGATAATTCAAAACTTCAACCTCCCCATAGACCTAAATGAGAAGACTGGATGATTTTGAGTAGAGTCAAGACAAGACCTGGTTTATCCTTTGAAAGGATAACTATTTCCTCCATGGTGCCATCTTGGAAGAGATGACTGGCATAGCTGAGGGAGAGACACACAGCCCCGCTCAACCCAAATGGAAAGAGTCTCTAACCACTCATGGAAAACACCCAGGACACAGACAAAATTAGCCTTAAAGTACAGGTCAATTAAGTTAATGCACAATCACCCTCTTGAAAATCCTAGGATTATATCTCCATGGCACTCATTTGTGGACAATCTCTAGCTTCCTTGAGTCCAAGATCTTATTCTCATGGAATCCATGAAAAAAGTTTGCTGATTCACAAAGTATAAGGAACTTTTGAAATTTAAAAAATGGCTGCACAGTATCTATTATTAGAGTGTCTACCTAGTACACATGTGACAGGTGATTCCAAATTAAAAACAATAATAATAATAATAATTACCAAAAATGGTAGTTAGTCTAACATCTTAAAAAATGTGTACGCCATTAGGTACAGAAAAGATGCATGGAAAATAATAGTTTACATCATTGAAATGTGTTAACAAATCCTTTTTTATCTCCTGGCTAAGAAGTCAAAATTCTTTTTACTTATCTCCCTATATATTCTTATTCAGATTTTGAAACTTTTGATAATTTTTTCAGTACTTTAACTCTTGGTATCAATAGACTGTAGAGTTCAGAATTTAACTTCTGGAAATGTTTTATTAGCATTTACAAATGTGAGAATGATTCACTCAGTATAGTATTAAGTTCTCAGACTTTAAATACTTGAAAAAGAACTACTGTGTGTATATGTGTGTGTGATACTTTATATTAACTAACTTTTAGCTTGTTGTGTTTTATATGCAACTTTTTTTTTTCTTCCATTTTTACAGTGAATCTGGAGCAAACAATATTGTTCTGGTTCATGTGATATTTTGGAGAGAATGAATATTCTTCTAATTTCTTGTTTTCTTATATCCATCAGGCCACCTTTGTTACAAATAGGCATATACAAAATGAGTGGTTAATTCTTGTTCACTCAATATGCATAATTTGTGTAATTAATAATCATAAAATAATAAAAAAAATAATAATAAAAAACATAATAATCATCTCATCATTTTCTTTGTGCTGTTGTCTTTGTGTGCACCCACTGATTTTAACAAGCCACCAGAACCACAACCCCGTGCCCTCAGCACAGATCTACATCGCTCTTCTCATCATAGGCCCATTATCTCTGCGATGTAAATGTTTCCACACAGAAAAGGCCTCCCTAGAATATTAATAATTCCACATAGAAACACCTGATGTAGGACAATGACACAGAGCTCTACTCATGGTTTACTTTGAGTTCTATAATATATGAAACTGCAGTTTCTAAATGAATTCCCTTATTTTATGACCTAATCACTGCAGCCAACTCTGTATCCAGGCCAATTTGCTCATCTGGTTTGAGCCTGGTTCAAATAAAATGAATGTGTGTTTGATTTCCATATGGGCTACTTAGCTATTCCCAGAGTAAGCCTACAACACCCATTCACTGTAACATAACTGCAGCCAACCATCTTATAGATAAATGCATGTGGTCACAAGGAGATGGGAATAAATATGAGAATTACAGCTCTAACTTGTTACATCATTTCCATGTGCCAAGTTCTTCTCTGACTTATGGAAAACAAACAGACAAAAACCACTCTTGTATTCCCTAGAGCAGCCAGCCACTGGAAGAAGATAATATCATATATCAGAAATAGAGAACAGAGAAGTTAAATGAACTGTCTCAGTCCATAAGGCAGTAAATTTCACAGTTTAGATTTTAAGCCAGGTAGTTTGGCTAGAATTGTACAATATATGTGTTTAGCAAAGCCCCTTATAATGATGTCCATGAACCTTCTATATGAAAATCAGGATATAATTGACTTTGAAGAATTCAGTTTCACTCTACTCCCATTTGATATTTTAAGTGTTCCTTAATATCATAACCAAGGTCTGTTAAAAATTAAAAGAAAATATGTTAGATTGTTCCTATTTGGACAATATAAGAAAGATACTATTTATTAAATTAATGTATCTAAAGAGAGTTGACTATAATGTGAAGTTGCTTTTTCTGTAGAATTTGAGATCACCTAAATTGTGATGAAAGTAGTAAGACTTACACTGAACAGTTAGGTATTTAATTATATAATTAAATTATTTTTAAAATGTGAAAGTGAAAGTGAAGTCGCTCAGTTGTGTCCGACTCTTGGAGACCCCATGGACTGTAGCCTACCAGGCCTCTCCGTCCATGGGATTTTCCAGGCAAGAATACTGGAGTGGGTTGCCATGCCCTCCTCCAGGGGATCTTCCTAACCCAGGAATTGAACCCAGGTCTCCCACATTACAGGCAGATTCTTTACCGTCTGAGCCACCAGGAAACCCATGAGTACTGGAGTGATAGGGATAGGAGTAGCCTATCTCTTCTCCAGGGGACCTTCCCAACCCAGGAACCAAACCAGGTCTCCTGTATTGCAGACAGATTCTTTACCAGCTGAGCTACCAGGAAAACCCCTCTAATTAATGAATGTCATAAATAGAATTTTTATATATTTCAAAAAAATACATCAGTATCTCATGTAAAATAATAGCTCTATATAAAACTGCAGATATTTCCCTACTCTCCCCAAAGGATATGCTCATGTCTAGATATGGTGTGTTGGGGTTTCCCAGGTGGCACTTTTGGTAAAGAATCCTCCTACCAATGCAGGCGACACGAAAGCAGCAGATCCATTCCCTGGGTCTGGAAGATCCCCTGGAGCAGGGAATGGCAACCTGCTCCAGTATTCTTGCCTGAAAATCCCATCGACAGAGGAGCCTAGTGGGCTCCAGACCATGGGGTCTCAAAGATTGAACACAACTGATGAACTAAGCGTGCACACACACACACGCACACACATGTACACAGTAACTGTGCAAATCTGAAGAGAAACCCTCTGGATGAAGAACCTAGCATGTAGTGAGATTTAGATGTATCACCTTGTCATATATTCAGTGGATCTTGACCTGGCTGTCTAATCTGCTGATAACAGTACAACCCTGACTTCTGCTAAAATGGCAACTGCATGGATACCAAGTTGCTTCAGTCATGTCTGACGCTGTGTGAGCTCAGTTACATAAACCAGGATTGTTTGCTTCGTGTAAGCAGTGAAGCCCACTTCCTGGAACTTTCACAATCAAGTAAGAATATATCGAATGTTTAGAATTTGATCCAGATATCACCAACCAGTCTACATCACTTAGACTTTGCTTTCTAAACATGGGACTGAAATTTCCTTTTTCTGCTTAAAAACAAACAAACAAACAACAACAACAACAACAACAACAACCCTGCCTTTTCCAAGCCTCTCCCTTAGTTTACATAGCATAACCTGTATTTTCTGCTTGATAGTGAAACTTTTTCTCAGCATTCTATCTTTATCCCTTCAGTCTTTATTTTCTTTTGACATAGCTGACTATTTAGTAAATTGCAAAATTGTCTACCTCACCACCAAATGCAACCACAATAAAATTTCTATATATATAAAATGTAGAAATAGAAAGCAATAAACAATGGTCACTAGCAAGAAACTTATTCTTGGCAACAGGAGTACATTTTTGTTGTTGTTTTCGTGGAGGTAGAGAGAACCCGTATGCTGATTTACCTTGCCCTTTCTATCTAGAGTGCTTTTTTATGCAGTGACCAAAGGACATTAAATAGAGCAGCAGATTCTTATTTTGAAAGTGATACTATTTGGAAGCCTATTTCCTGTTGGACTGGCTATAGGCATTTAGGAGGTGCTTTAAATGTTGAGAAATATTGTGCTTCTTTCTTGCCAGAATTGAGAATTTCACAGTAACAGACCCTTAACACCTTATGTGGCCATTTGTCATTTCAGTCTGAAGGACTCCATTGCCTCACAGTCAGTGTTAGATTTCTTGTTAAGGAAGTGATAGTTGAATCTGCATGTCAGACTTGTGGTTTCCTATTTCCAACCAATCATCAGACCTCCAATCTGTGGCTTCCACCTTAGTTAGTCCCTTCCCTGGATCAACATGAAATAACACACTCCCTTAAGAAGCAGAGCTACTTGGCTTTCTGACACCAGGACACCTGTACATGGATTTTCCTTATTGGGAGAGAAATTTACAATAAGAAGGTTTAAAAATAAGTCTGGAAGGCCCTCCATCCCTGCAGCTTTCTCAAATATCACTGTTTCTCATCTACTTGTCAGCTGTCTGGAAGCATTGACCAGAGGCATAAAGAATCTTTATTAGAAAACTATGTAACTCTCTTATTTTTGCTTTCAGATGACCTCCTTTTGTTGTAGTCTGTTGTATTCCTATAGTACTGCAGCTCACAAAAAGTAGCAAACAAAATTCAATAACCAGATGTTTTCCTACTATCTCTTTTAGGCACATATCCTTTAAAAACTGTGTAATAATGATGGAAATAAATCTATAAAATTCTACCAAAGGAAATAAAAGATGAACTAAAGAGACAGAAAGAAAAGCTGTATTCCTGGATGAGAAGATTTAATGTTACCTATTTTCCCCAAAGTAATTTATAAATTTAACAAATTTTAAGGAAATTGTCAAACTAACTCCAAAATTCAACTGAAAGATAAAACACTACAAGTATCCAAAAAGCCATGAAAAAGAATGGTGAGAAAGAATTATACCAGGTATGAATATTTAAGTTCCCTGGTGGTCTAGAGATTAGGATTCAGCACTCTCACCGCCATGACCTGGGTTTGATTCCCAGTCAGGGAAATACCTGTTTAGGCTTCCCTTGTGGCTCAGATGGTAAAGAGGCCACCTGCAATGCAGGAGACCCAGGTTCAATCTTGGTGAAGTCCAACACGACTGAATGATTTAACACATACACATGAATATGTATGTAACATGTATAAGCATATATCCGAGAAGGCAATGACAACCCACTCCAGTACTCTTGCTTGGAAAATCCCATGGATGGAGGAGTCTGGTAGACTGCAGTCCATGGGGCCTCAAAGAGTCAGACATGACTGAGTGACTTCACTTTCACTTTTCACTTTCATGCATTGGAGAAGGAAATGTCAACCCACTCCAGTGTTCTTGCCTGGAGAATCCCAGGGATGGGGGAGCCATCTATAGGATCGCACAGAGTCGGACACAACTGAAGCGACTTAGCAGCAGCAGCAGCAGCATAAGCATATATATCAAATTAAAATACACAGTAATTAAAACAGTTGTCATTATTTGAAGGTAAGGCAAAGAGATAAATAAAAAGAAGCTAAACAAACAAACAAAAGACATAAATATGTTTGCTGCTGCTGCTAAGTCAATTCAGTCGTGTCCAACTCAGTGCGACCCCATAGACAGCAGCCCACCAGTCTCCCCCACCCTTGGGATTCTCCAGGTAAGAACACTGGAGTGTGTTGCCATTTCCTTCTCCAATGCATGAAAGTGAAAAGTGAAAGTGAAGTCACTCAGTCGCGTCTGACTCTTAGCGACCCCATGGACCACAGCCTAGCAGGCTCCTCTATCCATTGGATTTTTCAGGCAAGAGTACTGGAGTGGGGTGCCATTGCCTTCTCTGATAAATATGTTTAGTATATAACAAAGTTGACTTTCAAAGACATAGGACAGCCTATTTAACAGATATAGGTTAGGACAATGATCTATCTAGTTGGAAAATAATGAAATTTGAATTTCACTTTATACACAAGTAAATGTAATTATAGTTGCTCTGAAGAGCTAGAAATGAAATGTCACATTTGTTGCTGCTGTTGCTTAGTTGCCTCAGTCAAGGCCGACGACCTGTGTGTGACCCTGTGGACTGCAGCCCACCAGGCTCCTCTGTCCATGGGATTCTAGGCAGGACTACTAGAGTGGGTTGCCTTGCCCTCCTCCAGGGTATCTGCCCTACTTAGAGATCAAACCCAGGTCTCCTGCATTGCAGGAGGATTCTTTACAACTGAGCCACGAAGGAAGCCCTTATTTAAAATCATATAAAAGAATGGGACAAGTGTTAATCCTGTGTACTCATTAGTTCGAGCCCCTTAGAAAAAACCAAAACACTTGCTAGTGCATAGCAAGGAAACTCTTTCTAACTCAGGATCTTGCCCCTCTTAGTGCCTCAAGTCAACCAGTTTCACATTTCAGAGTCTGTCTCTTACAATACTTCACAGGCTTTTGCACCAGTTTAAGAAAGGGTGGAGATGATACTAAGAATAAAAAACTCCTGTTAATGAAGCAGCGTTGTGCTATGCTGTGCTATGCTTAGTAGCTCAGTGGTGTCCGACTTTGCAACTGCATGGACTGTAGCCTGCTAGGCTTTTCTGTCCATGGGGATTCTCCAGGCAAGAATAGTGGGGTGGGTTACACGGCCTTCTCCAGGAGATCTTCCCAATCCAGGGATAGAATCCAGGTTTCCTGTATTGTGGGCTGATTCTTTACCATCTGTGCCACCAGGGAAGTCCAAGAATACTGGAATGTGTAGCCTTTCCCTTCTCCAAGGAAACTTCCTGATTCAGGAATCAAACTGGGGCCTCCTGCATTGCAGGCAGATTCTTGACCAGTTGCGCTACCAGGGAAGCCCATTGTTTGCACTCTCTTTTTTCTCTTCCTTTAATGCTGCTTAACCATTTAGCAGCATCATTGACCATGTCAGCATCATTTCCTCCTACTGTGGGTACCCTTATTTTCACCCCAGCAAACAAGCAGTTCTGAATTTTATTAATATATTGTAGTGATCTTAGATGATAAGAGAATATTTTTCGATGTCTTGCATATATAAATTGCCTGGAAAGAACTCAAGTCCTTTGTTCATACCTTAATTTATCATTGAGATCTGGTACATGAAAGCTAGATCTATATCTACACCTATTAACTCCACCTATATCTAAATTAACTGTAGCCCAAATAGTCCTGCATAAATAAAAACACAAAGTCTTAGTAAACCATAACCTTGTATTTAGCCTGCAAGTCTGAAAACCCACCCATCTTATTGGTCAGGTTAACTCTGCTCCACGCATCTCTTGTTTTCCTTTCAGTCTAGGCAGGCTCTTTTCATGATCCTGGCAGAGGCACAGGATGTCAGGAAGAAATATGCAGGGCTTCCTTGAGTTTGGGCTTAGATCTAGTACATGTTCCCTTCTGTCCTATCTTATTGCTTGCAGCAATTCATATGGCCAAGCCCAGTGTCAAGAGATTCTTCAAGATTTCTCTTGCAGAGGTACCATAGATCACAAAGCAAACAGTACAGATTAGGGAGGAGTGGAAAGCTGGAGCTAGCAATGCCATCAACCACGGGATAAAATAACTGTTTCCACTGAGATCTGTGCTCATGCCTGTGGTCTTGGGAGTAGAGTCTGTTATCAGAAGATAGAAAGAAGGAGAACTTGGAGAGATAATATTAATTGGTATTAGTATTATACCAGATCATGTGTTTAAACATAAAAGACTGTTATTTTTGTAGACGGCTTTAAGAACAGGCATATGAACTATTTAAAGAGACATACTTTCACTGATCACATGTGCAGAGGTCCACAAGTGCCAGCTCTCAAGTTTCCCCCTTTTTCCTTGAGCTTAGAGTATACTCTGTGGTATTAGAAATGAGTAAACAGCAGGCACATAGTCTGCTGCAGGCAGAGAGAATACTAAATACATTACCCAGAAAGTGCCCGAGGGTTCATATATCTATCCAGCTAATCCAAACTGGAAGTGACTTTTCTCACTGAAAGGAGAGTAGCATAAACTATTCTTCTGCTGCAGGGCTTGCAGAGAATACAGATGAACAAGAAAAATAGGTGGAAGCTGTCCAATCCCCCAAATGGAGAAAAGTGCTATTCCTTAGCCATTAATTGTACTTTTACCATCCTTTAACAGGCAGAAAAACTCCATGTAACAATTGAATAGAATGAATTTTAATCAACTGTGACCTCATTATTTCTATAGGTGGAAAAAAGGACTCAATAAATATTTACTCAAAAAATACAGAAAGCAGAGAGAATATTCTTAAAATGGTAATAGTAAAGACTTGACGCAGGGAAATGAACCTAAAACAGAAATATAAGAGGACAGAATAGTGGGATGAACATACAGGTATCAATAAACCATTGGGGGTATACAGAGAAATATGTCCTAGAGTTTGTCAACTTACAGGAGTCAGCCTTAACCTCAGTTCCTATTGTACAATCCTGCCTTTCAAATATACATACATCTATATATATTCTTAAGGAACATGATCATAAAATGTTTACAGTTCTCATTAGTTTTATTTATTTATTCTTTTTTTAAGATTTCTTTTTTTTTTTCATTTATTTTTATTAGTTGGAGGCTAATTACTTTACAATATTGTAGTGGTTTTTGTCATACATTGACATGAATCAGCCATGGATTTACATGTATTCCCCATCCCGATCCCCCCTCCCACCTCCCTCTCTACCCGATCCCTCTGGGTCTTCCCAGTGCACCAGGCTTGAGCACTTGTCTCATGCATCCAACCTGGGCTAGTGATCTGTTTCACCATAGATAATATACATGTTTTAATGCTGTTCCCTCAAAACATCCCACCCTCGCCTTCTCCCACAGAGTCCAAAAGTCTATTCTGTACATCTGTGTCTCTTTTTCTGTTTTGCATATAGGGTTATCATTTGTTTTAAATACAGGATTAGTTTGTTATATTTTGTGATACCAAAAGCAAAGGAACCCCTCCAATTATTGTTGATAAATTATTATAGACTATTAACAAATGTATTGTTATCAATAGCCCAGTTAGAAATAAAATGCTAGTTAACAGTAGGAACTCTAGAGCTGGGCAGCCTGGTTCATTTCACTCTTCTAACACTTACTAACTTTGTAGAAGCACATAAGCTATATAATTTCTTGGTGATTTAGTGTCTCATTTGTCATATGTATAGATAATGAGGGTATCTATCCACAGGATTTCTGTGAGGGCAAAACATTTAAGATGGAGCTTGGAAAGTATCTGATACATTAAAATAAATGATAGAAAAAATTAATGCATTGTTATTATTAATATGAATTTTCATATTGAAAGTGAAGCAAAGAAAGGGAAAAAAATAGTTAACCCCTGTTTTTCAGGAAAAAAAAAAAAAGTTGTACATAGCTTATTCTCAGAAAGCTATGCAATCAATTGTAAAAGGCTCTTAGTGATAATTTCCTACTATGCGTTTATGAATTTATAAATGAAGCATATAGTAAAGATGACATAATCAGGACTTTTCCTCTCTTTGTAGGATTGCATACAATTTTTCCTATGCAAATAGCTCAATGGCTTTCAATGATTCAAAATTAAAAATGGCAAAAGTGGTCTCATTCATTAAATAAAACAATTATTTACAAGTTTTATTATCTTACAAGTTGGGCTTACCCAGTGGCACTTGAATGTCCACTTTTAAATGATGGGTGTATCTAAGAAACCATAACAAGGAAAATTAGAGAATATCTGTAGTAGGATAAAAAGGAATGAAGAATTTGCCCGAATTTGTTGCATGCAGCTGAAACTGTTTAATGTAATTAAATACAATGTGAAAGATGAATGAAAATAAATATTGAAAAAAAAAGAGAAAATAAATACTGGACACTAGCATAAAATTTTGTGAAATTTGAACACAATCTTTACTTTGGTTTATGATATTGTATCACTTGTTAAATTTCTGTTTTTGTGTTTTTTTTTCTTTTTGCAAGATAGTATTTCTTTATATTCTCAGAATTGAATTAGAAATTTTAAGCCTTATTTATTTTTTTAAATCACTAAGATAAATTTTCTAGACTTTTAAAAATAATATTTGATGTCAAAATACACAGAACTATATCAAGGTTTTGAGTAAATATAAATTAGAAATCTACTATTCTATTCATACTAGGTCAAAGAAGTGGAAGCAAAATGTTATAATTTTTTTTAGCTAGGCAGAAATTCATACATTTTCTAAAATATATATATTATATTACAGATATAATATAGGTATACAAAAGCTTTTCTATGATGCTTGATAAATGCTTGATAAAGAAAAACAGCAACAATACAACAAAAAAGAGATTGAGAAATTGGAAAACATAAGCTAAATGAAATGGGAGCACTGAATATTAAATAGAAAAAGTGAAACAAGCTATAGAAAAGATCATCATGTAGTCCAGTTTTTTTAAACATAGCATTTGTATTTTTCAAAGAGTTCCAAGATAATTCTGTAATGCATCTGGATTTTAAAAGTGATTACAAACTTTTCTATTAAATGGTAGTTTTAGTGATATAGAATTCTATTGTTTTCTTTTGGTTAATCATGATACAGAGGTATTAAACAAGTAATAGTTACATAAATACAATAGTAAAAGATGTTTATCAGTTTTCACAATCAATAGCGAGATTAAAAAAAGACAATTTCCAGTCATAATAGAAACATGAGTAACTTAATGATATAAATAATTACATACAATTTGAAAGTTAAGTAGAATGATGTGGTAAGTGGAAGTACATACAACAACAGCCTTATAGGGGTTCCCTTGTATGTTATTTTCCATTGTTGCTTTTAACATTTTATTTTTGTATTTTGTCATTTTGATTACTATGTATCTTGGTGCATTCCTCCTTAGGTTTGTTCTATATGGCACTCTCCACACTTCCTGGACTTTGTCAACTATTTCCTTCAGATGTTAGGGAAGTTTCAGCTATTATTTCTTCAAATATTTTCTTGGGTCCTTTCTCTCTCTCTTCCTAGTAACCCTATAATGTGAGTGTTGGTGCATTTAATGTTGTCCCAGAGGACTTTTAAGCTGTCTTCATTTTTTTATTTTCCATTCTTTTTTTCCCATATTTTGTTCTGTGACAGTAATTTTCACTGTTCTGTCCTGCAGGTCACTTATGTATTCTTTTGCATCAGTTTTTGCTAATGATTCCTCCTGGTGTATTTTTCATCACTGTTTGTTCTTTAGTTCTTTTAAGTCTTTGGTAAACATTTCTTTTATCTTCACAATATTTGCCTCTATTATTTTTTCCAAGATCCTAAATAATCTTCACTATTATTATTCTGAATTCTTTTCCTGGAAGATTGCCTATCTCCATTTCATTTGGTTGTTTTTCTGGGGTTTTACCTTGTCCCTTCATTTGAGACAAAACCCTCTGCTTTTTAATTCGAGATTAATTTTCTGTGATGTGGTTTTCCTTCCAGCTGCTGAAGGATTACGGTTCTCCTTCTTCTGTCTGCTCTCTGGTGGATGAGGCTAAGAGGCTTGTGTAAGTTTCCTGGTACAAGAGAGGCCGATGGTTAGGAAAACAGTCTTGCTCTAGTGGGCAGGAACTTGCTCAGTAAAACTTTAATCCAATTATCCACTGATGGGTGGGGTTGCTCTCCCTCCCTGTTAGTTGTTCTGACTGAGGCACCCAGCCCTGGGGTCTGTGGGCTCTACGGTAGGGGCAATGGCAACCTTCAAGGAACTTCAAGAGGACTTAAGCCAAGGAGCCCCTTCCACGACTGCTGCCGCCAGTGTCCCCGTACCCACAGCAGGCCACTGCTTCCTCTCACCTTCACAGAAGATCCTCCAGCACTAGTAAGGAGGTCTGGTTCAGTCTCCTGTGGTGTCGCTGCTCCTTCCCCCTGGGTCTTGGCATGCACAAGATTCTGTTCCCTCTAAGAGTGTACTCTCTGTTTCCTCCAGTCCTGTGGAAGTCCTGTAATCAAATACTACTGGATTTAAAAGTCAAATTCCCTGGGGATTCCCAGTCCCTTTGCTGAATCCCCAAAATGGGAAGCCTGACATGAAGATCAGAACCTTCACAACACTGGGAGAACTTTTTTGGTACTATTGTTCTCCAGATTGTGGGTCGCCCACCCGGAGAGTATAGGATTTGATTTTACTGTGTTTGTGCCCCTCTTACCACCTTGTTGTGGCTTCTTCTTTGTTTTTGGTTGTGGGGTATCTTTTTTGTGGGTTGAAGTATGCTCCTGTCGATGGTTGTTCAATGGTTAGTTATGATTTTGGTGCTCTCATGGGAGGAGGTGAGTGCATGCCCTTCTACTCCACCACCTTGAACTGGAAGCCAGTGGTTTCATTTTTTATATAATGCTTTTTAATTAAAAGGAAAATAAAGCAAACTCTCACAGGATGCTTGAGGCTTTGTTCCTCTTGCCTGAGAATTTTATATAAAATGTATACTATTCAATACTCTGGGTAGTGGTGGTGGTAGTTTAGTTGCTAAGTCATGTCCAACTCTTGTGACCCTGTGGAGCCCTGCCAGGCTTGTCTGTCCACGGAATTCTCCAGGCAAGAATACTGGAGAGGGTTGCCAGTATGCATATCCACGATTCCCATATAAGATTCTACTTGTCTGGCCCTATTTACTTTCACAACATCTTTGAAGTTCTGTTAGCCACATTAGATTAATTCCACCCATTTTTCTGTTGCATTCAATCATTTTGCATTCATTTTTTTAAAAGATTTTGTACTGCTATCACTACCTGGAATATTCTTTCAGCTGATACTTGCATAACTGTCTTCTTGCTGAGCTTAGTGTTCAAATTAAATGTATCTTTCTCAGAAGGGATATGTATCGTAATATTGGTGGTTAGTATGTTAACATGTATTAGTTGGTGTTAGTATGTGTGGGATCAAGTAACAGTCACTTCAAACCAGATTATTTTAAATAATTTAAATTTTATTTTATATAAAAGGAAATCTGCAGGTACAGATAGATTTCAGAATTGATTGATGGAGTGGCTTAATGGTATAGGAGAAATCTACATTTAATCTTCCTCTGCACCACATCAAGCAATTAACTTCTTCCTGACTTCTTTAATTTGTTGTTATAGAATGGCTCCAAGTAATATGTTTTTCTGTTCACATCAATATGTTTGAGACAAAGAACCTATTAATCTTTCACTCATCCATGAAACAAAATCCTTTCTTTCTTTTTAATTGGACAAACATAGGTCATGTAACCACTATGGGACCTGCAAAGTCACCAGAGGAATATTTGCTAATTGACTATGGTTAAGTAAGACTCATGCTGGAGCTCTGAATGGAATCATCTTCCCTGTGATCACTTTTTGCCTCATGGTTGGACACATAATGATTGTGGTTGAGATGAAATGGTATCTGATGATACCCATTGGTGTCTTAGATGGCAATGCAGAACTTCATCAAGCACTTATGCTAAATACATACTGCATGTGTCTCGTGCCCCTGTGTCCTTTTCAGTTACAAAGGGCAGGTGAAAGCTAACCATTTGCCTGAGGTTGTGAGAGCCAACAGTCAGATTACAAAGCGTTAAAGTTCCCAACTATAGGTCCTGAGCTTACCAAGAGCTACTGTTCCTTCCCAAGTACAAGTGTTCCTGCTTGAGCAGCTGCCAGGAGCTCAACAGCTTGGAAGTCCTTCACATAAATAACACCTGAAGTTATAAGCCTTAATTGCAGCGTATATGGGTACAACCCTCAGGCATGTGGGCGCAAACTTGCCTTAGTCATGGTGAGACTGGAGAGACTGTTCCTTCAAATTGGACCAAGTTATAACCACCTTCCCAGATATCAGGGGTACATCACCCTAGCCATGCCTACTAAGTCGCTACAGTCCTGTCCGACTCTTTGTGACCATATGGACTGTGACCCGCCAGGTTACTTTATCCATGGGATACTAGAATGGGTTGCCATGCCCTCCTTCAGGGGATCTTCTCGACCCAGGGATCAAAACCCCACGTCTCTTACATATCCTGCATTGGCAGGCTGGTTCTTTACCACTAGCACCATCTGGAAAGTCACCCTAACCATAGTTACTCTTATAACCAAAATAAATCATCAGAGAACACAGAACACCAGGGACACTGTGCCAAGTAAATTCCTAATGAGTGTTAAAGAAGATACCATTTAGCTTTCACCAATGCAATGCCATGAATTTGGGCAAACTTCGGGAGATGATGAGGGACAGAGAAGCCTGGTGTGCTATCCATGGGGTCGCAACGAGTTGAACACAACTGGATAACCAAACAACAATGAGATGGAATGAGAGAAGAATGAATGTTGGATGGACAACCAAAAACTATCACCCAATTTACATTAGACATCCCTAACTTGTCACTTTCTTTAAAATTTCTTTATTAATAGTATATTTATGCATGACTTATTTTATCTTTTGCACCTCTATTAATTTTAAGGCTTGTTACAAAAAGGAATATGTATACTATGTTTCTTACTATATCTCTAGATATCCTTAGAATAGTTTTGGCTCAAATTACACAATCAATGAATATTCATAAAATTAATTTATCTAATACTCAATCAGCTGATGAGCAAATGTACTTCTTGAGAAAAAATAATGATACAAATTAGAAAGTTGTTATCTTATATTCTGATTCCATCTATGTGAATGTGGACTTATGTTTGTTTATGTGTCTGCATAAATTAAAGATCCAGAATTCTTTCCTTTTCAAAATTCTTTTTTGTGGCTGTTATGTAAACTTGGCCTATGTCAGTAACAAATCATGACCTGCAAACATTAGTGTTGACTTAAAAATTATTCAGTTCTCACAGGAATTAATTTATGCTTCAGAGAACTGACTACACTATGAGATCATTTCCAGGATAAATATGAAACATTCCCTCATCACAGAGATGAATGAAGCCAATTTGCCTACATGGCATGGGAATACCCAGTACAATCTTGTCTTCAATCCACTGAATGAAGAGGAAAGAGTTACTGTAGCTACAAAAAATGTACTATATATTCTGACTGAAATTATTAAGACTATTTTAGATTCCATCAGGGAAAAATAATAAGACACAAGTAGAAGTAAATTATGGCATCATTTAATTAATGGGGAAATTCAATGTGCTCTAGGGACAATTTATTGCAATAAATAGAGCATCATTTTCCTTGCAGTGCATTGTAGTGAATATAAATCAAGGATTTTTTTTTTCTTTTCTTTTTTTTTTCTCTCTCAAAGAAAAATAGTCACTAATTTCTTATAAGTTGTACCTGAGAGCCTCATTAGGCTATTATTTGACTTGAATGTTTCATTATCTTACCAAGTGTTATGTTATGGGGCATCTCTGACCCACATTTTTCCTCTTCAAAACCCCCCTCTTTCAGCTTATATGATATCTTGGCCTTGCTTCTCCTCACATCATCTGACCTTTGCTCTTCCATCTTCCTCATGATTTATTCTAATCATCTCCTAACAGTTGAGGGTTCCCAGCACTATCTTCTCAATATAATTCTTTCCAAACCTGACATTCAAACAATATTTATTTCTCCTAAAATTACTAGTCTTTCCATAGTTGACCTCTCATTTGATGGTACAGCCTTTCAATCTACTGCTCAAGCTGGAATACTTGGGCTTAAAGCTCACTCATTTTTCTCCCTTTCTTCTCACACCCATTTAATTTAATTCAAACTCTGTCCTTTTTGTCACCAAAATATATTTCAGTTATTTACTCTTCATCTATTCCTACCATGAAGCTAATGAACACTATATTTATCCCTACATTGAGTTGCTTCCACATTTCTCCAGTCAATGTCACTCTGTTCTCCATACAGCTGAGGGACTGAGAATTTCACCCCAAATTCATTTTTGTACTTTCAAAAAATTTTTAGAATAAGATGGAGTAAAAACTATGAAGTTAACTAATTAATCATGTCAGATTTTTGCCAAGTTTCATATTCTTAGGATATGAAACATACCAACTTTGGTTTGTACATGATATTCAAAAATAAATATTTAGCCACATCTCTGGAGTGTAATGATAAATATGGTAGAATATAATATATAGAAAAACAGCACATGATGATTTCAATACTAAATTCTTCCTATGCAACTGATTTTTAGGTAATCCTCCTAAAGCAATATATATATATATTTGATTTTATTTATTTTTTTTGTGTATGTATATGTGTAAAGTATATGAAACAGACTTTATGTACAATAGCAAATGCAAACTCTCTCACTTTGTTTTTAGTAGAATTCCCCCCAAGATGATAGTGTGACAATGATCACTAGAAAAAACTTTATCAGGTTGGCTTGCTCATTAAAGCAATATATATATATTTTAATCATCCACTCATCTACACACACACACAAAAAAAACCCTTCAAGTTTACATGTATATGTATGGCTGAATCCATTCGCTATTCACCTGAAACTATCACAGCTTTGCTAGTAAGCTATATTCCAATATAAAATAAAAAGTTTAAAAACAAAGCAAAATTTAAGATTCCCACCCCCCACTGTGTGTCTAATACTATGTCTAAATGAGTTAATTATTCAAAGCAATGCAATTTTCTCCCAACTTATCTTTTAAAAATATCCTCTATGGCTCTCCTACAAAATATCTGATTTAGTAAATCTCTTTTTTTGGAACCCTCACCATATATTGCACACTTTAACTTTTCCGTTCTGCTCTTTGACTCTCTTTTGAATATCATGTTGCAAACATTCACTTTCATCCTTCAAACCCTGTAGATCTTTCCAGGCTTAAGTCAATTCTCACCATTTTCTATGAATTCATCCCAGAACTATTTAGTGCCTAGAGCTATCTATCTCCACTGAACTCAGCAAGTTATCACTGTCCGGTGATTTTCACTTGTTAACTAATTGCACACTGACTGATGCAATGTTTCAAATTTTTGCTACTATAATTTTAATTTAAATATAGTTTTTTACTATATCACCTTATTTTGTTCCCCAGGGCAGACTGTATTTCTTAATTTGTGCTTAGTCACTCTGTCGTGTCCAACTCTTTGCGACCTCATGGACTATAGCCCACCAGGCTCCTTTGTCCATGGGGATTCTCCAGGCAAGAATACTAGAATGGGTTGCTATGCCCTCCTCCAGGAGATCTTCCCAACCCAGGGATTGAACACAGGTCTCTTGCATTGAAGGCAGATTCTTTACCGACTGAGCCACCAGAGAAGTCCATTTCTTAATTACTTGCAATTTATTCATTGCCTTCCATGCTTTATAATGTCATTTACTTTTATTTTGAAGATAAACATTTAACTATGATCACATTACCAAAGCCCTCGTTTTCCCATGTGTTACTGTAGTAACACAAAAGTCCAGCTTTGAAATAGTTCAGATTGTTTTCAAAAAGACACATTTAAATAGAGATTATGGGGAAGAAGTTGTACAGAATCTCTACTACTTCCACTTTTCCATGTAGATCCCTCAGCTTGAAATTACTAAGGATGGATATATCTTTTCAATACAATTTTAAGTATGATAATTAAAAATTATTTATTATTTATGTTTTATTTGAAAGTTAAATATAACCATATGCTCTGTAGTTCGCTAAATCTAGCAACCCTAATGCCTATAACCCAAACTCAGTTCACACTTTTATGAACACATAATCTTGTATAAGCATGTATCTTTCCCATATATGTTCATATACATATAATGCATATACGGTATAACTATATCTGTTAGGTAGTTAGAATAGCAAAAGTGAAAGTAGCTCAGCCATGTCTGACTCTTTGCGACCCCATGGACTGTACAGTCCATGAAGTTTTCCAGGTCAGAATACTGGAGTGAGTAGCCTTTCCCTTCTCCAGGGGATCTTCCCAACCTAGGTATTGAAACCAAATAGGAAAAAAAGAGACCTAAATGGAGCTGGCTAAAAGACAAAGGGGGGAGGGGGGGGGCGTGTAAATGGAAGAAAATTCGAGGACTTGAGTGAGAACCTCAGGTGAAACAAACAGCCCTCCTGGATAGTCCAATTTACATAGAGCAGGCCGAGGGGGAGGAGAAAAAACATGTAAAAAGAGGGGCCAAGATTGAGCCTCTCCTTTGGGGTTGGCCTGCCCTCACACCTTGAAGGTGTACTTTCCTTTGCTTGCCAAATAAAACTCTGAGCTGTAACCGAATTTTAACACTGGTCCGCTGTTTCAAACCTTTGCTGCAGTGAGACAGACATGAGGAAATTACACACTCCCTTAACATCTGGAGCCATGATTCAGATTTAACCTGGCTGAAACAACCTCAGCTCAGCCCCAGTGAGGTGGAGACCATGCATAGCAGAAGTCCAATTTGGTGAAAGCTCTCCTGGTGAAAGCTGAATGAGGTGGAAACCCAGTGCAGTGGAAGTGATGAAAAGCCCATCGTGCTGGAAACCAGGTTAGCAAAAACGAACTCAGCAGAAAGCACACCACTCAGTCTCAGATTCCAGAAAACCTCCAGTTAAGGTAGGAGGTCCTCGCCCCTGTGGATGGAAGGACATATGGCTAACAAAATCTTAATTCCTTTACAATCTTTTGTTTCTTGCTTCCTTGAATCCCCAGTGAACAAGAGAGTGGCAGTGGATGCAGTTGAGGGACTCTGGCAGAGGCTACCCACAATGTGTCCTGAAGGCTCCACTGTCTACTGCGCCCTGATAACTGTTGCCCAAGCTGGTAAGGGTTCTTCTGTCCTTAACCTCTTTTGTGCCAAGGATCAGAACGATGGAAATCGGGCACAGATCAGGCATTTAATAGATTTCCCAGCAAGTTGTGAAAGGGGTTCCTTGGCACATTCTGCCCACTGTTTTTTCCTCCCATCCTTCAGCTCCTGTCTCCATCTATGCCACTGTTTGATTGGGCAGGTCATCATCTTTCCATTTCTAAAAGTTGTGTTTGAAACTGTTTACCTAAGATTGTCACTTAAACCCACATGGCAGGGACTCTGTGCTATGCTTAATCACTTAGTCTTGTCCAACTGAGACTTGAGCCCAGCCAAAACCCAAGGTGCCTGGTTTCAGGACCTAGTGAAACTCAGGCTCTTGGTATCTCATTGCAAAAAGAATTCAGTGAGAGACATAGCAATAGGTGAGAGATGGATTTGTTCAGATTCAGAGAGAAGCACAGTCTACAGAATGTGTGCCCTCACAGAGAGTGAGTGTGGCGGCCATGAAATGTGGGGTTAGTTTTTGTGAGCTGGGTGATCTAGTATGCTAATTAGTGGGAGAATCATTCCAACAATTGGGGAGCCACCCACTCCTTGGTCTTTTGATAGTTCCTTGGAACTGTCATGACACACCTCTGGGTGTGTCATTTAGCTTGCAAATTGAGGATCAAGGTTTAGTTGAATTTGATTTGGCTGCCATATCGGGCCCATTTGATTTTAATGTGTTTATGTTGTACATTGGGCTATGTCATTCTTTCAAAAGTTGAGCCCTGCCCCCTTCCCTCCTGTTTCATGCTCTTTTCCTGAGCCCCATCCAGTCCCACAATGTTGCCTGTACAATCTTATGGAGGGACAACCAGAAAATAGCTAGCCCTTGGGAGGGGAATACTGTATAACATCCAATCCCTCTAGAGATTCAGGCCTTCATCTTCCATATTTCCTACAACAGGGGCAGCAACAAGATCCCTCAGTGAACCCACTAGGGCAGGTCACAGGCACACAGTGCCTTCTAAAAGTCCATCTGTTGGTGGCATCCCTTCAAGGGCAACTGGGCTTCCAGGAACAATGTTTGCCACTTTGAGAGTTGGCCCTGCAGGCCATTTGGGCCTGCAAACCCTTACCCCCAAACCCTTACCACCCTTTTCCTAAAGTTACAAACATACACCCAAATCAAATCAAATCTCCACTATACTTATGTGGAACATCTGGCCTGTTGCCTCTTATCAATTTGTTCATAAGTCATTTACTAACTCCTACAACCAGGAATCTGCCCCCTTGTAGGCAACATCTGTCCACCCAGTTTATTATTAAAGTACTCTTAATGCCCCTAACAGGACTAGATAGCCCACTCCTTTGTCATTACTTCTGTTATTACCTAAAATGGGTTTTTGACAATGAAATGCTTACCATTGGAAACACCCTAACCTGCTCTTATGGAGGACTAGGGGAAGAAATCAGTGACTTACATTCTCTCAGAACAATAAGAGAATAAGGCTTATGACTATTTCTCCAGGTTCACAGTCTGAGTTCACAGGCTTGGATTGCTTTACGTCATGGTATCTATTCCCCTCTGCAGTGAGCAAACCAGCAATGAGTTAAGATTATAACCCCTTAATCCTACCCAGAACTAGTCATGCTGGAGATCTTGGGGACATCTGACTCCAGTCTGGGCATCCCAGGAGATCGACCTGCCTCGACCTACCTAGGGATCTGACCCCCAAGGGGCTGTCACACCTCAACCTGCCTGGTGATCTGCACCCTGACCCGGGGATGCCTGGCTGTCAGGTTGCAACTCTAATGCGTAGGATAATCTTCAGAAAGCACATCTAAGGAAGTCCACACATGGAAATAGAAGGATGCCTATTAGTTGTGGCACTGTGCCCAGTCTCAGCAACAACTCAGGAGCCCGACGAGAAACACATTGCCTTTCCAGAAAGCCTAAAAGAGGTCCTCCAAATGTTTACCAATCTGGATTTAGACTCTTATAAGGGGTAGGTGATTTTTAAAGGACAAATTCCTGTTCCAATGTAAACCAGACATCAGGATAAAGTTAAAATAGCTACAGCAGCAGGACTCTGTTGCCTCTTTAGATGAGACGGTCCAGACAGACAAGGATATCTTTTCTAATAGAGAACAGGAGAGGGAGGCCAAGGCACAGGAAAGGGAGAAAAGGAAAGAGACAAGACATGCCCAGATGCTGGCTGCCCTTCAGGGAAGCCCTATGGCAAACCCCGAGTCCTTGAAGGACAAGGCACAAGGCACTCCTAACCTGTAGACAGGCAGGATATTGAACCAAAGAATTTCCAAACTGTGGCAAGTCTCCTAAAATGGCTTGATACAAATCCCATCAATTTTGACATCAGGTAGCACTCTGCCCTTGGGGCCTACTAGCTTCAAGGTCAAGCACCAAGCCTTCCATCATAATGGTTCAACAGGACTGAAGTAGCCTGCTCCAGTCACTGTCAGCCCACCTGTCACAGATAATCATCATGGGGCAGGAGCCAAGGGTGAACCTGGATTTGGAAGATAGGTCCAAGAATTTCTTGGTTGACACAGGGGCTACCTCCTCTGTCCTGACCACCTATTCCAGAGCTTTCTTCTCCCAAAACTGTACCATTTTGGGTGCTACAGGAAAAACAATTACAAAAAGATTCACCTGAGCACTTTGTTGCTGGGATGGACAAATATTTTCCCACCAGTTTCTGGTGGTCCCTTAGTATCCTATTCCCTTATTGTGATGAGATATTTCCCTGCTTTGCAACTGTTTCAGTCCTGAGAGAAGATGCTTTAAAACTCTTTCTTGGGGGCAAACTAACTGTTTTTACCAGTCACCAATGAAACAACTCCTGAATGGGAGAGGCCATTTATGGATGTTTGATCAAAGGATCCTCAGATATCAAGCAGAGTGCTGATGGAAAATCCAGGCCTGACTATATCCCCTTGTGAAGTTCCTAAGTCAGCTACCCTCAAGGCTCCCCCCAAGGGCTCTCTCTTCTTTCGCTCTTGTTTAGAAACTTGGACCATTGGGTAAAACTCCAAGAGGGATTGTCAGAAAAGCCTCTGATGAATCCTGAGGAAATCTGGTACACTGAAGGGAGCAGCTTTGTCTTAGACGGAAAAAGTGGATGCGGATATTCAGTAGTCTCCAATTTCGAGACCATAGAGGCTAAATCTTTGTCACCAGTACTTCAGCCCAATTGACTGAGCTGATAGCCCTGACTTGAGCTTTAGAGCTGGGAAAAGGATAAAGAGTATCATTTACCCTGACTCGAAGTATGCCTTTTTTGTTCTAGTTGCACATGCTGCCATTTGGAAAGAAAGAAGCCACTTGACCACCCGAGAGTCCGCAATCAAATATGGGGATCAAATCCTTAGGCTCTTGGAGGCAGATCATCTTCCCCTCGAGTTTTCAGTCTCCCATTGTAAAGGACACCAACAGAGAGCATGGAAGTAGCATGAGGGAGCCAAGCAGCTGATCAGGCAGCTAAGAGAGCAGCATTACAGAGCAATGACCTAATAGGGGCTGTCACCTTAGTTCTGCAGACTAATTTGCCAGAAACTCCTTCATATACTGAAGGTGAGACTCTTAAAGCTAAGAGTAAGGGCTTTCAAGAATATCATATGGGGTGCTTCCAAAAGGAGGGACTCCTTTTTCTGCCTTGGAACTTCCTGTGAAAGTTGGTTAACTCCTTACAGGCCACCACTCATTTAGGGGAGAAGACCTCCAAAGATTACTAGAAAGGTCATTCAGAGGAACAGGTCTCCAAACAACTACAAGGTAAGTGGTCTCCTCTTGTCCCACTTGCCAGTTAAACAACCCCCAAGGCTCTCGAAGTCCCCAGCTGGCCCAGAGGGCCCAACTGCCTGGGACCTAACCAGGAGAGGACTGGCAGATGGATTTAACCCAGAAGCCAGTTTCTCAAGGGTATAAATACCTACCAGTCATGATAGATACATTCACAGGATGGATTAAAAGTTTTCCCACCCAGACTGAGAAGGCTGAGGAGGTGGTAAAAAACTGCACCATCAAATCATTGTGAGATCTGGCCTGCCCAGGCCATTACAAAGTGACAATGGGACATCACTTACTCCTAAGGTCACCCAAGGGGTATCTAAAATTTTCAGCCTTACTTATTACCTCCATTGTGCCTCGAGGCCTCAGTCTTCAGGAAAAATAGAAAGAGTCAACCAATTCTTAAAATCACTGATAAAAAAGATAACTCAGGAGACCTCCCTGGGATGGAAGGAGACTTTGCCAATACCTGTCCTCCACATCCATATTGCCTCTAAGGAGCAGCTTGGTCTTAGTCCTTATGAGATGCTATATAGGAGACCTTTTGTTTATGTCAATGACCTCTTCCTAGATCCAAGGACTCAGACCCTCCAGCCTTGTACCATGGCTTCTGGGCAGTTCCAACAAGATATACACTTGTGGGGTGTGAACCAGGACCAGGACCCACAAGATTCTAAAGAGCCACCACTATATGCTCCAGGGACTCAAGTCTTAACTAAATTCTGGAAAGATGGGTCTCCAAAGGCTCAACTCCAGCCACATGGAAGAGCCCCCACCCTGTAGGACTTTCTACCCCCAAAGCAGTCAAGGTAACAGGGCACTGCTCCTGGATTCACGAGTCAAGCTGTAGAAGAAAATAGAGGAGGACACTCAGTACACCTGTGAGTGCCTGGGAGATCTCAGATACCTATTTAGGACTACAAATGAGTACCATTCCAATGAACACCCTGAAAATTAAGTTTCTGGAGATAAGATTTCTCAGGGTAGCTCTAAAGAGTCAGTACAGCTTGGCAAGTGTTGCACTCCAAAATAGACAGGAGATAGATCCCCTGATCCCTGAACAAGGAGACTTGAGCCATCTTGAATGAGACATGTTGCTTCTAAATACCTCCAGCTAAGTTAAAGAAAGTCTCACAGTCTTCAGGAAAAACATTCAGATTTTATGGGATCTTTAAGAATGAACTGGAGAGTTCTAAGAATCTCTCTTTGGGGGATCTTTCTCCTGGTGTGGGGGAATCTGAAGTTGGCTATTGCCCCTACTAATCCCTGTTACCATTGTATTGATATTGCTTGTGATTGCTCCATATATTATCAATTGTTTAACCCATTTTGTCTTTGCCCAGGTCAACAAGCTATAACATGCAATGCCAGTTCAACAAGGATATAAAAAAACTACAACTGACCGTGGAAAATATCACTCACCCTCAGATGGACATCGCTATAAGGACTCTGAGGCTTGAGACTAGCAAGAGGGGGGAACCCAATGCCCTTTGCCATCTCAGCTCAGCAGGAAGTATCCAGAGACCTCAATGCCCCTATTTCCAAACAGTTGGGCCTGCCATCTCTTGAGAGAGGAATATTAGATACTTAGAATAGGAACAAGGAGTCCAAAATGGCAGTGGCTAAAAGACAAAGAAAGGAAAAAAAGCCCACAAAAATGGAACAAAAGAAAATCCAAGAACCTTAGTGAGAACTTCAGATGAAACAAGCAGCCCTCCTGGATAGCCAAATTTACACAGGGCAGGCTCAGGGAGAGGAGACAAAGTATATAGAAAGAGGAGCCAAGATTGAGTCTCTCCTTTGGGGTCAGTCAACCCTCACTCCTCGAAGGTGTACTTTTCTTTGCTTGCTGAATGAAACTCTGATCTGTAACCGAGTTGTAAAACTGGTCTGCTGTTTCAAATCTTTGCTGTGGTGAGACAGAACCAAGGACAGTACACACTTCCCTGACATATCTATTAATATGTGAAGTTCATGTTTTATGAATTGAATTATGCATGCAAGTTCCTGTTTAAAATTTAAGTAAATATTATTAAGCTTTAAATCACATTCTGTTTTCCCTTTAAATATCATTACTCTAGAATACTCTTCTTGCAGATATAGCTCATTTAATCCGGCCATTACACAGTACCCCACCTGGCCATGGACTATAGTTCACTTAAATTTTTCCCCTGAGGACATTTCAGTTCTTTGTGAAAAAACAGTGCTGAAATTATACTCCTGTGCATGTGCCCGTATGTTCCTGTGTGGAATTTCTCCAAGGTTTGTGTATACCTAGAAGCAAAATCCTGAATTGGATATATATTTGTTATTCATACATGAAATCAAAACTCATCTGTAGTGATTTGTATTCCAATAATTATATCTTTCATTTTTAGAATTCCCATGGTTTAATCGATAAGTCATGTCCAGTTCTTGTGACCCCATGGGCTGTAGACTGCCAGGCTCCTCTGTCCATGGGATTTCCCAGGCAAGAATACTGGAGTACGTTGTCCTTTCATTTTCCTGGGATCTTCTCGACCCAGGGATAGAATTCCTGTGTTGCTATTTAAAAACAAAACAAAACAGTTCTGCTTACTTTTTATAGCCTCTTGATTCTTTTTTTTTTTTTAATTAATTTATTTATTTTTTCAGTGGGTTTTGTCATACATTGACATGAATCAGCAATAGATTTACAGGTATTCCCCATCCCAATCTTCCCTCCCCCCTCCCTCTCCACCCTATTCCTCTGGGTCTTCCCAGTGCACCAGGTTCGAGCACTTATCTCATGCATCCCACCTGGGCTGGTGACCTGTTTCACCATAGATAATATACATGCTGTTCTTTCGCAACATCCCACCCTCACCTTCTCCCACAGAGTTCAAAAGTCTGTTCTGTACTTCTGTGTCTCTTTTTCTGTTTTGCATATAGGGTTGTCGTTACCATCTTTCTAAATTCCATATATATGTGTTAGTATGCTGTAATGTTCTTTATCTTTCTGGCTTACTTCACTCTGTATAATGGGCTCCAGTTTCATCCATCTCATTAGAACTGGTTCAAATGAATTCTTTTTAACCGCTGAGTAATATTCCAGCCCTCAGATTGGGAGAAAATAATAGCAAATGAAGAAACAGACAAAGGATTAATCTCAAAAATATACAAGCAACTCTTGAAGCTCAATTCCAGAAAAATAAATGACCCAATCAAAAAATGGGCCAAAGAACTAAACAGACATTTCTCCAAAGAAGACATACAGATGGCTAACAAACACATGAAAAGATGCTCAACATCACTCATTATCAGAGAAATGCAAATCAAAACCACAATGAGGTACCATTACACGCCAGTCAGGATGGCTGCTATCCAAAAGTCTACAAGCAATAAATGCTGGAGAGGGTGTGGAGAAAAGGAAACCCTCTTACACTGTTGGTGGGAATGCAAACTAGTACAGCCGCTATGGAGAACAGTGTGGAGATTTCTTAAAAAACTGGAAATAGAACTGCCATATGACCCAGCAATCCCACTTCTGGGCATACACACTGAGGAAACCAGATCTGAAAGAGACACGTGCACCCCAATGTTCATCGCAGCACTGTTTATAATAGCCAGGACATGGAGGCAACCTAGATGCCCATCAGCAGATGAATGGATAAAGAAGCTGTGGTACATATACACCATGGAATATTACTCAGCAGTTAAAAAGAATTCATTTGAACCAGTTCTAATGAGATGGATGAAACTGGAGCCCATTATACAGAGTGAAGTTAGCCTCTTAATTCTTATACATTTTGAATTATAATTTTCTATTTATTTTACTCTCTATATGATAATTCTAGTATCTGATGTCTTTGGGTGTATAACTCTTCTGTATGCAATTTCTGTTGCTTTCTCTTTTGGAGATGTTTCTGATGTGTTTTTTAAATATTTATTCTGTGGAAATCCTAAGGGACAAAGATTGTGCATGTTTTAATGAAGATAAAATTTTGATTTGTTTCTATGGCATGTTTCAAAGACTAGCAACATGAAACAAAATTCATTCATGTGTGTATGTACGTATGTTGACAAAGTGACTACTTTATTAAGAAGATAGTTAAGGTCAACTTCATGGTGTGTGACCTGTGCAGCCACAAAGAGCCCTGCACTGGGAAGACCATAATACTTGTCTTAATGCTCTGCTGTCATCATCTTAAAATTCGGAGTATTTTCTAAGCAAAGGATCTCACATTTTTATTTTGCATTGGGTCTCATTGTGACTGGTCCTGAGGATAGTTTATGGAAGTTGCATATGAAAACATAACCTATAGCCAGAAATTTTAAAGAACCATTGCTGACTTTTGTTAAAAGTGTTCCCATGTTACAGAGGCAGAAATAAGTTGTCTCTTTCATTGCTTCAGTTTCTAAGTAGAATGGCATCCCGTTGACCACACTTTCATGGGAATTGTCCTTGTTTGAGTGTCCAGGGATATTAGGTCTCTCCATTTCTGTTCCCTCTCTCTAGCAGACAATGTTAGTGATGTGCTCAGATTCCTTCCAATCCATTGTAACTTAAAGAGGATCTTCAGAGTGAAAGGTTGTTGCTGAACTGTGAAAGATACCGGGATTCTTGGCCTACAGAGGAGATTAATTCAGTCCAGGGCCAGTGATGAGGCTTGATCACTCAGAACTTTTGTGTAATAAAGTTTATTAAAGTATAAATGAGATAGAGAAACCTTCTGACATAGACATCAGAAGGGGGCGAAAGAGTGCCCACCAGCTAGTCTTTAGCAGGAAATATATATACCTACCAGCAGATTGCTAATTAGACAAAGGAGTTGTCTTAAAACAGAGAGTGGCACCAGGCCCCTCACCCACAACATGCATTCTGAGATAACATTGGCACAAGGCCCATCACCCCAGGCCATAAAATGATTGACATGA
Source organism: Cervus elaphus (assembly GCF_910594005.1). Lineage (NCBI taxonomy): Eukaryota > Metazoa > Chordata > Mammalia > Artiodactyla > Cervidae > Cervus > Cervus elaphus. Next base: position 6,908,785 of record NC_057842.1, on the reverse strand, counting down.
ATCTTGAAGAAAGGCAGATTTCCAAGCAAATGCATAATCTCATCAACATAGTTTAACAGAACATTTACATGAGTAAAACTTACTGGTTTGTTGAGTAAAACAAACTGGCTTGTCAAGTAAAACATACTGGTTGGTCAAGTCATTTTTGAGTCTTAGGCAAACTGACTTGAAGAAAGACAGTCTAAGGTAAATACATAGTCCATTAACATAGCTTAAGAAAAACATTTCCATAAGAAAAATGCAGGGGTTAGCTCAAGGTTTCAGAAAAGTTTAGTTCAGATGGAACCACGTGTTGTTATGGCAACTCAGAATTTTAAAGGAAACCTCCTTTTCATTTTGTATAGAGAAGGGGAAAAAGAAAATCTGACACTTGGAGTTTGTTTCCTCTGCAGTTTAAGAGAGAGAGAAAAAATATCCCATACTTGCAGCCTATTTCCTCCATTTGGGGACCCCTGGCCTTCCTGCTTGTTTTGAACTTCCAAATCCAATGTATTGAGTCTTCCCACAGAACTAGAAGTTCCTAGATGTTATCTCCTTAACTCCCCCCCCACCCCCAAGCCCCTAGCTACTTACAGATAGGCACAGGATTTTGAAAATCCAGTGTTCTTTCCTCAGGTCAAAATAAATTATTTATTATAATATTTTTATGATAATGATAATTAATCTCAACATTATGATAATATTAATTATAGCAATAAGTTATATATTATATAAACATACAAATAATAATGTACAGTAACTAATAATATTAGAATTATTCTGTGAGATCAGGTTGAAGTTACCTTAACAGGACTTTGCCTCAGATTATACCTTTGCTTGGCTTCCTTCTCTTTCTTCTTTTATTTTCTCCAAACTTTACTGGCTCCTTCTAACAGTACTTCCTCATTTTCCTGCACAAGAATCTTTATTTGGGGGTCAGCATCTAACAAACACACTGACTTGGCAGGACCTAAAGATTTGTGTCTTATTATTTTAAGATGGAATAATACCCCAAATTCTGACTTCTGAATGCTGATTTAGAGTCTAGTGAAATATGGATTTGCAACTTCTCATGCAGCTACCTCCATGATCTCAGACCCTTTACCATTTTTAGCTCTTGGGAGTTTCCTGTATTGTCGTGTACATTCAGAAACGTATTTGCAATAAATTTGTTATCAATTATCTAGAATTTGTGCATTTTAAGGCAAATGAGCTATTTACCTGGGCTGCCATAGTGCTGGAAGTATGTGACTTTGTGCTCTTTATTTCTAGATTTTATGTTGAATATTTAGCTCATGTTTTTGGTCTTTTTTTCTTATCTATGGATTTTAAAAAATGTATTTCTCACACATTATGCATTGTTTCATTGTCACTTAACTCTGAGTATTTTATCACATACTCTTTATCTTCTTTATACAGGAGTTTTCTATCTTCAAGTGCTTTATTGGTTTAAAGACATAAGTGATTTAAAATTGTATTCTTTTGGACATTCGTTTATAATTTTGTGTGTTTTGTGTATGTATAAGATAAATTGTACAGTACAATTTTAATTCTTTAGAATTGTTTAAAGATACATTTGAGGTCTAGTAAGTGATAGCTTTTTGTGAGTGTTTCAAATGTTACAGAAAATTCCCTATGTATCTCTGGATCATCCTCATTCATAAACTCAGAAAGAAAAAAAAAAAAAAAAAACAAACTCATTCTGGAGGCAAGCAAGATTAATGGGTCTGGATATGGCAGTAGGGTCAGTCAGTGAAATAGACAAAATGAAATATCACAAATCTATCTTCCAACTATGTTAAAATGTTAGCTGAAATGGTGGCCTCATAATTTAATAAAGGAATAGGTAAGATGCTCAAAAGAATGCAAAACCTTAGATATATATTTAATTTTCAGAGGTTAGGAATCCATAAAAGTCCTCCCCCTCTTCGTTTTTAATGGTCTTGGATGGTTGGACATTTGTAGAATGAAAAGACTAGGCAAACAGCAGTAAAACATTCTTTTCCATCTTTATGGTTGCAGTGAGTTGTACTGGAGGTTTATACAGCTTATTAAATATCTCTGCACTTTCCTGCCAATTTTCATCTGGAATACAATAGAATCCTTATATTTGAGCTATATATCTTTTGAAATTAGCATGGTACAAGGCAGCCTTGATATTCAGACTATCCTGTCATAAATTCTGCAGAGACCATTGTCTAAGCAAATTTAGGATTGGACAGGAGGAATTTAATGAAATTTTTTATGAGACATAATTCTTTCTTATTAAGTTAATACAGAGAGACCCAGACTTGGGTTATAACAGTATAATGTATAATTTTTTTTCTAAATTTCTTTCAGAACTATAAGACAATTCTTTTTTAACAGTATGTATGAACATTATAAATTAAATAGCACCATATTTCATAGATTTGTGGGTCACTAAAATTTTTGACCTAAGTTTTGACCATTCACACAGACTTTTAAAAACATGAAAAATTTTGAAACAAATATTTTAAGAGAAAAATACTTCCATAAATTTCTAAAGAGTCATCCGTGTATTCTAACGGAAGATGTTTCAGGATACAACATCTGGGAACTCTCCATAAGAAAACAATGTCAAAAGTGATGTTGGAAAGGAAAAAATAATTCCTTCTACCTCCCGAGTTCTGTGGCTGAACTAACATGGTAAATGAACTACCTGTTACAATACGATAATTAATGTGAGAAAAGCACACCCATTTAATTTAACAAATCCTACATACACATAGGAGTTACCACAGGAAAATGAGGACTGAAAGGAGGCTAAGGCAAGTGTCCCAAATGCCAGGGTAAGCAAAGTGGCAACTGTGGAAATGTAACTGAAAGGTGCAGGGCAATCTCAAGAAGGTGGGAACCACTTGCAAAAGTCTGTTTCTACAGAGTTCTCATTCTCTGCACCCCTTTCTCTGGTGATAAAAAATATTTTTTTCCTCCTGGCCTAGAGAAGGCATCTTACACATGGGAGTTTCATTTCCTACATTCACAAAGAAAAGATGAGGTCACAGTGTCCTTCTTACACTTACTGTTTTTCAAATATCTTTAGCTCAAAATAATCAATATGCCAAAGTGGCGTATTTGGGGCTGCCAGTCTTAATTGAGAGTTGGTAAAGGACAGGGAAGTATGGTGTTCTGCAGTCCATGGGGTGGCAAAATGTCAGACAGGGTTGAGTGACTGAGCTAACTGAGTCCTTAACTCCTTTGCTAAGCATAAAATAAACCCAGCGGTAAGATATCTTTACAAAGAAATTATTGCATTGAAAATTAGCCATCGAAGACTGCCCTCCTTTAAATAAACTAAAAGTAGAGTTTTAAAATTATTTCCATATTTGGGAAGAAATATCAATAACCTCAGATATTCAGATGACGCATCCTTATGGCAGAAAGTGAAAAAGAACTAAATAACCTCTTGATGAAAGTGAAAGAAGAGAGTGAAAAAGTTGGCATAAAGCTCAACATTCAGAAAACTAAGATCATGGCATCTGGTCCCATCATTTCATGGGAAATAGATGGGGAGACAGTGGAAACAGGGTCAGACTTTATTTGTTTGGGCTCCAAAATCACTGCAGATGGTGACTGCAGCCATGAAATTAAAAGACACTTACTCCTTGGAAGGAAAGTTATGACCAACCTAGATTGCATATTAAAAAGTAGAGACATTAGTTGCCAACAAAGGTCCATCTATTCAAAGCTATGATTTTTCCAGTGGTCATGTATGGATGTGAGAGTTGAACTGTGATGAAAGCTGAGTGCCCAAGAATTGATGCTTTTGAACTGTGGTGTTGGAGAAGACTCTTGAGAGTCCCTTGGACTGCAAGGAGATCCAATCAGTCCATCCTAAAGGAGATCAGTCCTGGGTATTCATTGGAAGATCTGATGCTGAAGCTGAAACTCCAATACTTTGGCCACCTGACGCAAAGAGTTGACTCATTGGAAAAGACCCTGATTCTGGGAGGGATTGGGGGCAGGAGGAGAAGGGGATGACAGAAGATGAGATGGCTGGATGGCATCACCGACTCCATGGACATGAGTTTGAGTAAACTCCGGGAGTTGGTGATGGACAGGGAGGCCTGGCGTGCTATGATTCATGGGGTCGCAAAGAGTCGGACACGACTGAGCGACTGAACTGAACTGGACTGAACTGAACTGAACTGAAACAAGGGATCTCCATTCTTAGAAGATAAAATGAACCCAGTATTGAGGATCTAAGCAAAAGTCAGAGAACTTTTCTATGAAAGATAAGACAGCAAATATTCTAGACTATGTGGACCCTACTTTCTCAGTTCCTTTATCAAACTCTGCTGTGTTTCATGGAAGACCTCACAGATAGACACAGAAAAATATCACCTGCAGGTCATAGTTTGACAGTTCCTAATCTTGACAAACAGAGATCAGAACTCAGACTAAATATAGGGTGTGATTTACCCTTTGTCAGAGAGATCTGTAGACAGGGTAGTTATAAGGCCTGAGCAGAAGATCTTGTTTCAAAGTAGAGAGACTTAAATCATGCCAGCAAGAAGATATTAGGAGGTCCTTGTGGTGATCTTCAGAATGGACAATTCTACTATACCCCACAAATCAGAGGGGCTTCCTTGGTAGCTCAGATAGTAAAGAATTCCCTTGCAGTGGAGGAGACATGGGTTCGATCCCTGGGTCAGGGAGATGCCCTGGAGAAGGGAATGTCTACCCACTCCAGTATTCTTGCCTGGAGAATCTCAAGAACAGAGGAGCCTGTCAGGCTACAGTCCATGGGGTCACAAAAAGTCAGACACGACTGAGTGACTAAAAACACACACCAAAACCCCCCAAAAAAGGCTATTGACTAAGTCAATCTAATGTGGTTTTTTTTTTGTTGCAAGAACAGATAATGCTGCCTTGACCCATTGGTAGTAGTATCACAGAAAGACCAAGTCAGGGAAGATTATTTATTGGATTAAAACTCAGTTCAAGAGATTTAAATTGTGTCTTTTCATGTGGGGAACTTTTTAACACTGAACACACACACACACACACACACACACACACACACACACATATATATATATATATATATATATATATATATATATATATATATATATATATATATACACACACATATTTATATACGTGTGTGTGTGTATGTGTATACACACATAGTATACACACATAGTGTAGGATCAGTAGACTCTTGTGGTGAAAATTTTGAGGTAAGTTTTGAAACAACTGCTGTCATGATAAATGAGCTGCTTCTCCAGGTATGAAAAGTTTATGACAGCTGTTTTCTCAGATGATAGAACTGTTTACTCAAACATTTCTGTTGCAGCAATTTCCTGAAACAAACAATGAAATTATTTATTGGTTTTCAGTCTCAACTTCCTGGGTGAGGAATTCTTCGAGCAAATATTCAAGTTACACTGACATGAGTCTCCTATTTTTGAAGTAGCAGGAGGCAAGTGAATATTTCAGAAAAAAAGAAATGTGCTAATTAAGGACACAGATCTTCACCTTCTCAACTAGTCAATGGACTCTGTGGAAACAAAAATGTGAATATTTTCAGTTCCCTGATAATTATGGTTGTTTAAGATATTGGATTGGCTAAAAAGTTCCTTCAGGTTTTTCCATAGGATGTTATAGAAAAACCCACATGAACTTTTTGACCAACCCACAGGTTTATTTGATAGAAAAAAAGGATAAGTAAGTGGTAAATGTAAGGGGTTTTGTGATGTGCAACACATATCTCTGTTCTGGAATGAAGATAATATTCCCCCACCTACTGAGTGCTAACAACTGGTAACTCCTATCTAGGAGCCTATAGAGAGGGAAATTACTTTTCTCAATATCATCTTCTTTCTATGGGAAGCCCCCTCCAATGACACATCGTAAAGAAATATAAAGGCTCTCCTCTCAACTCGGGACTACTCTCGTGTGCCATTTTTATTCCAGAAATATCTGTGATGTCAGATGAAACCTTTATTTGGGATGCATTGGCTCAACTTTTCCATACATCCCAACTTCCTTCCTTTTCTTCCCTTCTAAGGATGTTGATCCCAAGAGCATCCACCTGCAAGTTCAATTGTGTCCAACTCTTCATGATTCTATGGACTGTAGCCCACCAGGCTCCCTTGTCCATGGAATTTTCCAGGCAAGAATACTGGACTGGGTTGTCATTTCCTCCTCCAGGGGATGTTTCAAACTCAGGGGCCTACTTTGTACATTCTGCATCTCCTGTATTAGAAGGCAGATTATTATTATTATTATTTTTAGCCTCTGAGCCACCTGGGAAGCCTGATTCCAAGAGCACTACCCCATAAGTGTCCTTCACAGGTGGTATCTTGGATTCCTCCTCCTGTGGAATCCTACCTGAATGTGTGGGGGAAGAAATGGTCAAAAAGTAATTTTATGAGGGAATTTTGCAGCCAAAACACTTACTATAGTGACAACAATGAGAAGTCTGTCATTGGAGATAGTTGAAGCATAAATAGTACCTGACAAATAGTAACTATGTAACTTATAAAACTTTCAGAGGTGGTAAATAAATGCAACATATTGTAGAGGGAACATATTCACTGACACACAATATGAAATATTTAAATGAGAAGTATAATTAAAGAGAAACAGTGGCAGCAAAAATGGTGGCCATAACTGTATTTATTGTTAATACAATCTGGAAAAAAAATAAAAAGCTGAAGATAATTACTGAGGAATGAAGAGTCCAATTAATTTCAAATTCAGGATGTCTTTTCAAAATCATTTCATAGCTGAAGTTGAAGGACAACAAACAACAAGCTAACCAAAATCTAAGGATAGATGATTTCTTTTAGGAAAGAAAAGATGTGAGTACTTGCTCAACGGGAGTGGAAGCAAGTGAATATCAGTAAGAAGAGCTTCAATAGAGTGGTTGAAAATAGATAAAGGCTGACTGTGACTTTTAAATATTTATATATAGAAAGAATAATTCTGTGGCCTGGGGCTACAGAAACTAAGTCTATTATTTTGAAGGCTAGTTCTCTGTAAACTCTACCAGGCACTGTCAGAAAGATCAGAAAGAGATCTAAGAAGAGTTCACTAAGGTGTAAACCTAAGATGTGGGAATAGTAGCTGTACAGAAAGGCAAAGAATTTCACCTAGATCTTTCTCCTCATCCTCTGCCATGAAACAAAGCTCTACTCTGGTTTTACAGACACTAGGTATTGCTGCTCTTGCAAACTCATTGCACCTGGTGGAATGAGAAAAGTGGAAACAAAATTTCTCCTAAGGGAAGGGAAAGAATACAAATCAACCCACAAATACGGTCCCTGGAGGGTGAGGAGAGATAAGGATGCATTCTTGAGACCTAGAAATGCAGTGGATACTTAAGGGTGAGATCTACTTAGAAAACCAGAGAATTAATTCCTACAACCACCCTTCTCACTGTCCAACTATCAAAATTGGACTAATAAGCAATACCAGAGGACTCCTGGAAGGACAGGAAAGGAAGGAGAGAATACGAGAAAACTTCTGTGAGGCGTAGCACAAAGGGAAGCCTGAATTTCACATTTCAACCCAATGGCTATGAAGAATCAATTTACACATTAAACACTAGATATATCTATAGAAATCTGAACCCAGTTGTTCAAGTTATAGCAGCCAAAAAGTAAAACAGAGAGGAGAGAGGAAAAAACAAACAAACAAACAAATTCAATCCTACTCTGATTATATTAATTTAATATCTTGCTTTAAAGGCTCAGCAGAAGAAAAGCAGTGTCCGTTACCAGGCAGACACCTCTTAACCTCTGTCTCTAATGACATGTACAAGATGCTTGTGCACAAGATGCCTAGCAACAACAACAAAGACACACAATGAATGACAAGAAAAAGGTCACCCAAAGATAAAAGAATCACACAAAGGCATGACACTGATGATCAATTATCTAACAGAATGTACAATAACTGTAATTAGTATTTTAGCAGTGTTAATGAAAGAGGTGTCAGGTCAGATAGGACTTTTTGCTGTTGTTGTTGTTAAGATGACAATCAAAAGAAAAAATCAAATGAAAATGGCATTTTTTTTTTAAACCACAAAACAAATCTTTTTGGTATGCACATTAGTAGGCTGATTATATCCAAGGAAATAACCAATGAACCTGAAAATAAGTCATTAAAAATTATCCTGAAACATTACTGCGAGACTCACTGGGGATAAAAGGAGGAAGAGGAAAGACAATAAAAGAAAAAAAATCAAGAATAGCTATAAATCAATGTCACATATTGTAATATACATGTTTGAATATCAAAAGGAAAATAAACCTTATTTCAAAACATAATATTATAAGATTTTCCAAAATTAATGACAAAGAGCAAGCCATAGATTTAAATATATATATATATATATATATATATATATATATCAGAGTAAACTAACACAGGAAGAATATATCCCCAGAGGGGAAAATATCATCTAAATATATCATATTCAAAGATAAGGAAATCTATATACATGATGAAGGAAATTCTTGAAGGAAACCAATGAAAAGAAACACTATACATAGAGGAAAAAATAAGAAATTAAAAGGCATCTAGAGTGAAACTGCCCAAGTGAGAGGACAATAATATCAATAAATTGATAAAAGGGGAATACAGTCTTTAAAGCCATAGCCCCAAATTCTATCATCATCTAGACAGAAATGTGCTGAAAATAAAGGATCAGTTAAGTTCAGTGGCTCAGTCATGTCTGACTCGTTGAGACCCCATGAAGTGCAGCACACCAGGCCTCCCTATTCATGACCAGCTGCCAGAGTCTACCCAAACCATTTCCACTGAGTCGGTGATGCCATCCAATCATCTCATTCTCTGTCATCTCCTTCTCCTCTTGCCCTCAATCTTTGCCAGCATCAAGGTCTTTTCAAAGGAGTCAGCTCTCCACATCAGGTGGCTAAAGTATTGGAATTTTAGCTTCAACATCAGACATTCCAATGAACACCCAGGACTGATCTTCTTTAGAATGGACTGATTGGATCTCCGTTACAGTCCAAGGGACTCTCAAGAGTCTTCCCCAACCCCACAGTTCCAAAACATCAATTCTTCAGTGCTCAGCTTTCATCACAGTCCAACTCTCACATCCATACATGACTACTACAAACACATAGCCTTGACTAGATGGACGTTTGTAACAAAATAATGTCTCTGCTTTTTATTATGCTGTCTAGGTTGATCATCACTTTCCTTCCAAGGAGTAAACATCTTTTAATTACATGGCTTCAGTCACCATCTGCAGTGATTTTTGGAGCCCCCAAAAATAAAGTCAGCCACCGTTTCCACTGTTTCCCCATCTATTTGCCATGAAGTGATGGGACTGGATGCCATGATCTTAGTTTTCTGAATGTTGAGCTTAAAGCCAACTTTTTCACTCTCTTCTTTCAGTTTCATCAAGAGGCTCTTTGGTTCTTCTTCACTTTCTGCCATAAGGGTGGTGTCATCTGAATATCTGAGGTTACTGATGTTTCTCCTGGCAATCTTGATTCCAGCTTGTGCTTCATTCATCTCACCATTTTTCATGATGTATTCTGCATAGAAGCTAAATAAGCAGGGTGACAATATACAGCCTTGATGTACTCCTTTTCCTATTTGGAACCAGTCTGTTGATCCACGTTCAGTTCCAACTGTTGCTTCCTGATCTGCATACATGTTTCTCAAGAGGCAGGTCAGGTGGTCTGGTATTCCCATCTCTTTCAGAATTTTCCAGTTTATTGTGATCCACAGACAAAGACTTTGGCATAGTCAATAAAGCAGAAATGTATGTTTTTCTGAAACTCCCTTGTTTTTCAATGATCCATCAGATGTTGGCAATTTGACCTCTGGCTCCTCTGCCTTTTCTAAAACCAGCTTGAATATCTGGAAGTTCATGGTTCACGTATTGCTGAAGCCTGGCTTGGAGACTTTTGAGCATTACTTTTCTAGTGTGTGAGATGAGTGCAATTGTGTGGTAGTTTGAGCATTCTTTGGCATTGCTTTTCTTTGGGATTGGAATGAAAACTGACATTTCCCGGTCCTGTGGCCACTGCTTAGTTTTCCATATTTAATAACATATTGAGTGCAGCAGTTTCACAGCATCATCTTTCAGGATATGAAATAGCTCAACTGGAATTCCATCAGCTCCACTAGCTTTGTTCGTAATGATGCTTTCTAAGGCCCACTTGAGTTCACATTCCAGGATGTCTGGCTCTAGGTGAGTGATCACATCATCGTGATTATCTGGGTCATGAAGATCTTTTTTGTACAGTTCTTCTGTGTATTCTTGCCACCTCTTAATACCTGCTTCTGTTAGGTCCATACCATTTCTGTCCTTTATTGAGCCCATTTTTGCATGAAACTTTCCCTTGGTATCTCTAATTTTCTTGAAGAGATCTCTGGTCTTTCCCATTCTATTGTTTTCCTCTATTTCTTTGCATTGATCTCCGAGGAATGCTTTCTTATCTCTCCTGGCTATTCTTTGGAACTCTGCATTCAAATGGGTATATCTTTCCTTTTCTCCTTTGCTTTTCACTTCTTTTCCTTCCACAGCTATTTTTAAGGCCTCCTCAGACAGTCATTTTGCTTTTATGCATTTCTTTTTCTTGGGGATGGTCTTGATTTCTGTCTGCTGTACAATGTCATGAACCTCCGTCCATAGTTCATCAGGCACTCTGTCTATCAGATCTAGTCCCTTAAATCGATTTCTCACTTCCACTGTATAGTCATAAGGGATTTGATCTAGGTCATACCTGAATGGTCTAATGGTTTTCCCCACTTTCTTCAATTTAAGTCTGAATTTGGCAATATGGAGTTCATTATCTGAGCCACAGTCAGCTCCTGGTCTTTATTTGCTGACTATATAGAGCTTCTCCATCTTTGATTGCAAAGAACAATATGAAAAGGCAAAAAGATAGGACACTGAAAGGGATCAGTGGAGAAATAACTTCAGAAAGAATGAAGGGTTGGAGCCAAAACAAAAACAACACCCAGATTTGGATGTGACTGGTGATAGAAGCAAGGTTTGATGCTGTAAAGAGCAATACTGTATAGGAACCTGGGATGATGGGTTCATGAATCAAGGCAGATTGGAAGTGGTCAAATAGTAGATGGCAAGAGTCAACTTCGACATTCTAGGAATCAACGAACTAAGATTCACTGGAATGGATGAATTTAACTCAGATGACTATTATATTTACTACTGTGGGCAGGAATCTCTTAGAAGAAATGGAGTAGCCATCATCTTTAACAAGAGTCCGAAATGTAGTACTTGGATACAATCTCAAAAATGACAGAATGATCTCTGTTTGTTTCCAAGGCAAACCATTCAATATCACGGTAATCCAAATCTATACCCCGACCAGTAATGCTGAAGAGGCTTAAGTTGAATGGTTCTATGAAGACTTACAAGACCTTCTAGAACTAACACCACAAAAAGATGTCCGTTTCATTATAGTGGACTGGAATGCAAATAAAGGAGAAAAGAGAAAAATATTATATAAGAAGAAAGCATAAAAGAGTTGAAATGATTAAATTAATCTCATTAAAGTGGGTCTTTAAACAAAACATGCTGCTAGAAACAAAGAGACATATTTTATAAAAACAAAAGGGTTCATTATTATGAAGATACAGAAATTGTAAATACACATAAAAGCAAATGCAAAGCTCAAAATATAGAGAGCAGATATTAAGGGAGTTGAAGGGAGAAATAATCAAAGCAATGGTAATGATTAGAGCTATCAAAGATGGATAAATTTACTAGACTGAAATTCAACAAAGATGTAGAAGACATGAACTAGTGAAGCAACTCCAGCCTGAGAAGGACATGGCAACTGATGCCTTAAAACCCTCAGGCATAAGATGTGGTTTATAAGATGAAATAAATCCCAAGAAGGCAAGGGGGATTTAGAATGGGTAGCAGAGGATGAAGATGATGACTGTCTTGCTGTGGTCCTGATATTAGCTGCAGAAGCAAGGACCCACAGTTATTCCACTAACCTTCATTTTCTAAGTATCTCAGCAAGAAAGGTACATTGGAAGACATTTAAGTTCTATTTGAAAATTGCTACTTTGGAAAAATTTGCCAGACCCACATTATTAATCCTTCTAGTGGCTGCCTCACACAGTAGCTGATCAACATGACCTCATTCTATTTCTAACTTGGGGCAATTCTGGGGGGCCATCATACCACACAGCACCCGAGACTCCTTTTTTTGTTGAGAGTGTAACTCATCTCCTCCCTCTGCCCAGTTTTTATTTCCCTCCCTTTCATGGGCATCGGTCTCACGAGAACTTAAGAATAAATATCCTTCAGGCTAATCTCTGTCTCAGAATCTGTTTTCTAGTACCTGGGAACCCAACTTTCCAGTCAGGTGAGGAATTATTTTTTTCTCATTTTCATTGTAGAGCATTAAGCTATTTTCTCCCTTCAGTGGGCACAATTCTTTCCTTTTCATAATGTGAGCCTTAGAAATAATGCATTTTCTGTTCTTTATCATTTTTAAGTCCCAGCTCAGCTTCAATCAGGATTACCTAATTAAACATGTTAATTTTATGTACATAAGCTTTCAGCACAGCAATATCTTAAGCAACTACTCAGATTTCCTAAGTATTTCTTCCTTTTCTTCCTCATTGATATTGCCTCATACTGTTTCATCAGAAATTCTTTTAACACATTTTTTCCATTAATTTTAAGCTATGGTAACAGCTACAGGCTGTTGAAATTGTATATTATATTTCTCATGACCTTTTTTTAAAATCTCCTTTCCTAATATCTTTTGTTCAATTATGAAGATTCTTCACATTACTTTCATTGTTTATTATAAACACTAAAATGAAGCAGCTTGTTCCTTTTAAGCTTCTTTCATATCATAAGCTTGTTTTTCATATTTGGTCTTATTAAAACCAAAAGAGCAACATTATTGTCACTTCTACTTTCAAAGAGATGACAGTATTTCTGTCTTACTCTCTGACAATGGATTTTACCTGGTTAACAAAAATTTAAATAGACAACTTATTTATACTTTAAAAAAGCCATGTAATAAATAATTTGATAATTTATTATTTTCATTCTTGCTGTAGTCAATTTGCTGTATATGTAAAACTTGCTATAAATAATTTTATATTTGGTTTCATTTCAATCCCTCAAGTTTATACATGACTGCTATTTTTTTTTTTTTTTTGAAGTGCAAAACTGTCTTAAAAAGCATTGAAGGATTAATGAAGAACAAACACATATAAATGTGTTTTATATTAATAAATATTTACTTATTAATGTGTTTAACATAAACACATTAATAAAATGATCAACTTTGGACTAATTTTTTAAATTTATTCACTCTTTATATATCAATATTTAATAAGTGCCTTCTATGTTCTACATGCTATCAGAGGATTTGAGGTTATAGAAGTAATAAAGTGGAAAAAATAAAACTAAAGAAAAAAAAAATCTCTGTTTTCTTCACATTTATAATCTATAGCAATAAGTGATACACAAGAAATAAGTGAATTGTTTAGGGTCTAAGCTGGCACTCATTTTTTCTGTAAAGGGCCAAATAATAAACACTTCGTTGATCATATGGCATGTCTTTTAACTACACAAACCTGTCACTGTAAGGGCAAAACAACTAGAAACAATACATAAATAAGTAAACGTTGCTATGTGCCAATAAAATCTTACTTACAAATAAGTAATAGCATGCAGAGAAAAATTAGGTAGGACAAGGGTACTAGGGAGTGTGTGTGCAATTTTAAATAAAGTGGCCAAGTAATGCTCACCTTGAATGTGCTATTTGAGTAGATTAAAAAAAAAAAAAAAAAAGGTCAGTGTGTAAATCATTTGGACATCCAAAAGAAGAATGGTCCAGAGAGCAAAGGACAAGTGCAAAAAAATCTGTTAATTAGTAAGGTGAAATGTTAAATCAGTGAACTAAAATGGACAAGAATCAATGAATTTAATTAATCTGACCATTATATCTACTACTGTGAGCAAGGACCCCATAGAAGAAATGAAATAGTTCTCATAATCAACAAATGAGTCTGAAATGCAGTACTTGGGTGCAACTCAGAAATGACAGAATGATCTCAGTTTCTAAGGCAACCCATTCAACATCAGAGTAATTCAAGTCTATGTCCCAACCACCAGAGTCGAAGAAGCTGAAGCTGATCAGTTCTATGAAGACCTAGAAAACTTCATAGAACTAACGCCCATAAAAGATGTTCTATTCATCCCTGGGTATTGGAATGCAAAGTAGGAAGTCAAGAGATACCTGGAGTAACAGGCAAGTTTGGCCTTGGAGTGTAAAATGAAGCAGGGCAAAGGCTAACAGAATTCTTCCAAGAGAATGAACTGGTCCTAGAAAACACCATTTTTCAACAACACAGCAGATGACTTTACACATGGACATTACCAAATGGTCAATACCAAAGTTGGATTAACTACATTCTTTGTATCTGACGATGGCACAGTTGTGTACAATCATCAGAAACAAGACCTGGGGCTGACAGTTTATCATAGCAAAAGTCAGGCTTAAACTAAATAAAATGGGAAAACCACTAGCCCAGCTAGCTATGACTTAAATCAAATCCCCTATTAATATACATTGGACGTGACAAATAGATTCAAAAATAGATTCAAGAGATTAGATCTAGTAAACTCTGTCTGTAAAACTATGGACAGAGGTCTGTGATATTGTACAGGAGGCAATGAACAAATCCACTTCAAAGCAAAAGAAAAGCAAGAAGGCAGAGTAGTTATCTGAGGAAGCTTTACAAATAGCTGGAAAAAGGAAGAAGAAGAACTGAAAAGCAAGGAAGAAAGGGAAAGGTAAACTTAAATGAACACAGTGTTCCAGAGAATGGCAAGGAGAGACAAGAAGGCCTTCTTCAACAAACAATGCAAATATATGGAGGAAAACAGAAGAAGGGGAAAGACTAAAGGTTTCTTCAAGAAAATTGGAAATATTAAATGAATGTTTCTTCTAAAGATAGGCACAATAAGGACAGAAATTATAAAGACCTACAGGAAGTGGAAGACGTCAAGAAAAGATGTAAAGAACACACAGAAGAACTGTGTATTTTGTACAGAAGAACTGTACCAAAAAGTTCTTAGTGACCTGGATAATCATGATGGTGTGGTCATTCACCCAGAGCCAGATATTCTAGCTGTGAAGTCAAGTGGGCCTTAGGCAGCACATATGTCAATAAAGCTGGTGGAAGCAATGGAACTCCAGTAGAGCTATTTAAAATACTAAAAGATGATGCTGTAAAAATGTTTCACTCAATATATCAGGAAATCTGGAAAACCCAGAAGTGACCACAGCATTAGAAGAGGTCAATCCTCATCCCAATTTCCAAGAAGGGCAGTACTAAAGAAGGTTCAAACCATCAGACAATTGCATTAATCTCCCATGTTAGTAAAGTTATATTCAATATCTTGCAGGCTAGGCTTCAGCATTACATTAACTGAGAAATTTCAGATGTCCAAACTGGGTTTAGTAAAGGCAAAGGAACCAGAGATAAAATTGCCAACATCTGCTGGATCATAGAGAAAGCAAGGGGATTTCAGGGGCAGGGGGATGGGTGGGGGGAAGCACTCGACTCTGTTTCATTGTTTCATTCTTTTGAGTGTGTGGATCATAACAAACTGAAAAATTGTTAAAGAGATGGGAATACCAGACCATCTTACCTATCTCCCTAGAAACCTGTATGTGGATCAAGAAGCAACCTTAGACCCCTGTATGGAATAAATGACTAGTTCAGGACTAAGAAAGAAGTACAACAAGGCTGTTTGTTCTCAACCCGTTTATTTAACTTATACGCTGTGGACATCATGAGAAATGCCTGACTGATTGAGTTACAAGCTGGAATCAAGATAGGTAGGAGAAACATCAATAACCTCAGATATGTGGATGAAGGCAGAAAGCAGAGAAAAACTAAAGAATCTCTTGATGAGGGTGACGAAAGAGAGTGAAAAAAGCCAGCTTAAAACTAAACATTAAAAAAGCTAAGATCTGACATCTGGCCCCATTACTTCATGGCAAATAGAAGGGGAAAGGTGCAAGCAGTGACAGAATTCCTCTTCTTGGACTTTAAATCATTGTGGATTGTGACTACAGCCATGAAATTAGAAAACAATTGCTTCTTGGCAGGAAAGTGATGACAAAACTAGACAGTGAGTTAAAAAGTAAACATCACTTTGCCAAGGAAGGCCTGCATAGTCAAGACTATGGTCTTCCCAGTGATCATGTATGGTAGTGAGAGCTGGATGGAAAAGAAGGCAGAGCACCATAGAATCAATGCTTTTGATGGTGGTGCTGGAGAAGTCTCTTGAGTGTCCCTTGGACAGCAAGGAAATCAAACCAGTTAAACATAAAGGAAATCAACCTCAAATACTCATTAGAAGGATTGAGACTGAAGCTGAAGCTCTGATACTTTGGTCACCTGATGCAACAGCGGGCTCATTGGAAAAGACCCAGATGCTGGGAAAGATTGAAGGCAGAAGGAGAAGAGAGTAACAGAGGATGAGTTGGTTGGATGGCATCACCAATACAATGGACATGAACTTGGGCAAACTCTGGAAGATGGTGAGAGGTTGGGAGGCCTGGCATGATGCAACCTATGGAGTTGTGGAGAGTTGGACATGACTGGGAGACTGGGTGACTGTACAACAACAATAATGTGAAATGCCAGGGCTGATATTTTGTAAATTTGTGCAATATGGTTGTATTTCTGTTTGTTTTTTCAACTTGTGTCTTGTCTGTGACACATGACACTTTGCAAGTCCTTTAGACTCTCTATGCCTTAGTTTTTTCATCTTTAAAAGGAAATAGTAATACTATCTATCTTTTAAATTTATTAAGTGGATTAAATTATTTAAAACTGGTAAACAAAGTTTGGCACAAAGTATAGGCTATTTAAGAAGTGTTTGTTAAATATATGTATTATTATTTTGGAAAATTGAAACCATGCACAATATACTTCAGCTGTATCAATTCAGAGTCATTGAGAGTCATGAGGAATGGGAATAAAAAAGCTATGATTATTCCAGTCATAAATATAAATATAGATGTGCATGTTCATTTGTTTCAGTCATGTCTAACTCTTTGTGACTCTATGGGCTGTAGCTTGCCAGGGTCCACAGTCCATTGAATTATCCAGGCAAAATACTGGAGTGGGTTGTCATGCCCTCTTCCAGGGGATCTTCCCAACCCAGGGGTTAAACCTGCATCGCCTGTATCTCCTGCATTGCAGGCAGATTCTTTACCCACTGAACCACAGCTGATCTTTTAGCAAAAACTTTGCAACCCACAAGAGAATGACAGACTATATTTATACTACTGAAAAGCAGAAACTCACAACCAAAATTACTGTACCCAGCAAGGATCTCATTGAAAATTGATGGCAAAATCAAAAGTTTTACAGACAAGCATTAGTTAAGAGAATTTAGTACCACCAAACCAGCTTTACAAAAAGTGTTAAAGGGACTTATATAGATAGGAAACACAGGAGAAGAAAAAAGAGCTAAAGAAATAAACCTCAATTAAGAAAATGTCTAACACCATACACAAAAATAAACTCAAAATGGATTAAAGATCTAAATGTCAGACCAGAAACTATAAAACTCCCAGAGGAGAACATAGGCAAAACACTCTCCGACATAAATCACAGCAAGATCCTCTATGACCCACCTCCCAGAATATTGGAAATAAAAGCAAAACTAAACAAATGGGATCTAATGAAACTTAAAAGCTTTTGCACTACAAAGGAAACTATAAGCAAGGTGAAAAGACAGCCCTCAGATTGGGAGAAAATAATAGCAAATGAAGAAAAAGACAAAGGATTAATCTCAAAAATATATAAGCAACTCCTGCAGCTCAATTCCAGAAAAATAAATGACCCAATCAAAAAATGGGCCAAAGAACTAAACAGACATTTCTCCAAAGAAGACATACAGATGGCTAACAAACACATGAAAAGATGCTCAACATCACTCATTATTAGAGAAATGCAAATCAAAACCACAATGAGGTACCATTACACGCCAGTCAGGATGGCTGCTATCTAAAAGTCTACAAGCAATAAATGCTGGAGATGGTGTGGAGAAAAGGGAACCCTCTTACACTGTTGGTGGGAATGCAAACTAGTACAGCCACTATGGAAAACAGTGTGGAGATTCCTTAAAAAACTGGAAATAGAACTGCCATATGACCCAGCAATCCCACTTCTGGGCATACACACTGAGGAAACCAGATCTGAAAGAGACACGTGCACCCCAATGTTCATCACAGCACTGTTTATAATAGCCAGGACATGGAAGCAACCTAGATGCCCATCAGCAGATGAATGGATAAGGAAGCTGTGGTACATATACACCATGGAATATTACTCAGCCGTCAAAAAGAATTCATTTGAATCAGTCCTAATGAGATGGATGAAACTGGAGCCCATTATACAGAGTGAAGTAAGCCAGAAAGATAAAGAACATTACAGCATACTAACACATATATATGGAATTTAGAAAGATGGTAACAATAACCCTATATGCAAAACAGAAAAAGAGACACAGAAATACAGAACAGACTTTTGAACTCTGTGGGAGAAGGTGAGGGTGGGATGTTTCAAAAGAACAGCATGTATACTATCTATGGTGAAACAGATCACCAGCCCAGATGGGATGCATGAGACAAGTGCTCGGGCCTGGTGCACTGGGAAGACCCAGAGGAATCGGATGGAGAGGGAGGTGGGAGGGGGGTTCGGGATGGGGAATAAGTATAAATCTATGGCTGATTCATATCAATGTATGACAAAACCCACTGAAATGTTGTGAAGTAATTAGCCTCCAACTAATAAAAAAATTAAAAAAAAAAAAAGAAAACATTTTAAAACACCAATAATAAAATGACAAAGTCAAAAAAAAAAAAAAAAAGAAAGAAAATGGCAATAAGAACATATATATCAACAACTACTTTAAATGTAAATGGGCTAAATGTTCCAACCAAAAGACACAGACTGGCTGAATGCATACAAAAACAATATCCACATAAATGCTGTCTAAAATAGACCCATTTCAGACCTAGAGACACATACAGACTGAAAGTGAGGATGGAAAAGATATTCCATGCAAATTAAAATCAAAAGAAAAATGCAGTAGCAAACTTTATATCAGACAAAATAATCTATAAAATAAAGAATGTTTCAAGAGATAAGGAAGGACACTACACAATGATAAAGGGATAAATCCAACAGGAAGACATAACAATTGTGAATATCTATGTCCCAATATAGGAGCATCCTAACACATAAGACAAAAACTAATAGACATAAGAAGAGAAATTGACAGTAACACAATAATAGTAAGGGATCTTAACAAACTTTGGACAGATCATCAAAAGAGAAAATTAATAAAGAAACATAAGCATTAAATGATACACTAGATTAGATGGATCTCTTTGACATTTCAGGACATTACATCCAAATACAGAAGAATACACTTTCTTCTCAAGTGCACATAGAACATTCTCTAGGAAAAGCCACATCTTGGATCACAAATCAAACCTCAGTAAATTTAATAAAGCTGAAATCATACCAAGCATCTTTCCTGACTACAACACTATAAGACTAGATATCAATGGTGGGAAAACACTGCAAAGAAACACAAACACATAAAGATTAAATAGTATGTTTCTAAATAACAAACAGGTTACAGAAAAAAAAAAAAATCCTAGAAACAAATGACACGACAACTCAAAACATGAATGCAGAAAAAGCACTACTCAGAAGGAAGTGTATAGCAGTAAAGTCCCACCTCAAGAGACAAGAAAAACATAAAATATACAATCGAACTTTATACCTGGAACAACTGGAAAAAATGAAGAATAATGACAACAACAAAGCACCCAAAGTTAGCAAAAGGAGAGAAAAAATACAGAGCAGACATAAATGAAAAATAAAAGAAGGAAACAATAGTAAAGCTTAATAAAACTAAAAGCTGATTCTTTGAGAAGATAAACAAAATTGACAAACCTTTAGTCAGAGTCATCAAGGAAAAAAAGAGAAAAATCAAATTGTCACAATTAGAAATGAAAAAGAAGTTACCACGGACAATACAGAAATACAAAGAATCATAAGAGACTATTATCAGAAACTACATGTCAATAAAATGGACAAACTGGAATAAATGGACAGATTCTTAGGAACGTTCAATCTTCCAAAACTGAACTAGGAAGAGACAGAAATTATGAACAAGCCAACTACAAGCACTGAAGTGAAACCTGATCAAAAATCTCCCAAAAACCAAAAGCCCAGGACCAGACTTCACAGGTGAATTCTATCAAACATTCAGAGAAGAACAGATGACATCTTCTAAAACTCTTCCAAAAAATTACAGAGGAAAGAACACTTCACACTCATTCTATGAAGTCAGCATCACCCTGATACCACAACCAGACAAAGGCGTGACAAAAAGAGAAAATTATAGGCCAATATCACTGATGAACATAGATGCAAAAATCCTCAACAAAATTCTAGCAAACAGAATTCAACAACACAATAAAAAGATCATACACCATGATTAAATTGGATTTATCCCAGGAATGCAAGGATTATTCAACATAGCCAAATCAATCAATGTGATAGACCATATTACCAAATTAAAATATTAAATATAAAATACAATAATCTAAATAGATGCAGAAAATACCTTTGATAAAATTCAGAATACATTTATGATTAAAAAACACATCAAAAATGGGCACAGGAAGAACCAAACTAAACACAGTAATCAGTATATATGATAAACCCACAGCAAACATCCATCTCAATGGTGAAAAACTGAATGCATTCCCTCTAAGATCAGGAGTAAGAAAAGGGTGCCCACTCTCACCAATATTATTCAGCATAATTTTGGAAATCCTAGTTATGGCAATCAGAGAAGAAAAATAAATAAATAAAAGGAATCCTTTTGGAAAAGAAGGCATACGACTCTCACTGTTTGCAGATGACATACTATACACAGAACACCCTAAAGATACTATCAGAAAATTACTAGAGCTAATCAGTGAATTTAGAAAACTTAGTACACAGAAAACACTTGCATTCATATACACTAACAATGAAGAATCATAAGGAGAAATTAAGGAATCAATCCCATTCACCATTGCAACAAAGCGAAAAAAATTCCTAGGAATAAACCTATCTAAGAAGACAAAAGTGCTGTGTATAGAAAAGTATAAGACACTGATGACAAAAGATCAAAGACAAACTAAACAGATGGAAAGATACTCCATGTTCCTGATTAGAAGAATCAATATTGTAAAAATAAATATACTACCAAATGCAACCTACAGATTCACTGTGATCCCTATCAAAGTACCAATGGCATTTTTACAAAACTAGAACAACAACAACAACAAAAACACCTCACAATTCTTATAGAAACAAACAAACAAAAAAAAGATTCTGAATAGCCAAGCAATCTTGGGAAAGAAGAATGGACCTGGGGAATCAACCTGCCCTGACTTCGGATTATACTGCAAAGCTACCGTCATCAAGACAGTATGGTACTGGATCAAAAACAGAAATATAGACAAATGGAGCAAGATAGAAATTCCAGAGATAAACCCACACACCCATGGGTTCCTTATTTTTAACCAAGGAGGCAAGAATATACCATAGAGCAAAGATACTGTCTTCAATAAGTGGTGCTGGAATAACTGGACAGTTATGTGCAAAAGAATGAAATTAGAACACTTCCTAGCACCATACACAAAGATAAACTCAAAATGTATTAAAGACCTAAATGTAAGACTAAACTCTATAAAACCCTTAGAAGAAAATATCAGCAAAACAGTCTGCAACATAAATCACACGATTCTCTATGATCCACCTCCTAGAGTAATGGAAATAAAAGCAAAATAAACAAGTGAAAACTAATTAAACTTAAAAGCTTTTGTACAGTAAAGCAACACAAAAAGACAACCCAGAGACTGTGAGAAAATAATAGCGAAATGAAACAAGTGACAAAGGCTTAATTTCCAAAATTTATAAGCAGCAAATACAAGCCAATACCAGAAAAACAAACAACCCAGTCAAAAATTGGGCAGAAAACCTAAACAGACGTTTCTCCAAAGAAGACATCAGTTCAATTCAGTCACTCAGTCGTGTCCGACTCTTTGCGATCTCATGAATTGCAGCATGCCAGGCCTCTCTGTCCATCACCAACTCCCGGAGTTTGCTCAAACTCAGGTCCATCGAGTCTGTGATGCCATCCAGCCATCTCATCCTCTGTCGTCCCCTTCGCCTCCTGTCCCCAGCCCCCCCAACCCCCAGCATCAGGGTCTTTTCCAATGAGTCAACTCATCACATGAGGTGGCCAAAGTATTGGAGTTTCAGCTTCGGCAAAAGTCCTTCCAATGAACACCCAGGACTGATCTCCTTTAGGATGGACTGGTTGGATCTCCTTGCAGTCCAAGGGACTCTCAAGAGTCTTCTCCAACACCACAGTTCAAAAGCATCAATTCTTCGGCGCTCAGCTTTCTTCACAGTCCAACTCTCACATCCATACATGACCACTGGAAAAATCATAGCCTTGACCAGATGGACCTTTGTTAGTAAAGTAATGTCTCCGATTTTTAATATGCTATCTAGTTTGGTCATAACTTTCCTTCCAAGGGGTAAGTGTCTTTTAATTTCATGACTGCAATCACCATCTGCAGTGATTTTGGAGCCCAAAACAATAAAGTCTGACACAGTTTCCACTGTCTCCCCATCTATTTCCCATGAAGTGATGGGACCAGATGCCATGATCTTAGTTTTCTGAATGTTGAGCTTTAAGCCAACTTTTACAATTTCTTCTTTCACTTTCATCAAGAGGCTCTTTAGTTTTTCTTCACTTTCTGACATAAGGGTGGTGTCATCTGCATATCTGAGGTTATTGATATTTCTCCCGGCAATCTTGATTCCAGCTTGTGCTTCTTCCAGCCCAGCATTTCCCATGATGTTCTCCGCATATAAGTTATATAAGCAGGGTGACAATATACAGCCTTGACATACTCCTTTGCCTATTTGGAACCAGTCTGTTGTTCCATGTCCAGGTCTAACTGTTGCTTCCTGACCTGCATACAGGTTTCTCAAGAGGCAGATCAGGTGGTCTGGTATTCCCATCTCTTTCAGAATTTTCCACAGTTTATTGTGATCCACACAGTCAAAGGCTTTGTCATAGTCAATAAAGCAGAAATAGATGTTTTTTCTGGAACTCTCTTGCTTTTTCGATGCTCCAGCGGACATTGGCAATTTGATCTCTGGTTCCTCTGCCTTTTCTAAAACCAACTCGAATATCAGGAAGTTCACGGTTCACGTATTGCTGAAGCCTGGCTAGGAGAATTTTGAGCATTACTTTACTAGCGGGTGAGATGAGTGCAATTGTGTGGTAGTTTGATCATTCTTTGGGATTGCCTTTCTTAAGGATTGGAATGAAAACAGACCTTTTCCAGTCCTGTGGCCACTGCTGAGTTTTCCAAATTTGCTGGCATATTGAGTGTAGTACCTTCGCAGCATCATCTTTCAGGACATGGCTCAGCTGGTAAAGAAGACATACAGATGGCTAATAAACACATGTAAAGATGCTAAACATCACTGATTATTAGAGAAATGCAAATCAAAACTACAATGAGATATCACCTACATCTTTCAGAATGGCCATCAACAAAATGTCTACAAACAAAAAATGCTGGAGAGGGTATGGAGAAAATGGAACCCTCTTGCACTGTTGGTGG
This sequence comes from Cervus elaphus, assembly GCF_910594005.1. NCBI lineage: Eukaryota > Metazoa > Chordata > Mammalia > Artiodactyla > Cervidae > Cervus > Cervus elaphus. The sequence goes on along the minus strand of NC_057842.1, from coordinate 6,885,047 downwards.
GATCATGTAAATTGATGCAGCCACTATGGAAGACAGTATGGAGATTCCTTAAAAATAGACATAAAATCACCATGTGGCTCAGAAATCCCACTACTAGGCATATACTCTGAGGAAACCAAAATTGGAAAAGACACATGTATCCCAATGCTCATTGCAGCACTATTTGCAATAGCTAGGACATTGAAGCAATTTAGATGTCCATCGACAGATGAATGGCTAAAGAAATTGTGGTACAATAATGTGGTACAATAAAATGGAATATTATTCAGCCATAAAATGGAACACATTTGTGTCAGTTCTAACGAGGTGGATGGACTTAGACCTATTATACAGAGTGAAGTTAGTAAAAAAAAGAAAAAAAAATCATATACTAATGCATATATATGGAATCTGGAAAGAGGGTACTGATGAAAATATTTGCAGGGCCGCGATGGAGATACAGACAGAGAGGACAGAGTTAAGTTCACAGTGTGGTGCGGGGCAGGAGAGGGTGGGCTCTGTCGAGAGAGTAGCATGGAAACATACACTACCATATGTAAAATAGATAGTGAATGTGAATTTGCTGTATGTCTCAGAGAATTCAAACGAGGGCTCTGCGAAAACCTAGAGGGGTGGGAGGGAAAAGGGAGGCTGGAGGAGGTTCAAGAGGGACCAGACGTATGTAGAATATACTTGTGGCCGAATCATGTTGACGTTTGGCAGAAACCAACACAGTACTATCACGCAATTATCCTTCAATTAAAAATAAATACATTTAAAAACAAGAAAAAAGTGTTTCACATTTCAAGTAAATATCATTATCCCAGTGTTTCATGTAAAATGATTACTATACTCACATCATTCCATATGATTCTAATAGCATTATCATGTGATAGTAATTAAAGTTATCATTAACCATGCTTTATTGATGAATAAAGAGACACAAAAGAGACGCACCACTTTAGCAGTAGATCTAGACTAAAATCCCCTGTTTTTTCCATTATAGATCCCTAAATAGCTTATACTTTTTAACATTTATCCTAATTACTATCTTCCAGCATATTTCATGGTAATCAAGAGAGGTTGTGTGAACATAATTTCATTAATAGAGAAAAATAAAGTTTACCTGACTTCAATATTTTAAATCAACAGAGATAAATACAGATTTAAATGTGGAATGGGTGAAATAAGTAGAGGGATAAATGAAATATGCTCTCAAGGCAGGATTTACTAGATTCTATCAGATTCCAGCAGTTTTTAACCAGGAGATGATGAAGGAAGAGGTGAGAGCAGGAAATACAAAAGGTCAAATCTTCTCAGAATGAATTATTTAACCTTAGCAAAGAATGAGGGTAAAATGTTATTTTAGTGAGTGGAGCCTAGAAATGAAATTTTCTGCAATGTATAGGCAGCTTTGCACCCCTTCTTCTTTGCTCGGTTGCTCAGTCATGTCTGACTCTTTGCAGCCCCATGAACTGTAGCCTGCCAGGCTCCTTTTTCCTTGGAGTTTTCCAAGCAAAAATACTAGGATGTGTTTCCATTTCCTACTGCAAGGGATCTTTACAACCCAGGGATCGAACCCATGTCTCTCATGTCTGCTGCTTTGACAGGTAGATTCTTTACCACTATCACCACTTGGGAAGCCCATAGGTAACTCCTAACTGCAAATTACTGTCTCCCCAAAGTCCCAGTAATACTTCAAAGCCAATATATATATTTTTTTATAACAAATTTTAAACAGTGTGACTATTTCATGGATTAAAACTTGTATAGAATATATTGTGCCATGCTTGTATTTTGCATGCATTTTGCCATACATGCTTGCTTACTGGGTTCTTCAAAAATTTTATATTTCTGTATTATTCACTAACACTTTTCATAAACAAGTAATAAACATTTGGTTTAGGATTTAATTGCCTCTAAGCTTTTGGAAACTGAAATAACTGGCAACACCTTCTTTCCTAATAACCCTTCTGTAGTTGAAATGAAAAAATAAATTTACATTTCAGATTGGTTCCTTTGGAAAATTACAGGTTTTTTTTTAATAAAATTATTATTATAACCATTTTTTTACCTGTGTCACCTCTTTCAGAATGATGATGCAGCAATTTGCTAGACTTGGAGTAAGAGAAGACAAAAACTGATTCTTAAAATAGGGGCTCATAAATCTCGCAAATAATGAAATATACAGTTGGACTGTTAAGTCAACTCAACAATGTTTTGCTTGCTTCTATGTGAGTGCATCCTCAAGTTCCATTCTCAAAGTAACCTTGTGCTTTCAGGATGAAAACCAGTATTCTCATCATCCCATTTGCTTTTCAGGCAGTAAGAAAGAGGAAACACAAAGAGACATATGAGAGTTGACTTAAATCTCCTCCTCTTTTGAATTCCCAATGTACATGACCAGAAACTATTGATAAATCTCATCAGCCAGGACTTAGTTACATCCAGGTCAGCCCTATTTGTATGGGAGACTAGTAAATGAAGTTTCTTTTGCCAGACATATTCTAACCCCAACAAAATTAACTTTCTTTTGGTGAGGAAGAAGATGAGAATCGATAAAGAATAGGAAAATTCAGTTTCTGTCCTAAGGATTAAGGACAGTAATTAGACAATTCAGAATAGATGCTAAGGGGGAAAAAAAAAAAATGAGCCTGCAGGATGGGGTGAGGGAGATTGGGTCACTTGGTGTGGAGCCCAGGCTCTGAATGTCAGGAGGCTGGCCAGAGGCAACGTCAGTGACCCAGCAGGGGTGCCAGCTTGTTGATAGATCTGAGCAAGCAGGACATTTTGGCAATGGGATCACTGGCTCCAGAAAAGATTATGTCTGCAGTGTTAACTGTGCGTAGTTCAATTTGGAATAAGGATCTAATCATAGAATCTGTACAGCTACCAATTTACCAAACAGTCACAATTATATTTCTCATTTGTTTTCCTTTTTGAAATTTTCCTCCAGGGAAAATGACTTAGAGTATACAAACTATTTTTTTTTTTTTAATTCAAGTATCATATTAACACATTTTCTATTATTTTTATCATTGTGAAAAGAAAATGAATTAAAAATTATCTACCACTCTTGCATATGTAACAATCTTGTGAACTTTTGAATATTAAATAACAGAGCCAAAATCCAAATCTATTTCTGTCTCCTACCAACTCTCATGTGTTTAACCACCATTTATATAGCAATCTTTCTAGGATTTTTCTGAACTGCTACATTAATGGATATAAAGTAATTGAATGATGAAATAAAATCAAACTGCTCTTTCCATACCTCAAAGCACATGGGAAACTGCTTAAACCTGAGGGTTATTAACAAACCACTGGACCACTCAGATGGAAGAGGGATTTAAACTGCCCATTCTGGGACATATTCAAGGAAGGAGACACTTGGGAAAGAGAATAGAGGAGAACTCCTTGTAGGAAAGTGATTAGAATTACTAGGATTCATCCCAAAAGATAAGACCAGGTCTTGTGGTGGAATCTACAGATAAATGAAATGACTCATTGAATCACCAAAGACTGTAGGACATCAAAAGTATTCCATACCTGGGGTTGTATAAGCAGTCTGAATAATTATCTATATCATATATATTCAGTGAACCACCTAGTTGATTAGCATTCTCAGAGCTCTAGGGAGAACAGAAATTTTGTTAAAAAGAGCACCGCTTCCAAAGTATGGTATCATTCCATTATCATCAGATTCATAGGGGTGCTTGAAAGAAATGGTGATAAAGGAACCCTATCTAAATCCATGAACTTTTCTGGTAGCTCAAGTGGTAAAAAATTTGCCTTCAATGTGGAAGAATCAGATTCTATCCCTAGATTGGGAAGATAACCTGGAGAAGGGAATGACAACCCACTCCAGTATTCTTGCTGGGAAATTCCACAGACAGAAGAGTCTGGTGGACTACAGTCCATGGTTTGTAAAAGTGACTAAATGACTACCATCATTAGGATATATTGGTTTTTCATGTTTCAGGGAGAAGTGACTACAAAAATGAATCATGTGATTTTGAAATTTAGATATCATTTATATTAATTCAAAACATTTTAAGAGCTTGGAATTCTTCTCAACAGATTTTTTTTTAAGTACAAATGTTTCATGTGGATCCTTTAAGCCAAATCAACACCAACCACTGATGTGAATTATCTGTACCATGTACACTCAGAGTGTGTGTATATATATACATATATATACACAAAGGTCAGTTTTACAGTAACTACATTTAAAGATTTATCATTAATAAGTAAACAGAAAAATTCTGAGATTTATATGTACTTCAACAATATAGAAGAATAATAGTTTTTATAAAGTGTGACTTTTTTGAATTACTGAAAACATCTTACTTCAAAAAATGACAACTCAAAATAAAATTTCTGTCTATAATTCTTGTGAGTGCTAATATCCATTTGCTTTCATATTTAACGCACTAATTTCCTTGCAAAGAAAAAAAATGTCTATATTTGATTGTGAAATCAATCAGTATTCAACTGGTTAATAAACTATAACCACCAAGCATAGTTTATTCTTTCCATCAAACCAGTACACTTTGAAACACCTTCTTTAGACATTATAACTACTATTACTTTAAGTTGTAAATTAACATAATTACTTTATGAAAGATTTTAAATTAGGATGGAAAAAAAACCTAAGTAGAAAAAAACTAACTTAGCTTCCCAGAAATAATCTTCTCCTCTTCCCTACCTCTTAACCAGAAAATTTGCCACACTAACAGCTACTTAAGTTGTATCAGCATTGCCATAGTGAAACGGTGCTGTGTTTCAGCAATTAGAGGCAGAACATCCAAGTTTCAAAATTCTGTCTCCTGCTGAGTCTTGCTCATTCTTGACCCCAAACTGTCCATCCCCACCTACCCCAAAACAATTCTTAGAGAGTGAGCCCCCACGTCCTCAAAGAGTAAACCTCTTTTGTTTGTTTGTTTGTCTGTTTTCTCCTTCTCACAATATTATTCAATACAAGAATCTCAGAGTCAGTGTCCATGTCTTCCGTCTCTTCACCTTCCTTATCCAGGTCACCATAACTCCTGTTTATTCTCTCTCCCAAACTTAGATCAAGCTGTCTGGTTTTCCACACTCCCAGTGCAAGCCCTTAGCCCAGGAAAACAGAATCTCATACCTGAACTTGGAAAGGAAACCCCTTCCAGGAGTCTGCACCTCTCATCTCCTTCATATAAAACTGTATTTCCCTGCCTACACTTAAAGTATCTCCCCATTTAGCTCCAGAAATAAAGACCAAATACACATTCTGAATTGCTCATGTTTTGTTTCCTTTGTAGCATTTTTCCTTTAATTACTAAATACTGCATTATATTATATGATTATTTTAGTATGTCTCCCAAAATATAATGTAAGTTCCCTGAAAGCAAAGATTGTTTCTGTCTTATTCACTCTGTAGATGCTCACTAGATTTTTTGTTTGCTTTGTTTATTTATTTATTTGTTTTTTTTGCCACATCTCATGGTATGCAGGACCTGAATCTTAGTTCCCAGAACAGTGGTTGAACCTGTGACCCCTGCAGCAAAGGCTGGAGTCTTGACCACTGAACCACCAGGGAAGTCCCAATTCTCACTAGTTTTTGAAGTATAGCTGAACACATGATGACTGCTAATGCTTTTGCATATTCAATCCAGTTCTTCTCCTTGTTTATATTTCAAATATTTTTGTTATCATGTCATCATATATATTCACTTAAACTTTTGAGTTATAAAAATGGTAATAAATATCAATTATAGAAATTATTGGTTATTCTGAATAATATGTATAAGAAACATATTTTTAATTTATCAACTTATAATGTTGTTTCCTAGTCATTTGCATAAATTTTAACTTTAAAATAATTTTTAAATTGCAGCATATTTGTAAAAATAATACAGAGCTCCTGTATACCCCTACTCAAATTATGTAATGTAAAAATTTTATATAACCATAGTTCTAAATTTTATTCTAATTTCACCAGTTTTTCCGCTAATGCCTTTTTTCTATTGCTGAACCTAAGAATCCAACATTGCATTAAGTTGCTATGTGTTTTGGTCTGCTATAATTTTTTCTAAACTTCTATTTTGTATTGTTTGTAACAAGTAATGTTGTGATAGTTTCGGGTGAACAGCAAAGGGACCCAGCTGTGCATATACATCTCTGTTAAACGTTATGTAGCAGTGTGTATGGGAGGGGGGTTTGGAGGAATGGATATCCTACAGTTTTTTACTCTCTGTTAGTCTTTGACTTTTAAGAACGTAATACTTTTGAAAAAAACTTTAGTCAGTTCTTTTACAGAAGGTGCCTCAATTTGATTTTGTCTGATGTTTCCTTGAAATTAGATTGAAGCTTTGCATTTTGGCCAAGAATGCCATAGAGTTCGTGAGCATAAGATAACAAGTCATATTACTGGTAATTTTAATCACTTGAATAAAGTTATAATCCAGTGGTAATATTATATCTTTTTCATTATCATTATTATTATCATGACTACTATTGCTACTACCACTTAGACAGTTATATTTAAGATCTTTGGAAGCACTTTGAGTTTGGATCTTATTTTCTGTAGACAAGCCTCCATCCTTTCTTAAAGAACTCCCCACTTTTTGGCACTACATATGTTCCAAAATCATAAGTTAAGGTTCTGATATGCATATATATATATATATATATATATATATATATATATATATATAATTTTTGAGATACATATGTTTCTAGTGATATCAAGAGGCATAAGTATAAAAAATATAACTTTGTTCTTCTTACAGCATAATGAACAACCAGAACAATACTGCAGCATCAGTCACTTAAAAAGTGACCCAAGAAGAGCTGAATACAGAAAGCTTTCCCAGGTCTAAATGCTCATCTGGATTTCATTTCTGTGTGTATCTTTCTATTTATCTATCTACCTATGTTTGATTCAACACCATAACTTCCTTCCAGCACTCCTCCCTTGTTTATTTTTAATTTCATTCTCTGGCAGTGAGAAATCTGGGTTAAAATTCTTTTAATGTTAGCACTATTCTGGGTATAAACATTTTTAGCATAGCTACAAATATCAATAATCCTTAGATTAAAGAACTTAGAAAACTAAGCACTTACACTTGTTAATTTTCCCAATTAAGGGCAAAGCTACATAATATATTCATGAAATTCAAGTTTAAAATTACTAGCAATTACTTGGGGTTAACAGTTTTCTTGTCCCAAGCAAAGGGGATATTAGGACCCTTATAATATAATGTGACCTTTTTTATGTAGGCAACCATCTACTTTGTTTTACAACTATGTCTACACCACATTGGGCCTCCCTTACTGGCTCAGTTGGAAAAGAAAGGCAGAAGACCACAAGTGATGCAGAAGACAGCCTGCAATGCAGGAGACCTGGGTTGGGAAGATCCCCTGGAGAAGGACACGGTAACCCACTCCATTATCCTTTTTTCAAAATTCATTTTCCTTGCAATTGGAGTATGATTACTTTTCAATATTGTTATGGTTTCTGCCATACATCAGCATCAATCAGCCATAGGCATACATATGTCCCTTCCTTCTTGAACCTCCCACCCACCTCCCTCCATGTCCCACCTCTCTAAGTTGTCACAGAGCACCAGTTTTGGATTTCCTACTTTATACATCAAATTCCCACTGGCTATCTATTTGACATATGGTAATGTATATGTTTCACAGCTACTCTCTCAAATCATCTCACCCTTTCCTTCACCTGCTGTGTCCAGAATCTGTCTTTATAGCTACATCTTCATTGCTGACCTACACATAGGATCATCAGTACCATCTTTCTAGATTCCATATAAAATTCCATGGGCAGAGGAGTCTGGCAAGCTACAGTTCATGGGGTCACAAGAACTGGATATAATTTACCTAGTAAACCACTACCACCATGCCATATCGAGCCCCAACGCAGATGTGACAAAGAAACCCGTGATCCTGTCTCAGAAGGGAGAAGGGAACACGTCCAGTGTAGGTGCTTTTTTTTTTTTTTGAAGGTGTGGGGTGTTAGCTTTCACAATGAACAGGAAAGGAAAGCATACAGAAGAAGAATACACATTCCTCACCACTCCTGTCCCAGAGTCTGCATGATGCATGGAAGAATTTAAGCTCTCCTTAACTCTCTTCTCTCAGTCAGTCGATGCTCAAGTATGAACTCTGGGCTGGATGGGTCAACTGAACTTGGGCAAAACAAGGGAGCATTGTTTAAAATAACATCCACACAGTGCTGCCCAAAATAGGCAAAATGTGCTTTTCCATTGCTCTTTTTTTTTCTTGTTCTAGGAACTCTTAAAAGTTTAGATGGTATCAGAATTATACCACCACAATCACTCCACAGACTTTACTCAGTGTAGCATAATCTTGTTTAGGAAAGACAGTTCACTAAATATACAGGGCACAATAGACTACATTGGATGAAACAAATGCAAAAACACAATTTAACCTCTTTTATTTTATTTTTTTCAATTATGACCCCACAGAACTATGCAATATATTATGAAGACTGAGAATATCTTTTTATGTTAAAATCCAATCTTTAAATCTAGTTCCTTCTTTAAAATTGGCATTTAGCAATTTGTTTTTTGCTCCTGTATTTTTCTTTTGAGGTGTGTATGTGCATGTTCAGCCATGCCCAGCTCTTTGTAACCCCATGAACTACAGCCTGCCAGACTCCTAAACCCTTATGCACTTACTTCAGTACTTACCTCTCCCAAAGAGGGAGGAGAAGGCTGTAAGCAGTTTTGGTCTGGGGACTCACCAGGCCCACATTCTGCCTTTCTTTGACCAGTGTGATAATGACAACCTCAGGCAGGTTTAAAGACACAAAGTCATAGATGGGGGTCAAAGTAGTTGGCAGGAAGGCCCCCTGACAAAATTTGTATGCTGTTCCTAAAAGGAGAAAAAGCATTATGCAATAGGGGATGCATTTTTTTTTTTCTTTTTTTTTTTAGTTTTAAATTGTATTTGCTATTCTATTTTTTAAATAGAAGGCACATGCCTAGGCTTCTCTTGTTATCAGAAGTAAACAGTTCCTTACGTGGCCAGTATTCTTAGAAACAAGAATGGAATTATTCTTGTAAATATTGAGATTTATAGCTTAAAAAAAATTTGGCCATCCTCAAATGGGTGGACCAGACATGGCCCCTGCTGGTAAATTTCCCTCTTGTCCAGAGAACCTCAGCAGGGGGGTCCCAAAACTGCCAAGAGAGCTGTCAGGAAAGCTGCCAGGATCCAGTGACTTTGGCAATTTGGGAAAAGAGGCTGCACTTTAGAGAGCTCCCTCTCCTGACTGGATGCACAGTGAGATGCTGGAGCCCAGTAATGGACGTATGTGGATGCCCATAAGCCATTTCCGGCTTGAAGAAGGAGCAGGCCACATGAAAGAAGAGGGCGGTCTCTGGGTACTGAGACTGAGCCTCAGCCCAAGGCAAGAAGACAGAACCTCAGTCGGCAACCACACAGATCAAAATCTACCAACAACCTGAATAAGCCTGGAAGTTTGGATTCTTTTCCAGAACGTCTGTGTAAGAGCTCAGCCTGGCCAACATTTAATTTTGATCTCATGAGGCCGTATACAGGGAGCATATCAAGCCCACCCAGTTTCTGACCTACAGAATGGGTGTTTAAGACACCAAGTTGTTGATAATGTGTTAGGCAGTAATTGAAACTAATGCAAATTGTCTCTTAGCATTCCAGCTAAGGCTTCATCTAAGAAAATTTCAATGGTCTAGGATTTTGGTTCAACCAGATAAACCATGTGGCAAGGGAGGGAGTGAAGGTGAGGTGTAAGGAGGAAAAACAAACAAACAAACAAACAAAAACAACAGAAAACCAGGCTAGTTACTCTGGTGTGAAATAATTATATATATATATATATATATTGGTCTCTTGACATGGTTCTTGATACAGAGCTCTTAAACTCCTTGTAAAGAAGGCTGACAGGAGAATCTTTTGTTCTAACAAAAGTCCTTGATCCCAATTGCTGGCACAGAACTCATGAGATTCTTGAGATTTCCTTAGTGATAAGAACATCTGACACTATGCTCCTAAACCCCTTGGAGTTTCCTGGACTGTCTTGTTGTAATGAAGTGACTCTTCCTGGGTTCCTGGATGGGGGATAGTCACCAGAAAGACCAAGCTATAATTAAAAATTTGGGACTTTCAGCCCCATCTTTCACTCCCTAAAGAGAGGAGAGGGATTATACATGAAAATAGTAATTGGTCATGCCTCTGTTATGAAGCCTCAATAAAATCCCAATAGTATGAGGTTCAGAGAACTTCAGGGTTATTGAAGACATCCATGTGTCAGGAGGGTGGCAGCCCAACCCACTTGCTTCAGGTTAGCTTCTGTGCTCCTGAGAAGCTCAATGTATCTTTTATCTAACAAGTCCTTGTGCCTCCTCAATGTGTTCTGGGCTCAGCAAAGAAGATACAAGCTTCCCCTGCTGGCCTGCCATCTGGGTAGGTAACAAAGATGATGCAATCCTTCTCTCCAGTGATCAGGACTTGCTTTCCTTTCTCAGGTGTGCCCATGGGAGGGAGCCCCACATGCAGGCAATGACTTCACTTTCCCTGCAAGGGAAATTGAAGTATTTCTTCAAGAAATTCTTCACCTGCTTGCATCATAAACCCTATTGTAAACTCATCACCCCACATAATATCTATGGCTGTGCAATGCCAGGTCTCTGAACTCTCACTCAAACACCTAGCTAGAACATCTCTACTCCTTTAACCCTGGGATTTCAACTTGTTGCCCTTCCTTTGACAATATTGAATTCTTTGAAGAATCCTGAAATATCTTGAAATGAAGGCTGACAAGATGAACTCTAAGCCCTGACTATAGTCTCATTATCAATAATCTTGCTGCAAGTACCACTTTCATATTTATAATTTACTCTCTCTGAATCTGAAAACCTGTGTTTATAAGGTTCTGAAACTATTGCTTAAATTAAGTTCTTCAAGTTCCTCCCCTCACTGTCCACTCATCCTGCACCTGCATGGTGGACCCCGAAATGCTGCATCCCAAGGAGGCCTGGCTGGACAGAGACCTTGCTTGGACCTGGAGTCCCTGACTCATTTCAGTACCAGCATCACCACCCTCAAAGCCACGCCTATGGAATTTTTAGAAAAATATAAAACATAAAGTATCCATCATTCAAAAGAAGAAATGAAATGTCTATAACTATTTTCTATTCAAAAATCCTAGATACTTACTCATCAGTATTGTGGATATTATCAGGGTATTATATGTGTGTGTGTTGTCTTAAATAGTGACAGAAGTAAAGGAAAAATCAAGTTTGAAATGGCTACAGGGAGGAAAAGGGATATTCACCTTAAAACAGAATGGAAATGTAATGGATTATGTCTTGGCAGGCCAAGATTTCTTACTGCAGTAAATAGAAAAGAGAAGAACACATTGGAAAAGAAAAAAAAAAATTAAAAAAACATTAGAAATGAAAGTAACTGTCCATGGGATCACAGAGTTGGATATGACTTGGTGACTGAACAAGACAATAAGGAAACCCCATTCATGAAGGGCTCCTCTCATGACCTAATCACCTTCTAAAGGCCCCACCTCCTAAGACCATTATCTTGGAGAGTAGGTTTTTCACATATGAATTTGATGGTGGGGAGTAGGGATCATAGCAGGACCCATCTGTGGATTTGGGGAAGAGACAGTGCTCTGAGTCCATCCCCTTTTAGAGTGCCTTGATTGGCCCCCAACCTATCTACCCCATCTTAGAAAGTGTATGCCCTACTGTGGAAGATGATCTGAAGCCTCTATAGTCAATTCTATGCATGTGGTTGTTGATTCTACATCTGAATTAACATGTTAAATGTTTTTGTTTCTGCTTCCCATTAGTATCAGAAGGAATTCCCCAAATGAAAAAAAAAAAAAAAGGCACATATAGACAATTGCTGGGAACTTTGGGGTTTACATCATTAAATGAAGACAATAGATGTCTTCTTTTGGTCCCACCGCTCTAACAATCCTTAGAGCTGTGAGTCTCTGTGCTTGATGATGTTGATAATAGGTACCTCAAGGAATGGGAAGGAGCCCCTGCCTTGAGGATTTGAGCTCATTATATCCCTGGCATGACAAATGGACACATGTATTTTCAAAGGCACCCATTAGCTTATTATTAAACTTTTGTATAAATGGAGCATGCTTCCCAGGTGGTGCATTGGTAAAGAATCCACCTGCCAATGCAGTAGATGCAAGAGATGCAGGTTCAATCCCTGGGTCTGGAAGATCTTCTGGAGTAGGAAATGGCAACCTGCTTCAGTATTCTTGCCTGAGAAATTCCATGTGCAGAGCAACCTGATGGGCTCCAGTCCCTGAGGTCTCAAAGAGTTGTACACAACCAAGTTACTGAGCACAGCACAGAGTAACCTGAGCACATGTACCATGGTCTTGCGACTGCTTAGATGATATTCCTTTCTCGGGGTAGATCAACTCAGGCTCAATGACTAACAAAGGAAATAGGGCCAGGAACTTAGCTAGTCAAACAGAAAAGTTATATTCAAAAACACTGTTTATTTGGCCCCAGTGACTCCTGAATATTTTTGTAAAAATGTGACAACTACCTCACGAAGGAAAAGTTCATCCCCATTCCATTTACTGAAGCAAAGCTGGTCCTCAACAAAGCCCTTAACTCACAGAGCTTCATCGTGTTTTGGCCAAGGCAGAATTTGATGGCATCCACTAGGCTGCTGCACTCTTTTATGCTACACAGTTGAGAAAGGCATGGTCTCTATTTAATGGGCCCAGCCTAAGGCTGTCCTTATTTATCTGGCCAATTCTACCCTTGATTAGCCTATTACATGTTCAGTGTGCTCGAGCTATTTCCTAAGAGGTTGGGCTCCAGTTTAGTCTCACACTCAGAAAACTACAGATTGGGGGATTAAAGACACCACTTTTGGAAGATGCACGTGGCCATCTTCCAAAAGATGAAATTCCACATCTGAGATAAATGTCAGAGTTTCTGGATCATCACAGAATGGCCCCACTAAGGGCTGCTTAACTGAAGAGGCCAAATGGAGTCAAGCTCCTGATCAAAAGATTTAAAATTCAGATTGTTGCCACTATTGCCTTATGCTCATAATTGTGCCAGATATGGCAACAAAACTGCTCTTCAAGACTAGGCACAAAGTAAACAGATCTATGTGTCTGATGCAGAGGCCAGCACTGCCTGCCAGACGTGTGGCTCCTGCCAGATGTGTGGTTCCTCATTGGTAGATTGTGGCCCTGCTCACTCCTAACTACCAGAATCTGGTCACCCTCATGACTGGTGAGGTCACACCAAAATGGGCACTTATTCAAGTCATGGCACTGCTGTTCCTATGTGATCAGCTGACTTTGGCCATATGATCACCGCTTTTGAAACGTTTATGTTTTCAGTTTCCTAACAATCTCATGTGCTAATGAATCACACTTTTTCACAGAAGCTTATGAGCAATGGTCTGGTAATCAACGTTGTCAATAAACTTTTCATATACCCTAATAGCATTGACAGCATTGATTATTGAAGCATCCTCTTCAAAATTCATAATAATTTATGACTATGTCTCCCTCACTTGCTCCTAGTCTACATGCCTGAGTAGGGCAGTTTGGTCAAGAATGGAACTGTCCTCAGAGAAGGGCCATCTCTGCTCAGTGACTTTCTAGACAACGATAAGAATGAAATGTGTGGGATTTCATATATACCTATTTTGAAAGTCTGGGATTTTTCTCTGCTCAATTTTGGGCAGATTCTTTCTCTTCCCCAATTGCATCCCTAGGAGGAACTGGTTGGTAACTGTTCCAACTGACAGCTCAGCTAGACAGTGGCAAAAATGTTGATTAAGCCACCTGGATTCTCATGATGACTTGATATAATAATAGAGCAAAAGGAAAAGGAACACTTGATCATGTACAATGATTGCTACTCCCTCAAAAAGTGGCCCACACAGAAAAGGGACAAGCAAATATTCTTACATGTTATAAAAAGCATTTTTCCCTTCCACACATGGTTTTGTATAAAAGAACTCATTTCCAGTAAATGCAGATTGAAGCTATTGGGGCTTGAGGATTTGTGGTCAATAGAAGAAAAGCAACAGTTTTGATTCCTGGAGATGGAATACCTCCTGGAGTTACAGGAGAGTGAGGGAGTATTGATAACCTTTGTCTTTTGCAATCATCCTATAAAGGAGAATACCCTTGTGCAGCCCTCCCAAATCACTGCAAGATCCTTAAATTTAACAGGTTGCTGGGTCTACCATCTTTAACTAAACAACTTTGACCAGAATTAATCATTATTTTCCTTAATCTAACTGAGATGAACATTACATACAGAAAGACATGGGCCCAGATTAGGCACCCTCATGTGAAATACTTGAGGGAACATCATCTTGTAGACCATGCATTTGAAGCTTTCTGCAAAATTAAACAAAACTACTTTTGGTTCTTTAGGGGAGACTCTGGTAGAATGTGTGTGCTTTAAGCATCAATCTCTCCCTTCCATATTCTCCAAAACAAAATTATTAAAAATAATTACTTGAAACTTTAAACACATTTCACATAGAAATGATGTTACTAAAAAAATAACAAAATGCAAGATATGTATCTATTGATTTAACTGGGTCTATAACTAGTGGCTAACCACTTGATTCTTTGGAGTCAAGGAGTCCTGAGGCACAAGGAGAAGAAGAGTTGGAAAAGGATTTCATCAGCACAGTGATCCAGGGCTGGCCACTGATAACAATTCAAATGAATACAACTCATCTTTGACACTCAAAAGGAAGGATTATAGGGAGACAGTGACTTACTCACCTTGGGCATAAATTTTAAGAAGTTGTCTAAAACTTAGAAATGAAAGACAGTTTAAGACAGCATTTTTTCTTTCTTTCTTTTTTTTTTTTTTTTTTTTTTTTTTTTTTTTTTTTTGTTAAAAAGTACATCAGATTGACAAAGTAATGCCAATGTGCTGGACACCGATTCTCATAATGAAACTTATTGGGGTTGGGGTAACCTCCCAACTAAATGCATACACTTCTTTCTCATCTCCTGGGAACAAAACACTGTAAAATTCAGCCTCTTACATTGCCCCAGGGTGGCCAATGGCAATGGTTAGGCCAGAAAACACTCCCCTCCTGGGCATTCTCCAACCTCAATTGGCAGCAGCCAACAACTCCAGCAGGGCCTTTGCCCAGGCCTCCAGGCAGCACATTGACCAAGACACAGTGGCCAATGAAGGTTTATACACTCAAGAGGACCAGCTGTGGGACAACTAGGGCACCAGGCATGTCCTCTGGATACAAGAAGCAGTTGAAGGGCATGTCCCTGCTGGTCAGGGCCTGATAAAATGTGGTTCAGTGGAGAAGGGAATGGCAAGCCAGTTCAGTATTCCTGCCTTGAAAACCCCATGAACAATATGAAAAGACAAAAATATATGACACTGAAAGGTGAGCCTCCCAGTTCGGTAGTTGTCCAATAAACTACTGGGGAAGATCAGAGAAATAATTCTAGAAAGAATGAAGAAGCTGAACCAAAGCAGAAAGGACACCCAGTGATGTCTCTGGTGGTGAAAGTAAACTCTGAAGCTATGAAGAACAATATTGCCTAGGAACCTGAAATGTTAGGTCCATGAATCAAGGCAAATTTGATGTGGTCAAACAGGGGTTGCCAAAAGTGAACATTGCCATTTTAGAAATCAGTGAACTAAAGTGGATGGGCATGGGTGAATTGAATTCAGATAACCATTGTATTTACTACCTTGGACAAGAATCCCTTAGATGAAATGGAGTAGCCCTCATAATCAACAAAGGACTCTAAAATACAGTACTTAGCTGCAATCTCAAAAATGACAGAATGATATCAGTTCATTCCTAGGCAAACCATTCAACATCAAAATAATTCAAGTCTGTGCACCAATTATTAATGCCAAAGAAGATGAGCGTGAATGATTCTATGAAAACCTACAAGACCTTCTAGAACTAAAACGATAAAAGGTGTCCTTTTCATCAAAGAAGACTGTAATGCAAAAGTAGGAAGGCAAGAGGTAACTGGAGTAACAGGCAAGTTTGGCCTTGGAGTACAGAATGAAGCAGGGAAAAAGCTAATAGAGTTTTGCCAAGAGAACACACTGGTCATAGAAAACATCCTCTTCCAACAACACTAGAGACAACTCTATACGTGGATATCACCAGATGGTCAATACCGAAATTAGGTTGATTATATTCCTTGCAGCCAAAGATGGAGAAGCTCTATATAGTCAGAAAAAACAAAGTCTGGAGCTCACTGGTTCAGACCATCAGCTCTGTATTGCAAATTTCAGGCTCAAATTGAAGAAAGTAGGAAAAACCACTAGGCCATTCAGGTAAGATCTAAATAAAATCCTTTTATTAATTTACAGTGAAGGTGATGAATAGACTCAAGGGATTAGATCTGGCTGACAGAATGTCTGAAGAATTATGGATGGAAGTTCAGAACATTATACAGGAGGTAGTGACCGAAACCATCACTTAGAAATGAAATACAATAAGGCAAAGTGGTTATCTGAGGGGGCCTTTACAAATAGCTAGGAAAAGAAGAGAAGTGAAAGCTAAAGGAAAAGGGAAAGGTATACCCGACTGAATGCAGAGTTCCCTAGAATAGCAAGGAGAGATAATAAAGCTTTCTTAGGTGAACAATACAAAGAAATAGAGGAAGACAATAGAAGGGGAAAAACTAAAGATGGCATCAGGAAAATTAGAATACCAAAAGAACATTTCATTCAAAGATGGCCATAATAAAGGACAGAAATAGCAAGGACCTAACAGAAGCAGAAGAACTTAAGAAGAGGTGGCACAATTACACAGAAATATACAAAACAATTCTTAATGACCCTGATAACCATGATAGTCTGGTCACTCACCTAGAGTCAAACATCCTAGACTGTGAAGTTAAATGGGCCCTAGAAAGCATCACTACAAACAAAGCTAATGGAGGAGATGGAATTCCAGCTGAACAAAAATATGATGCTGTTAAAGTGCTACACTTAATATGCCATCAAATCTGGAAAGCTTAGCAATGGCCACAGGTCTAGAAAAGGTCAGTTTTCATTCCAATCCCAAGGAAAGGGAATGCCAAACAGTGTTCAAACTACTACACAACTGCACTCATTTCACATGCTAGCAAGATTATGTTCAAAATCCTTCAAACCACACTTCAGCACTATGTGAATCAAGAACTTCCAGAAGTAGAAGCTAGATTTAGAAAAGGCAGAGGAACCAGAGATTAAATTTTTAGCATCTTCTGGATCATAGAAAAATCAAGGAAATTAAAGAAAAAAAATATCTGCTTCATTGACTATGCTAAAGGCTTTGTGTGGATCACAACAAACTGTGGAAAATTCCTAAAGAGATGAGGATAGCTGACTACCTTATTTGCCTTCTGAGAAACTTGTATGCAGGACAAGAAGCAACAACTGAACCAGACATGGAACAACAGACTGGTTCAAAATTGGGAAAGGAGTGTGTCAAGGCCGCATATTGTCACCCTGCTTATTTAACTTATATGAGGAATACATCATATGGAATGCCAGTCTGGATGAAGGACAAGCTGGAATCAAAATTGCTGGGAGAAATATCAACAACCTCAGACATACAGATGATACCAGTTTAATGGCAGAAAGTGAAGAAATAAAGAGGCTCTTAATGAATGTGAAAGAGGAGGGTGAAAAAGCTGGCTTAAAACTCAACATTCAAAAAAGTAAGATCATGGCATACAGTTCCATCACTTCATGGCAAATAGAGGGGAAAACAGTGGAAACAGTGACAGACTTTATTTCCTTGGGCTCCAAAATCACTGCAGATGGTGACTGCAGCCATAAAATTAAAAGACCCTTGTTCTTTGGAAGAAAAGCTATGATAAACTTAGTATATTAAAAAGCAGGGACACAAACACAACAACCCAAAACCTATGGGACACTGTAAAAGCAGTGCTAAGGGGAAGGTTCATAGCATTACAGGCTTACATCAAGAAACAAGAAAAAAGCCAAATAAATAACCTAACTCTACACCTAAAGCAATTAGAGAAGGAAGAAATGAAGAACCCCAGGGTTAGTAGAAGGAAAGAAATCTTAAAAACCAGGGCAGAAATAAATGCAAAAGAAACTAAAGAGACCATAGCAAAAATCAACAAAGTTAAAAGCTGGTTTTTTGAAAAAATAAACAAAATTGACAAAACATTAGCAAAACTCATTAAGAAACAAATAGAGAAGAACCAAATTAACAAAATTAGAAATGAAAATGGAGAGATCACAACAGACAACACTGAAATACAAAGGATCATAAGAGACTACTACCAGCAGCTCTATGCCAATAAAATGGACAACTTGGAAGAAATGGACAAATTCTTAGAAAAGAATAACTTTCCCAAACTGAACCAGGAAGAAATAGAAGATCTTAACAGACCCATCACAAGCAAGGAAATCAAAACTGTAATCAGAAATCTTCCAGCAAACAAAAGCCCAGGACCAGATGGCTTCACAGCTGAATTCTACCAACAATTTAGAGAAGAGCTAACACCTATCTCACTCAAACTATTCCGGGAAAATTGCAGAAGAAGGTAAACTTCCAAACTTATTCTATGAGGCAACCAACACCCTAATTCCAAAACCAGACAAAAATGCCACAAAAAAAGAAAACTACAGATCAATATCACTAATGAACATAGATGCAAAAATCCTTAACAAAATCTAGCGAACAGAATTCAACAACATATTAAAAAGATCATACATCATGACCAAGTGGGCTTTATCTCAGGAATGCAAGGATTCTTTAATATCTGCAAATCAATCACTGTAATACACCACATTAACAAATTGAAAGATAAAAACCATATGATTATCTCAATAAATGCAGAGAAAGCCTTTGACAAAATTCAACACTCATTTATGATTAAAACTCTCCAGAAAAAGCAGGAATAGAAGGAACATACCTTGACATAATAAAAGCTATAAATGACAAACCCACAGCAAGCATTACCCTCAATGGTGAAAAATTGAAAGCATTTCCCCAGAAATCAGAAACAAGACAAGGGTGCCCACTCTCACCACCACTATTCAACATAGTGTTGGAAGTTTTGGCCCCAGCAATCAGAGCAGAAAAAGAAGTAAAAGGAATCCAGATAGGAAAAGAAGAAGTAAAACTCTCGCTGTTTGCAGATGACATGATCCTCTACATAGAAAACCCTAAAGACTCTACCAGAAAATTACTAGAGCTAATCAATGAATATAGTAAAGTTGCAGGATATAAAATTAACACACAGAAATCCCTTGCATTCCTATACACTAACAATGAGAAAACAGAAAGAGAAATTAAGGAAACAATACCATTCACCATTGCAACAAAAAGAATAAAATACTTAGGAGTATATCTACCTAAAGAAACAAAAGACCTATACATAGAAAACTATAAAACACTGATGAAAGAAATCAAAGAGGACACAAACAGATGGAGAAACACCGTGTTCATGGATTGGAAGAATCAATATTGTCAAAATGGCTATTCTACCCAAAGCAATCTATAGAGTCAATATAATCCCTATCAAGCTACCAATGGTATTTTTCACAGAACTAGAACAAATAATTTCACAATTTGTATGGAAATACAAAAAACCTCGAATAGCCAAAGTAATCTTGAGAAAGAAGAATGGAACTGGAGGAATCAACCTGCCTGACTTCAGACTCTACTACAAAGCCACAGTCATCAAGACATTATGGTACTGGCACAAAGACAGAAATATAGATCAATGGAACAGAATAGAAAGCCCAGAGATAAATCCACATACCTATGGACACCTTATCTTTGACAAAGGAGGCAAGGATATACAATGGAAAAAAGACAAACTCTTTAACAAGTGGTGCTGGGAAAACTAATCAACCACTTGTAAAAGAATGAAACTAGAACACTTTCTAACACTATACACAAAAATAAACTCAAAATGGATTAAAGATCTAAATGTAAGACCAGAAACTATAAAACTCCTAGAGGAGAACATAGGCAAAACACTCTCCGACATGAATCACAGCAGGATCCTCTCTGACCCACCTCCCAGAATATTGGAAATAAAAGCAAAAATAAACAAATGGGACCTAATGAAACTTAAAAGCTTTTGCACTACAAAGGAAACTATAAGCACGGTGAAAAGACAGCCCTCAGATTGGGAGAAAATAATAGCAAATGAAGCAACAGACAAAGGATTAATCTCAAAAATATACAAGCAACTCCTGAAGCTCAATTCCAGAAAAATAAATGACCCAATCAAAAAATGGGCCAAAGAACTAAACAGACATTTCTCCAAAGAAGACATACAGATGGCTAACAAACACATGAAAAGATGTTCAACATCACTCATTATCAGAGAAATGCAAATCAAAACCCCAATGAGGTACCATTACATGCCAGTCAGGATGGCTGCTATCCAAAAGTCTACAAGCAATAAATGCTGGAGATGGTGTGGAGAAAAGGGAAACCTCTTACACTGTTGGTAGGAATGCAAACTAGTACAGCCACTATGGAGGACAGTGTGGAGATTTCTTTAAAAACTGGAAATAGAACTGCCATATGACCCAGCAATACCACTTCTGGGCATACACACTGTGGAAACCAGATCTGAAAGAGACACGTGCACCCCAATGTTCATCGCAGCACTGTTTATAATATCCAGGACATGGAAGCAACCTAGATGCCCATCAGCAGACGAATGGACAAGGAAGCTGTGGTACATATACACCATGGAATATTACCCAGCCGTTAAAAAGAATTCATTTGAATTAGTTCTAATGAGATGGATGAAACTGGAGCCCATTATACAGAGTGAAGTAAGCCAGAAAGATAAAAAGCATTACAGCATACTAACACATATATATGGAATTTAGAAAGATGGTAATGATAACCCTATATGCAAAACAGAAAAAGAGACACAGATGTACAGAACAGACTTTTGGACTCTGTGGGAGAAGGTGAGGGTGGCATGTTTCAAGAGAACAGCATGTATATTATCTATAGGGAAACAGATCACCAGCCCAGGTGGGTTGCATGAGACAAGTGCTCGGGCCTGGTGCACTAGGAAGACCCAGAGGAATCGGGTGGAGAGGGAGGTGGGAGGGGGGATCGGGATGGGGAATACATGTAACTCCATGGGTGATTCATGTGAATGTATGACAAAACCCACTGCAATGTTGTGAAGTAATTAGCCTGCAACTAATAAAAATAAATGAAAGAAAAAAAAAAAAAAAAAGAAAGAAAAAGAAAAGAAAATAGATACTCAGAAAGGATAAGCAATTCTCCAAGTGAAAGGAGCCAACAGGAACTGAACTGCAACAAGGACAGTCTCAGCCAGACTTTCATGCTGCCAAATAAGAATCTGAATTAGCCAGAGAAGGTGTGAGGATCAATACTTAGCCCTGTTACAACACACATTGCTGGAAGGCTCTGGGGGAACCTACTAATGGGACTTTCAAGTGCCATCAGAATCAGAAAGGAGGGGATTTAAATCAGTCTTTTAGTGTTTCTCAGATATAAACAGCCCCCTACATGTGTCTCGATTTCACTTTGGGTAGAGGTAAATGTTTAACAAATTTCTATTATCTTCTTAAAAAAATTGTTCTTTAACTGGAGAGGTCCAGGTATGAGAGTATCTGAGAAGTTGGTGGACATTTCTTTCTTTTACTGTTAGGCAAAGTTTAACCAGTCAGTCCTAAAGGAAATCAATCCTGAATATTCATTGGAAGGACTGATACTGAGGGCGAAACTCTAATACTTTGGCCATCTTATGCGAGGAGCCCAATAGTTGGAAAAACGTGATGCTGGGAAAGATTGAAGGCAGGAGGAGAAGGGAACGACAGAGGATGAGATGGTTGGATGGCATTACTGACTCAATGGACATTAGTTTGAGCAAACTTCAGGAGATGGTGGAGGACAAGGAATCCTGGCGTGCTACAGTCCATGGTGTTGGCAAAAAGTCGGACGTGATTGAGCGACTGAACAACAACAACAAAAAGTTTAAGTGTAATCCTTTCCTAGAGTGGAGACTTAGAAATTAAACCCAGATTTATAATTAAAAGACACTCTCCTAATATTAATGAGATATTGATGTGATACAATATTAATGTGATATTGATATGTATCTCTCTGATGAATTATACTTTCAGTAAAATAAAACAAAGGATTGAAAAAATAAAAATAAAAAGCAGGGACATCACTATAACGAGAAAGCTCCATATAGTCAAAGTTATGGTCTCCCCAGTAGTCATGTATAAACGTGAGAGTCAGACCATAAAGAAGGCTTTATGCTTTCTTTGATGTGGTGCTTTCAAGATACTTTCAAGATGTGGTGCTGCAGAAAACTCTTGAGAGTTCCTTGGACTGCAAGAAATCAAACCAGTCAATCCTAAGGGAAATCAACCCTGAATATTCTTTGGAAGGACTGATGCTGAAGCTGAAGTCCCAATATTTTGGCTACCTGATGTGGAAAACCAATTAACTGGAAAAGACTCTGATGCTGTGAAAGATTGAAGGCAAGAGGAGAAGCAGTGACATACGATAAGATGCTTGGATTGCATCACTGACTCAGTGGATATGAGTTTGTGGAAACTCAGTGGGATAGTAAAGGACAGCGAAGCCTTGCTTCACTGCAGTTCATGGTGTCACAGAGTCGAACACGACTTGGTGACTAATTATCAATGTTTCAGTGTTTCTACTGGACAGTGTTACTTGAGATCGCTGAATAAGAAACTCTTTAAACATGTGTGTACCCACCTGAAAGTTTTGTTCTTAAGATTTGACTGTATAACGAAGTAAAGTACAGAGTTTACGGCTCTATTAAAGGGAGATGAATGTCCTCTGTGCCCACACAGTTGGGTAGGAGTATTTTGATTTAACATACATGGAAATCAACCCCAACTTTCAATCTATTTCCAGTACAACATTTAAATCTTAGGTTTTTAATCCTTTCAGGTGTTATTTTGAAATTTGCACATTTTCTAAAAACTGGGATTCATGTGTGAGTTGTTGGTTTGTTTCTGCAGCATTTATCATGGCAAAGGCAGCAGTAACATCTCTGACATGAGGAGTGAGGGACAGGACCAGATATGAATTTTGGTTGGACATGAGAATCTGTAATTTAGGAGTTTATTTGAGTGAGGCCCTTACACAATACCTATTTCTACTGTGACCCAATGGAGCTGAAGGAGTGTAAATTATTGAATGGAAATCCACATTGGTGTTACTTATGAAGACAATCTGGTGATTACAGGTTTGCTACACAGCATTTCCATTGTAAAACAAATGTTTCCTCTGTGCATAATGACACAGGCAGGAAATCTCATGAAATGCTGCTTGGTAAACAAAAATGAGAGGCCTAATATTTTTTTCTACTATTAAAGATTTGTTACCTTCAGTACTAAAGCAGTTACTACATTAACAGTAGTGAAATAATATTCTTATGAGTCCTTGTTTCTACAATTGTGAGAGCCCTGTATATATATATATATATATATATATATATATTGTTATATTTATATTGGATTGTAAAATAGCCATCCTGGAGACAAGTGGTAAAACAATTTTTAAGGTCCTGAAACTTGTATCACATGTCAAGTGATGATTTTTCAGCGAGTAAAAATCAAATTCAGACTGCTATGCAGCAGGACGATATTTTATGGTAGTAGAAAACACTTGCAAACAGGTCACTGTAGCTTTAAAAATTAGATAGTTCTCTACCCCTACTGAGTCAGTGGCATCACTCTTCTTACCGAGTTCTCTACCAAGCCAGTGGCATCACTGACTCAATGGACATGAGTTTGAGTTAGCTCCAGGAGTTGGTAATGGACAGGGAAGCCAGGCATGCTGCATTCCATGGGGTCGCAAAGAGTTGGACATGACTGAGTGACTGAACTGAACTGAACTACTTCTGAACATCACCCTTATAAATGATCCATCAATGGCTGCTGCAAACATCCTCTCTGCCCACTTATCTAATAGTCCCTTCTCAGTTACTTTTGATTCTGGCATCTAGCAATCTTATAAAAACTTGAGACACTGCAACTGTTAGAGGCTAACTTGTCTAAAGGACCAACCAAACCACCACATGTCCTTGTAATGCAGCCCGTTGGTCATCCTTTTCCAGGGGACAGAAGAAGAATTCTCCATCTTTCTTTGTGGCCTAGGAACTTAAAACAAAAAAAAAAAAAATTCTAGAAAAAAAAGTAACAGACTGACTCATGAAGAAGGAGAAGAACCCTAACTGGAGAAGTAAAGTTACTTCATGTTCCCAGAAACCTGTACCACACTAAATATGACCATATTCTATATGTATTTGTGATTAGAAAATATGAAAGAAGAGGAATACATATATATATTGGCATGAAACTGTCAGTAAGATAAGACAAAGTACTGCCTGGGAAACTCATCCAAGTTTACCTGAGTTACTGTGGAAGTGGATCACAGAGAAGTGGAAGTGTGACTTCTTCTTTAGAAAAATAATGTGAGTGAGAAACTATGAGTTAGCCTCAGAAAGTGAGACCAAACAACCAGGTCAGAAGCAGCAATATTAGCCTCATTTAGAGAGGTGGAGTTGACGAAGGTATGATTTAGTCTGTCACAGCATAATACTTTCCTGTAGAAACAGCTACTTCCCCATCCATCAGAATGCTCCTTAAACCAAGGCCCTGGAGTGTGTTTGTGTGTGTGTTTCTTTGTGGAAATATATATGGACTCACAATTATTTGGACAGGTGAGAAGACAGGAAACTCTCCAACTCACCTGGCTACAATGAAAACGGATATCATGAGGTGGCCTGAACCAGCAAGAATTTTTTCCTCACCTATGAAAGGAATGTTAAGGAGGGTTAGCAAGACAAGTAATTTTGAACCCATATAAGAAAATACTCAAGAAGTTTCCAAAACTCATACCACCAAGTTACAATCACCCTGATACCAAAACCAGACAAAGATATCACAAAAAAGGAAAGTTACAGGCCAATCTCACTGATGAACATTAAGCACAAAAATCCTAAGCAAAATATTAGCAAGCAGAATTCAATAGCACATTGAAAGGATCATGCATCATGATCACCCTGGATTTATCCCAGGGGTGCAAAGATTCTTCAATTTATGCAAATCAATAAAACATAATACCTCATATGTAAAAATTGAATACTAAAAGCTATATGGTGGGGGAGGGAACTAAGATGGTGGAGGAATAGGACGGGGAGACCACTTTCTCCCCCACAAATTCATTGAAAGATCATTTGAACACTGAGCGAACTTCACAAAACAACTTCTGATCTCTAGCAGAGGACATCAGACACCCAGAAAAGCATTCCATTGTCTTCAAAAGGAGTGCTATGTGGATGGAGAAATCTTGAGGCTACTGGAAGAATAAAACTGAAATCCAGAGGCAAGAGGTTTAAGCCCAAAACCTGAGAACACCAGAGAACTCTGGACTACAGGGAACATTAATTAATAAGAGATCATCTAAAAGCCTCCATACCTACACTGAAACCAACCACCACCCAAGAGCCAATAAGTTCCAGAGCAAGACATACCATGCAATTTCTCCAGCAACACAGGAACATAGCCCTGAGCATCAATATACAGGCTGCCCAAAGTCACACCAAACCCAAAGACCCATCTCAAAACTCACGACTGGACATTCCATTGCACTTCAAGAGAAGAAATCCAGCTCCACCCACCAGAACACCGACACAAGCTTCCCTAACCAGCAAACCTCGACAAGCCAAACATCAAGCCCCACCCACTGGGAGAAACCTCCACAATAAAAAGGAACCACAGACTACCAGAATATAGAAAGGCCACTCCAAACACAGCAATCTAAATAAGACGAAAAGTCAGAGAAATACCCAGTAGGTAAAGGAACATGAAAAATGCCCACCAAGCCAAACAAATGAGGAGGAGATAGGGAATCTACCTGAAAAAGAATTTAGAATAATGATAATAAAAATGATCCAAAATCTTGAAAACAAAATAGAGGTACAGAATACCTGGAGACAAGGATTGAGAAGATACAAGAAATGTTTAACAAGGACCTAGAAGAAATAAAAGAGTCAATTAAAAATGAATAACGCAATAAATGAGATCAAAAACACTCTGGAGGGAACCAACAGTAGAATAACGGAGGCAGAGGATAGGATAAGTCAGGTAGAAGATAAAATGGTGGAAATAAATGAAGTGGAGAGGAAAAAAGAAAAAGGAATAAAAAAAAAAAAATGAGGACAACTTCAGGGACCTCTGGGACAATGTGAAACAACCCAACATTCGAATCATAGGAGTCCCAGAAAAAGAAGGTTAAAAAAAAAGGCCATAAGAAGATATTCGAGGAGATAATAGCTGAAAACTTCCCGCAAATGGGGAAAGAAATAGTGACACAAATCCAAGAAACCCAGAGACTCCCAAACAGGATAAACCCAAGGTGAAACATCTCAAGATACATATTAGTCAAATTAACAAAGATCAAACACAAAGAACAAATATTAAAAGCAGCAAGGGAGAAACAACAAATAATACTCAAAGGGATTCCCATAAGGATAACAGCTGATCTTTCAATAGAAACTCTTCAGGCCAGAAGGGAATGGCAGGACATACTTAAAGTAATGAAAGAGAATAACCTACAACCCAGATTACTGTACCCAGCAAGGATCTCATTCAGATATGAAGGAGAATTCAAAAGCTTTATAGACAAGCAAAAGTTGAGAGAATTCAGCACCACCAAACCAGCTCTTCTACAAATGCTAAAGGATCTTCTGTAGACAGGAAACACAGAAAGGTTGTATGAACGTGAACCCAAAACAACAAAGCAAATGGCAACAGGACCATTCCTATCAATACTTACTTTTTTTTTTTTTTTTTTTGAAAGTTGAGTATTTTTTTTTTTTTATTATTAGTTGGAGGCTAATTACTTCACAACATTTCAGTGGGTTTTTTCATACATTGATATGAATCAGCCATAGATTTACACGTATTCCCCATCCCGATTCCCCCTCCCACCTCCCTCTCCACCCGATTCCTCGTTGAATGCCCCAACCAAAAGACAAAGACTGGCTGAATGGATAAAAAAGCAAACCCCTATATATGCTGTCTACAAGAGACCCACCTCAAAGCAAGGGACACATACGACTGAAAGTGAAGGGCTGGAAAAAAATATTTCATGCAAACGGAGACCAAAAGAAAGCAGGAGTCGCAATACTCATATCAGATGAAATAGACTTCAGAATAAAGGCTGTGAAAACAGACAAAGAAGGACACTACATAATGATCACAGGATCAATCCAAGAAGAAGATATAACAATTATAAATATATATGCACCCAACATAGGAGCACCGCACTATGTAAGGCAAATGCTAACAAGAATGAAGGGGTAAATTAACAATAACACAATAATAGTGGGAGACTTTAATACCCCACACATAACTATGGACAGATCAACTAAATAGAAAATTAACAAGAAAACACAAACTTTAAATGACACAATGGACCAGCTAGACCTAATTGATATCTATAGGACATTTAACACCAAAACAATGAATTTCACCTTTTTCTCAAAAGCACACGGAACCTTCTCCAGAATGGATCACATCTTAGGCCAAAAATCTAGCCTTGGTAAATTCAAAAAAATTGAAATCATTCCAGTCATCTTTTCTGACAACAATGAAGTAAGATTAGATCTCAATTACAGGGGAAAAACAAACAAACAAACAAACAAACACAACTATTAAAAATTCTAACATATGGAGGCTAAATAACACGCTTTCTGAATAACCAACAAATCATAGAGGAAATCAAAAAAGAAATCAAAATATGCATAGAAATGAATGAAAATGAAAACACAACAACCCAAAACCTATGGGACACTGTAAAAGCAGTGCTAAGGGGAAGGTTCATAGTGATACAGGCTTACCTCAAGAAACAAGAAAAAAGTCAAATAAATAGCCTAACTCTACACCTAAAGCGACTAGAGAAGGAAGAAATGAAGAACCCCAGGGTTAGTAGAAGGAAAGAAATCTTAAAAATTGGAGCAGAAATAAATGCAAAATAAACAAAAGAGACCATGGCAAAAATTAACAAAGCTAAAAGCTGGTTTTTTTGAAAAGTGACAAACCGTTAGCCAGACTAATCAAGAAACAATGGGAGAAGAACCAAATTAACAAAATTAGAAATGAAAATGGAGAGATCACAACAGACAACACTGAAATACAAAGGATCATAAGAGACTACTACCAGCAGCTCTATGCCAATAAAATGGACAACTTGGGAAGAAATGGACAAATTCTTAGAAACGTATAACTTTCCAAAACTGAAACAGGAAGAAATAGAGGATCTTAACAGACCCATCACAAGTACGGAAATTGAAACTGCAATCAGAAATCTTCCAGCAAACAAAAGCCCAGAAGCAGATAGCTTCACAGCTGAATTCTACCAAAAATTTAGAGAAGAGCAAACTCTATCTTACTCAACCTCTTCCAGAAAATTGCAGAAGGCGGCAAACTTCCAAACTCATTCTACAAGGCCACCATCACCCTAATACCAAAACCAGACAATGATGCCACAAAAAAAAACAAAAAAAAAAAGAAAGAAAGAAAGAAAACTACAGGCCAATATCACTGACGAACCTAGATGCAAAAATTCTTAACAAAATTCTAGCAAGCAGAATCCAACAACATATTAAAAAGATCATACATCATGACCAAGTGGGCTTTATCCCAGGAATGCAAGGATTCTTTAATATTCACAAATCAATCAATGGAATACACCACATTAACAAATTGAAAGATAAAAACCATATGATTATCTCAATAGATGCAGAAAAAGCCTTTGATAAAATTCAACATCCATTTATGATAAAAACTCTCCAGAAAGCAGGCATAGAAGGAACATACCTCAATATAGTAAAAGCTATATATGACAAACCCACAGCAACCATTATCCTTAATGGTGAAAAATTGAAAGTATTTCCCTTAAAGTCAGGAACAAGACAAGGGTGCCCACTCTCACCACTACTATTCAACATAGTTTTGGAAGTGTTGGTCACAGCAATCAGAGCAGAAAAAGAAATAAAAGGAATCCAGATAGGAAAAGAAGAAGTAAAACTCTCACTGTTTTCAGATGACATGATCCTCTACATAGAAAACCCTAAAGACTCTACTAGGAAATTACTAGAGCTAATCAAAGAATACAGTAATGTTGCAGGATATAAAATTAACACACAGAAATACCTTGCATTCCTATATGCTAACAATGAAAAAACAGAAAG
The DNA here is from genome assembly GCF_910594005.1 of Cervus elaphus. NCBI lineage: Eukaryota > Metazoa > Chordata > Mammalia > Artiodactyla > Cervidae > Cervus > Cervus elaphus. The sequence continues at coordinate 6,855,766 of NC_057842.1, read as the reverse complement.
AGAAATTAAGGAAACAATATCATTCACCATTGCAACAAAAAGAATAAAATACTTAGAAGTATATCTACCCAAAGAAACGAAAGACCTACATATAGAAAACTATAAAACACTGATGAAAGAAATCATAGAAGACACAAATAGATGGAGAAATATACCATGTTCATGGATTGGAAGAATCAATATTGTGAAAATGGCTATACTACCCAAAGCAATCTATAGATTCAATGCAATCCCTATCAAGCTACCAATGGTATTTTTCACAAAACTAGAACAAATAATTTCACAATTTGTATGGAAATACAAAAAAAAACTCAAATAGCCAAAGCAATCTTGAGAAAGAAGAATGGAACTCTTCTTTCAATTGAGGAATGGATGAATCAACCTGCCTGACTTCAGTCTCTACTACAAAGCCACAGTCATCAAGACATTATGGTACTGGCACAAAGACAGGAATATAGATCAATGGAACAGAATAGAAAGCCCAGAGATAAATCCACATACCTATGGACACCTTATCTTTGACAAAGGAGGCAAGGATATACAATGGAAAAAAGACAAACTTTTTAACAAGTGGTGCTGGGAAAACTGGTCAACCACTTATAAAAGAATGAAACTGAAACACTTTCTAACATCATACACAAAAATAAACTCAAAATGGATTAAAGATCTAAATGTAAGACCAGAAACTATAAAACTCCTAGAGGAGAACATAGGCAAAACACTCTCCGACATGAATCACAGCAGGATCCTCTCTGACCCACCTCCCAGAATATTGGAAATAAAAGCAAAAATAAACAAATGGGACCTAACGAAACTTAAAAGCTTTTGCACTACAAAGGAAACTATAAACAAGGTGAAATGACAGCCCTCAGAATGGGAGAAAATAATAGCAAAAGAAGAAACAAAGGATTGATCTCAAAAATATACAAGCAACTCTTGAATCTCAATTCCAGAAAAATAAATGACCCAAACAAAAAATGGGCCAAAGAACTAAACAGACATTTCTCCAAAGAAGACATACAGATGGCTAACAAACACATGAAAAGATGCTCATCATCACTCATTCTCAGAGAAATGCAAATCAAAACCACAACGAGGTACTGCTACACGCCAGTCAGGATGGCTGCTATCCAAAAGTCTACAAGCAATAAATGCTGGAGAGGGTGTGGAGAAAAGGAAACCCTCTTACACTGTTGGTGGGAATGCAAACTAGTACAGCCACTATGGAGAACAATGTGAAGATTCCTTAAAAAGCTGAAAATAGAACTGCCATATGACCCAGCAATCCCACTCCTGGGCATACACACTGAGGAAACTAGATCTGAAAGAGACACGTGCACCCCAATGTTCATCACAGCACTGTTTATAATTGCCAGGGCATGAAAGCAACCTAGATGCCCATCAGCAGATGAATGGATAAGGAAGCTAAGGTACATATACACAATGTAATATTAGTCATTAAAATGAATTCATTTGAATCAGTTCTAATGAGATGGATGAAACTGGAGCCCATTATACAGAGTGAAGTAAGCCAGAAAGTTAAAGGCCAATACAGTATACTAACGCATATATATGGAATTTAAAAAGATGGTAACGATAACCCTATATGAAAAACAGAAAAGGAGACACAGATGTATAGAACAGAATTTGGGACTCTGTGGGAGAAGGTGAGGGTGGGATGTTCTGAGAGAATAGCATTGAAACAAGTATGCTATCAAGGGTGAAACAGACCACCAGCCCAGGTTGGATGCATGAGACAAGTGCTCAGGCCTGGTGCACTGGGAAGACCCAGAGGGATGGGATGGGGAGGGAGGTGTGAGAGAGGATCAGGGTGGGGAACACATGTAAATCCATGGCTGATTCATGTCAATGTATGACAAAAACCACTACAAGATTGTAAAGTAATTAGCCTCTAACTAATAAAAATAAATGAAAAATAAAATAAATAAAATAAAATAAAAGCTCATCTCAGTAGATGCAGGCATAGCTTTTGATAACGTTCAACACCCATTTATGATAAAAACTCTCTAGAAAGTGGATATAGAGGAAACTTACTTCAACATAATAAAAGCAATAAACATCACTCTCAACACTGAAATACTGAAAGCATTTCCTCTGAAATCAGGAATAAAATAAGGATGTCCACTCTAGCTACTCTTATTCAAAATAGTTTTGGAAGTCCTAGCAATGGTAATGAGAGAATAAAATGAAATAAAAGAATCTAAATTGGAAATGAAGTTAAACTGTCACTATTTACAGATGCCATGATACATAGAGAATCCTAACATACACCCAGAAAAATACTAGAGCTAATCACTTAATTTAGTAAAGTTATAGGATACAATATTAATACATAATTTTGCATTCCTATACCCTAACAAGGAAAGATCACAAAGAGAAATTAATAAAGCAATCCCATTTGCCACTGCAACAAAATGAATGAAATTCCTAGGAATAAACCTACTTAAGTAGGCAAAAGACCTCTACTCAGAAAACTATAAGATAATGATTGAAGACAACACAGTCAGATATACCATGCCCTTGAATTGGAAGAATCAATATGGTGAAAATTATTTTATTACCCAAAGCAATCTATAGATTCAGTGAAATCCCTTTCAAATTACCATTTTTTTCCACAGAATTAGAGCCAAATATTTTCCAATTTGTGTGGAAACATCAAAGACCCCAAATACCACAATCTTGAGACAGAAAAACAGCTGAAGGAATCAGGTTCTGCATCTTCAGATTATGCTACAAAGCTATAGTAATCACTACAATTGATTACTACACTAATCACTACAATATTGTACTGGCACATAAAGAAAGATCAATGGTACAGGATAGAAAACCCAGAGGTAAACCCATACACCTATGTATGGAGGTTCATAGATTGCAATCTGTGAAAAAGGAGGCAAGACTACACAATAGAGAAAAGACAGCCTTTTCAATAAGTGGTTCTGGGAAAACTGGACAGCTACATGTAAAAGAATGAAATTAGAACATTCCTAAACACCATACACAAACATAAACTCAAAATGCATTAAAGACTTAAATGTAAGGCCAGGCACTATTAAATGTTTAGAGGAAAACATAGGCAGAACATTCTTTGACATAAATAAGTTAGAGCAAGATCTGTTTTGACTCACCTCCTAGAGTAGTAAAAATACAACTAAACAAATGAGACCTAATTTTACAAAGTTTTTGCATAGCAAAGGAAACCATAAACAATATGAAAGGCAACATTCAGAATGGGAGAAAATATTTGCAATTCAAGCAACTGACAAAGGATTAATATCACGAGTATACAAACAACTCATGGAGTTCAATATAAATGTAAATAAATAAAAAATCCAATTAAAAAAAAAAATGAGCAGACCTAAATAGACATTTTTCCAAAGAAGTTAAACAGATGACCAATAAACAAGTGGAAAGACACTCAACATTGCCAATTATTAGAGACATGCAATCAAAACTACAATGAGGTATCACCTCACACCGGTCAGAATAGCCATCATCAGAAAATCTAGAAATCACAAATGGTGGAGAGAATGTGGAGAAAGGGGAACCCTCTAGCCCTGCTGGTAGATATGTAAATTGATATAGTCACTATGGAGAACAGTACGGAGGTTTTATAAAAGAGTAAAAATATAACTACCATATTACCCAGCAATCCCTAGAAATATATTTTGAGAAAACCATATACCCTTAGAAAATCCTAATTCAAAAAGACACATGCACTCCAGTGTTCATTGCAGCACTACTTACAATAACCTGGATATGGAAGCAACCTAGATGTCTATTAAAGGAGCAGTGGACAAAAAAGATGTGGGATATAGATATAGATATAGATATAGATATTATATATATAATATATATATATATAAAGTATTGCTCAGCCATAGGAAATCAAAATTGGATCATTTGTAGAGATGTGGATGAACCTAGGGTCTGTCATACAAAGTGAAGACAGAAAGAGAAATATAAATATAGTATATGAATGCATATATTTGGAATAATAAAAAAAAAAAAGAAAAGCCAATGATGATCTCATTTGTCAGGAAGAGAGACTCAGACATAGAAAATGGATACATGGACACAGGGGCAGAAGAGGAGAGTGAGATGAACTGAGAAATTGGGATTGACATATATAAACTAAATGTTAGTCACTCAGTCTTGCCTGACTCTTTGTAACCCCATAGACCATAGCCAGGCAGGCTCTTCTGTCCATGGTATTTTCCAGGCAAGAATACTGGAGTGGGTTGTCATTACCTTCTCCAGTGGATCTTCCTGACCCAGGGATCAAACCAGGTCTCCCAAATTGCAGGCAGACTCTTCACCATCAGCACTACCAGGGAAGCCCATATATACACAACTATGTGTAAAATAGATAGCAGTAAAGTGCTGTATAGCACAGGAAGCTCAATTTGGTGCTCATTGATGACCTAGAGGGATAGGATGGGAGTGGGATGGGAGTGAGCTCTGTGAGGGAGGGGATAAATATATAATTGTGTGTGTCTGTGTGTGCTAAGTCACTTCAGTCGGGTCTGACTCTTGGAAACCCTATGTACTATAGCCCACCAGGCTACTGGTCCATGGGATTCTTCAGGCAAGAATACTGGAGTGGATTCCCATGACCTTTCCCAGGGGATCTCCCAGACCCAGAGGTTGAACCTGCATCTCTCATGTCTCCTGCATTGGCAAGTGGGTTCTTGCTATATATATATATACATATATATATATATATATATATATATATATATATATATATATATATATATATATATATATGCACACACACACACACATGCTATAGCTGATTCAATTTGTCGTACAGCAGAAACTAACACAAAGCAATTGAAAAACAATTATATTCGAACTGAAAAAAATAAGAAAAGAAAATTATCAGTAGACAAAGCATCTCACTTATTTAGCTAACAGAAATTAGTTGTTGAGAGTCTGGAACTATGTTCCAGGCACTTGACAAAGTCCCTGGGGATTTGATAAACAGCAACAAAAATAAATAAACAACAGTTCACAGCTGATAAAAAATTTTTCATTCTCATGTGAGTAGACATGTCTTCAGGAGTTCTTTCACAAATATAATTATTTATATTTAAAAAAGTATCTTTGAAGATTCTTTTAGAGTAGAAGATTTATTGTGTATATATATACAAGTTTTGTGAACAGAAAGGAAGAAATGAGGGAAACAGGTTTTTGCAGAAGTCTGTCTGCTTTATTATTCTTAGAACTCCTTCAATACAGAATAATGTACAGAAGTCAAGAAAGGTTTCTATGTGTGCAGATTTGTTGTCATGAAAACCAAAGAGAAAACCAACTTTGGGTCTGGATGACACACACATAAAATCTGTGACAACCTTCAGACAGAAGAGTACAAAAACCAGGAGAAAAGATCCAACTATGGACACAACAACATCACCACAGAACCTCTGCCTGATGAACTGCACTTCTTGTGGCCAGGTTTGGTGGACGCTCCTTCATCCATTCTACCTGGAGTCTTCCCACCTTGTTATTTGCTCAGTAATTCCTCAAACAGATTAAAACACTGAGAACAAAGCCTTTTCTTCCTTTTTGGATGACACTTAGGAACTAACTGTCAGAGCTAAATCCTTACAACTTTTCAATTTGTGAAAATACTATTCCCAAATATTTAGTGCTACATATGTTCCAGCCTGCTTTACTTGTACAAATAATAAAAAATTTTAAAGTAGTTTCCATCGACTAAATAGCCCATGAGAGAATTAATCTGATGGAGATAAAGGTGTTCTTTAAAGCAAGGCAAAGTATTAAGTTTTATACATAAGTTCATAGCTCTTCAAAATCATTAAAAATTAGTTTTCTCACTTCATTAAGAGTTTTATTTTATTTTATTCATTATTTTATTATCTATTTATTTAATTGTTGCTGTCATGAGACTTAAATGTGTCTTTATGATATATACGAATCTTCAAGTCGGTTCTCAGAAATTTGATTCTAAAAGCCTAGTACTGTGTTCATTAACAGGTTTCCTACATAATTCTTGAAGTGGCTAATTTAAGTAACACACTTTAAAGTATACTGAAATCCTGATCATTTTACTGACAGTCATAGGTAGGAATATTACAGTGCCCTTTCCACCAGTTATACAATAGTTGGCTGTCTTTTTTTTTTTTTTCCACACCACTGAAATTGATGATCATCTTTTTCCTGAAGGCATTATGAAATTGCTATTATTAAGACTGAATTTTCTTACTAAAAAGGTTGAAAATGAAAAACCACAATTAAAGAAATCTGCTAGTGGTTTTATTTGTTAGCAAATAAAGTTTTTAAAATATTTCTGAATTAACTAACCTTGCTAGCAAAGCTATAAATGACCTTCTTTAACATTCCTTCATGTGTGTGTGCTTAGTCACTCAGTCATGTTCAACTCTTTGTCACCCCATGGACTGTAGCCTTCCAGGTTCCTCTGTCCATAGAAGTTCTCTAGACAAAAATACTGGAGTGGGTTGCCATTCCCTCTTCCAAGAGATCTTCCCAAGGCAGGAATCGAACCCAGTTCTCCCGCATTGCAGGCCAATTCCCCATCATCTGAGCCACCAGGGAAACCCAACATTCCTTCACATGAAAGTCTAAAATCAGAAAACTTCACTAAACATAGGTCTATATCTTATTAACTTTAAAGGAAATGTTATGCATATCTTTAAATAGTGTAGGTAAGGCAAATAATTGTACCTTTAATGAAGGAAAAGTTGACTTGTAGAAAGAGGTAGAAATTAATGTCAAATTCAATCTGATTCCTTTGGAAAGTGCAAAGTGGTTAAATTAGACCACTAGACTATAAAAATGTTTATTATATTCACACAAAGATGATATAATATGTGTAGAATAAAAACATTCTATTTTAGTAGTTCTGTAATAATAAATCATATATATTTGTTTTATATTTATTATCTATCTGTAGTTCTGTAAATTATTTTAAAACATTTCTTCCAATGTTTTTTGTGAGTACTAGATATTTCCAGTACTTAAGTATAGTGCTTAAGACCCTTTGGTTTTAAGTGTAAATGGTCTATTCTCTTCTTGAGAAATGGTAAAGTTTAGATTTTATAGTCCCAAGCTTGGAAAGGGCATTAGAGGACATCAGATCTAAAGTTCCTTTGATATTATAATTCTTTTTCACTATCTTTGTAGGAATATTGCCCAGTCTTGTTATGGATTCAAATCATAATAGTAACTCCACTGATGAGTTAGTAACTCAAAACTCCCTGAAAGAACTTACTTCATCTTTTAATATTGCTGTATTTAAATATATGTATATATATATGCACTTTTTATTACTTTTTATTTACTTTTACTCCCATAGTGCCAATATCTGGCTCTTTTTAGAGCTTTTTCATTGAGTCCTGACATTGTCCTTTGGAAAATATAGAAAATGTCTTCTTCCTCTTTCCTTTGAAACAAGATCAAAGGTTTGAAGACACAATAATATGCTACCTCTACTCTCCAGCTCTTCATTTCAAGACAGTTTCCCTTTAGTTCTTGCAATACTTTATTATATTAAGTATCTACAGCTTCTAAGGGAAAGGGTAGATTTTGGATAAAAGAAGAAGACTACACTGGGATTTTAGATCAAATGACTTGAAATTTCATAATAAAAACAGCTACCTTCTACAGATAAGAGTGTCAGCTTCAGGGGTATGATTACATATCTGAGAAAAGAAGGAAGATCTTAGGTAACAGATGTGGCAAATGCAACACAGAGGCCATTACAGTTGACTAATGACTGTTCACAGTGAGTCCTCAGAGATGACTTGTTTGTACTGAGTGTCTTTGATGCTGTGACAAGTTATCCCCTGAAAGTCACAGTATCTAAAATAAAGGAGAGAATGAAAGAGGTTTTCTAGAGATGCATATAAGAAAGTGCTTGAAACAATTTTCTTATGATCATGAGCTTTACCACAATATATATTTTAGGACAAGATGTTTTAGACTGGTCCCTTTGTTCTCTTTTACACTAACTATAACAATAAAGTCTGAAACTATCAAAAGAGACAACCACAAGAGAACTCTGGGAGTCTGTGTATTGGTCAGTCAGAGTTCTCTGAAGAAAAAGAGAATTGATGTAATTGAGTCTGTGTCTGAATTCCTGCCATTCAGGCATGATCTAAACTAAATCCATTATGATTGTACACTGAGGTGACAAACAGAGTCAAGGAATTAGATCTGGTAGACAGAGTGTTTGAAAAACAATGGACAGAGGTCTGTAGCATTGTTCAAGAGGCAGCGACCAAAACCATCCAAAAGAAAAAGAAATGCAAGAAGGTAAAGTGGTTCTCTTAGGAGTCTTAACAAATAGTTGGGGACTGACGAGAAGAGAAGAGCAAGGGGGAAGGGGAAAGGGAAAACCAACTGAATGCAGAGTTCCAGAAACGAGCAAGGAGAGAGAAGAAAGACTTCTTAAATGTATAGTGCAAAGAAATAGAGATAAACAATGCAATAGGAAAGACTACAGATCACTTCAAGAAAATTGGAGATACCCAGGGAACATTTCATGCAAAGAAAAGTAACAGAAGAAATTAAGAAATGGTAGCAAAAATACACAGAAAAACTATACAAGAAAGGTCTTAATAACCCAGATAACCATGACAGTGTGATCACTCACCTAGAGACAGACATCCTGGAATGTGAAGTCGAGTAGGCCTTAGGAAGCATTACTATGAACAAAGCTAGTGAAGATGATGGAATTGCAGCTGAGATATTTCAAATTCTAAAAGATGATGCTGTGAAAGTGTGACATTCAATACGCCAGCAAATTTGAAAAACTCAGCAGTGGACACAGAACTGGAAAATGTCAGTTTTCTTTCCAATCCCAAAAAGGCAATTCCAAAGAATGTTTCAACTATTACACTCATTTTGCATGCTAATACAATTATGCTCAAAATCCTTCAAACTAGGCGTCATCAGTATTTGAACTGAGAACTTCCAGTTATACAAACTGCATTTCACAGAGACAGAGGAACCAGAGACTGGTTGCCAATATTTGTCAGATCATGGAGAAAGCATGGGAATTCCAGAAAAATATCTTCTTCTGCTTCATTGAATATGCTATTCCCTTTGACTGTATGGATAACAACAAATTGTGGAAAATTCTTAAAGTGATGGGAGTATCAAACTACATTATCTGTCTTCTGAGAAAACTGCATTCAGGTCATGAAGAATAGTTAGAAATGGACATAGATCAACTGACTGATTACAAATTGCAAAAGAAGTATGCCAAGATTGTATATTTTCACCCAGGTTATTTAATTTCTATGTAGAGTATGTCATCTGAAATGCCAGGCTGGATGAATCACAAGCTAGAATCAAGACTGCTGGGAGAAATATCAACAACCTCAGATATGCAGATGATACCACTATAATGGCAGACAGTGTGAGGAACTAAAAGGCCTCTTGATTAGCGTGAAAAGGGAGAATAAAAAAGCTGGCTTGAAACTCAACTTTAAATTAAAACAAAAACAAAAATCAACTAAGATCATGGCATCTGGTTATATCACTTCATGGCAAAAAGAAGGGGAAAAGTGGAAACAGTGATATTCTTGTCTTGTGCTCTAAAATCACTGTGGATGCTGACTGCAGCCATGAAATTAAAAGACACTTGCTCCTTGGAAGAAAAGCTATCAGAAAACTAGACAGTGTATTAAAGCAAAGACATCTCATTGCCAATAAAGGTCCATATAGTCAAAGCTATGGTACTGATGTGAGAGCTGGTTCATAAAGAATACTGAATGCTGAAGAACTTATGATTTTTTTATTTTTTATTTTTTAATTTATTTTTTTTTTAATTTTTATTTTTTTCATTTATTTTTATTAGTTGGAGGTTAATTACTTTACAATATTGTAGTGGTTTTTGCCATACATTGACATGAATCAGCCATGAATTTACAGGTGTTCCCCATCCTGATCCCCCCTCCCGCCTCCCTCCCCATCCCATCCCTCTGGGTCTTCCCAGTGCACCAGCCCTGAGCACTTGTCTCATGCATTCAATCTGGGCTGATGATCTGTTTCACCCTTGAGAACTTATGCTTTTAAATTATGGTACCTGAGATGACTCTTGAGAGTCCCTTGGACTGCAAGGAGATCAAACCAGCCATTACTAAAGGGAATCAACCCTGGATGTTCATTGGAAAGACTGTTACTGAAGCTGAAGCTCCAAGACTTTGGCCACCTGATGGGAACAGCAAACTCATTGGAAAAGTCTTCAACGATAGGAAAACCTGAATTCAAAAGGAGAAGGGGGCGGCAGAGGATGAGATGGTTAGATAGCATCACTGACTCAAGGGACATGAATTTGAGCAAACTCTGGGAGATAGTGAAGGACAGAGGAGCCTGGTGTACTGTAGTCCATAGTGTTGCTAGATTTAGACATGACTGAGAGACTGAACAGCAACAATAAAAATAGAAAGAAGATTAAAATAAAACATATCAACAGATACAGAGTACAGCTAAAGTAGTACTGAGAAGGAAATGTATAGTATTAAAATGCTTCTACTAGGAATGAGGAGATATTTCAAATAAATACTTCAGGAAACTAGAAACTAGTAATAGTAAAGCAAGATATATCTACAAGAAAGAAAGAAGGAAGGAAATCATAAAGATAAGAGCACAAATCATTAATAAAAATGGAAAACAGAGAAAATGAGTAAAATAAAACAAAAAAAAGTGGTTCTTTGAAAAGCCAACAAAATTGATAAACGTTGCAAGATTTAAAACAGTTATATTTTTATATAACAATTGTACATCTTTAGCAGCAATTGTTTCCAGAATAATTTTCAGTGCATTAAACAAATTTAAGTCTAAAACTGTATGTGATTCAGAACATGGACACATACCTTCTTTGGTTCTTTGTAAAAACATTGAGTGAGTCATCTCTATAGCAAAAACACCCAAAACATTTTATATGTTTTCAGTTACATCTTATTCACAGCAGAAATTAAAAGTATATGACAAAATTTGTAGAATATTTCAGCTTTTTCTAGAAAACCTGAATACAATTTATGATCCAAAACTTTTACTCTTCAGTCGCCAAGTCATGTGAAAGTCTCTGAGACCCCCATGAACTGCAGCATACCAGACTTCTCTGTCCCTCACTGTCTCAAGTTTACTCAAACTCATGTCCATTGAATCAGTGATGCCATCCAACCATCTTAGCCCTTGTTGCCCTCTTCTCTTCTTGCCCTCAATCTTTCCAGAATCATGGTAGGTTCTTTGCATCAGGCGGACAAAGTATTTGAGCTTCAGCTTCAGCATCAGTCCTTCCAATGAATATTCAGGGTTAATATCCTTTAGGAATGATCCAAAATATAAAACTAAACTAAAATAAAATAAAAGGCCTAAGTGCTAAAATGTTAAAAAAAAAAATTAAGGATATATGTTTTTTTGGAAATGTTCACTTGATTAGTTTATCCCACTTATTTGCAATACCAAATATATTTCAGTCTTTTAGAAAGTAATTCCTACAATACTCATATTCTATTTGAATTTTGAAATATTAAAATAAATATTCAAATATTTGTCATGACAGTTATCATTATTATACACAAATCATTTTGAAACCTTAAATTGCTTTCCCTACTCCTTTCTTTAGCATTTAATTTACCAGAAAATTTAAATTTATTGCATAGTTTTAATTTACCTGAGTCAAATAAATACCATATTTCCAACCTCTCCGGTACTGCCTATATGAAATCTTCAGATATATATCTCTAGTTACACAGAATTAAAACAAAAAAGTTAAGTAAAATAAAAACTATAAGAAGAATTGCTACAAATATTCATATTTTGAAACATTCATTGTTGAGAAAAAATTGTTACTTTATTCTTCCAGATAAATAGAAATTAGAAGCAACTGTGAAACCAGGGTAATGTAATCACACATGAGGCAAAGAAGACTGGGATCTGAGATCTGAGAAAAATGCCTTCTGGCCATAAAGCTTCACTTTTTATGAGCTGGAAAGGAAAAATGACTTTTCAACGTTTACAAATTGAAAACTCCAGCTGAAGTGTTGCATGGCCAAACGTCCTGGAGCTCCATTTTTCTCCTTCAGTTAACACACTATGAGGAAATAGCTGACAGACTATTCAAAGCCAAACTTGCAATGTGATATTTGTGCTCTCTCTTGTCTTGAATTGTATCATTTTCTGCTTCCTTTTTTTTTTTTTTTTTCCTGTGTGAGTTCTCTTGACTGATTTAAAATGTATGGAAGCTACAAATACCTACAGAAATATTAAACACCATGCAACACTGTCTGTTTTCCATAAGGAATTATGCTATGGGATGCTTCTGGTATTATTTTTAAAAAATGTTTTTCATTTAGCAGTACCAAGATTTATTCCATGTAACATTATGTTTGTAAGGATGTACTTAAGTATAGCATGAAAATAAATATGAATTTAAAAGGGCTGTTTTCAGGCAGGACTTCTCAGAACCTTTATTTTGTATTAATTTTTGTTTATCAGAGTATAGCTGTTTTACACTCTTGTGTTAATTTCTGCTATACAGCAAAGTGAATCAGCCATACATATACACATCTCCCCTCTTTTCGGATTCCCTTCCCATTTAGGTCACTACAGAGCACCGAGTAAAGATCCCTGTGCTATACAGTAGGTTCTTATTAGTTACATAATTTATACAGAATATTGTGCATGCTGGTTCACTTCAGCCATGTCTGACTCTGTGCGACCCTATGGGCTGTAACCTGGCAGGCTCCTCTGTCCATGGACTCTCCAGGCAAGAATACTGGAATGGGTTGCTATTTCCTACTCCAGGGGGATCTTTCCCACCCAGAGACTGAACCCACATCTCATGTCTTCTGCATTGGGAGGCGGGTCGTTTACCACTAGTGTAACCTGGGAGGTATATGTGTATGTATATATATATATATCAATCCCAGTCTCCCAATGAATTTCACCCCCCTTTTTTCCATTGGTATTCATACATTTGTTCTCTATGTCTCTATCTCTGTTTCTTATTTGCAAATAGTATCATCTTCATCTTTTTCTAGATTTCCACATACATGCCTTAATATATGATATTGTTCTTTCTCTTTCTGACTTACTTCACTCTTTTTGACAGTCTCTAGATCCATCCATGTTTCTTCAAATGGCACAATTTTATTCCGTTTGGCTAAGTAATATTCTGTTGTATATATGTACATATTTATCTGTTCCTTTGTTTATTTTAATATAAATTTATTTATTTTAATTAGAGGCTAATTACTTTACAGTATTGTATTGGTTTTGCCATACATTGACATGAATCCCCCACAGGTGTACATGTGTTCCTCATCCTGAACCCCCTTCCCAGCTCCCTCCCCATCCTACCCCTCTGGGTCATCCCAATGCACCAGCACTGAGCACCCTGTCTCATGGATCGAACCTGGACTGGCGATTTGTTTCACACATGATAATATACATGTTTCAATGCCATTCTCCCAAATCATCCCACCCTCATCCTCTCCCACAGAGTCCAAAAGACTGTTTTATACATTTGTGTCTCTTTTGCTCTCTCACATACAAGGTTATCGTTACCATCTTTCTAAATTTCATATATATGCGTTAGTATACTGTATTGGTGTTTTTCTTTCCGGTTTACTTCACCCTATAAAATAATCTCCAGTTTCATCCACCTCATTAGAACAGATTCGTAATATTCCATTGTGTATGGAATATTACATACACAGCTTGCTTATGTGTATGGACATGCTTATATGGACAGCTTGCTTATCCATTCATCTGCTGATGGGCATCTAGGTTGCTTCCATGTCCTGGCTATTATAAACAGTGCTGTGATGAACATTTGGGTACATGTGTCTCTTTCAATTCTGGTTTCCTAGGTGTGTATGCCAGCAGTGGGATTGCTGGGTCATATGGCAGTTCTATTTCCAGTTTTTTAAGGAGTCTCCACGTTGTTCCCCATAGCGGCTGTACTAGTTTGCATTCCCACCAGCAGTGTAAGAGAGTTCTGTTTTCTCCATACCCTCTGCAGCATTTATTGCTTGTAAATTTTGGGATAGCAGCCATTCTGACTGGCGTGAAATGGTACCTCATTGTGGTTTTGATTTGCATTTCTCTGAGTGATGTTGAACGTCTTTTCATGTGTTGGTTAGCCATCCGTATGTCTTCTTTGGAGAAATGTCTGTTTAGTTCTTTGGCCCATTTTTTGATTGGGTGATTTATTTTTCTGGAATTGAGCTGCAGATGTCGCTTATATATTTTTGAGATTAATTCTTTGTCAGTTGCTTCATTTGCTATTATTTTCTCCCATTCTGAAGGCTGTCTTTACACCTTGCTTATAGTTTCCTTTGTCCTGTAAAAGTTTTAATTTTAATTAGGTTCCATTTATTTATGTTTGCTTTTATTTCCAATATTCTGGGAGGTGGGTCATAGAGGATTCTGCTGTGATTTATGTCAGAGAGTGTTTTACCCATGTTTTCCTCTAAGAGTTTTATAGTTTCTGGTCTTACGTTTAGATCTTTAATCTATTTTGAGTTTATTTTTGAGTATGGTGTTAGAAAGTGTTCTGTTTCATTCTTTTACAACTGGTTGGCCATAAGAAGATATCTCCTCGTCCAAGGTAAAGAGCAGCAGCTGCGCTTTGCTAGAGCAGCCGTGAAGAAATACCTCACGTCCAAGGTAAGAGAAACCCAAGTAAGACAGTAGGTGTTGTGAGAGGTCATCAGAGGGAAGACAAAATAAAACCACAATCACAGAAAACTAGCCAATCTGATCACAGGACCACAGTCTTGTCTAACTCAATGAAATTAAGCCATGCCATGTAGGGCCACCCAAGACGGTCGGGTTATGGTGGAGAGGCCTGACAGAATGTGGTCCACTGGAGAAGAGAATGGCAAATCACTTCAGTATTCTTGCCTTGAGAAACCCATGAACAGTATGAAAAGGCAAAATGATAGGATAATGAAAGAGGAACTCCCCAGGTCTGTAGGTGCCCAATATGCTACTGGAGATCAGTGGAGAAATAACTCCAGAAAGAATGAAGGGATGGAGCGAAAGCAAAAACAACACCCAATTGTGGATGGAACTGGTGATAGAAGCAAGGTCCAATGCTGTGAAGAGCAATATTACATAGGAACCTGGAATGTTGGGTCCATGAATCAAGGCAAATTGGAAGTGGTCAAACAGGAGATGACAAGAGTGAACATTGACATTCTAGGAATCAACGAACTAAAATGGACTGGAATGGATGAATTTAATTCAGGTGACCATTATATCTACTACTGTGGGCAGGAATCCCTTAGAAGAAGTGGAGTAGACATCATGGTCAACAAAAGAGTCCGAAATGAAGTACTCGGATGCAATCTCAAAAATGACAGAATGATCTTTGTTCATTTCCAAGGCAAACCATTCAATATCATGGTAATCCAAGCGCATGCCCCAACCAGTAATGCTGAAGAAACTGAAGTTTAATGGTTCTATGAAGACCTACAAGACCTTTTAGAACTAACACCCCAAAAAAGCTGTCCTTTTCATTATAGGGGATTGGAATGCAAAAGTACAAACTCAAGAAACACCTGGAGTAACAGGCAAATTTGGCCTTGGCATACAGAATGAAGCAGGGCAAATGCTAATAGAGTTTTGCCAGGAGAACACACTGGTCATAGCAAACACCCTCTTCAAACAACACAAGAGAAGATTCTACAAATGGACATCACCAGATGGTCAACACTAAAATCAGACTGATTATATTGTTTGCAGGCAAAGATGGAGAAGCTCTATACAGTCAGCAAAAACAAGACCAGGAGCTGACTGTGGCTCAGATCATGAACTCCTTATTGCCAAATTCAGACTTAAACTGAAGAAAGGAGGGATAACCACTAGACCATTCAGGTATGACCTAAATCAAATACCTTATGACTATACAGTGGAAGTGAGAAGTAGATTTAAGGGACTAGATCTGATAGACAGAGAGCTTGATGAACTATGGATGGAGGTTCATGACATTGTACAGGAGACAGGGATCAAGACCATCCCCATGGAAGAGAAATGCAAAAAGGCAAAATGGTTGTCTGAAGAGGCCTTAAAAATAGCTGTGAAATGAAGAGAATCAAAAAACAAAGGAGAAAAGGAAAAATATTCCCATTTGAATGCAAATTTCCAAAGAATAGCCAGGAGAGATAAGAAAGCCTTCCTCAGCAATCAATGCAAAGAAATAGAGGAAAACAACAGAATGGGAAAGACTAGAGATCTCTTCAAGAAAACTAGTGGTACCAAGATAACATTTCATGCAATGATGGGATCGATAAAGGAGAGAAATGGTGTGGATCTAACAGAAGCAGAAGATATTAAGAAGAGGTGGCAAGAATACACAGAACAACTGTGCAAAAAAGATCTTCATGACCCAGATAATCACAATGGTGTGATCACTCACCGGGAGCCAGACATCCTGGAATGTGAAGTCAAGTGGGCCTTAGAAAGCATCACTACGAACAAAGCTAGTGGATGTGATGGAATTCCAGTTGAGCTATTTCAAATCCTGAAAGACGATGCTGTGAAAGTGCTGCACACAATATGCCAGCAAATTTGGAAAACTCAGCAGTGGCCACAGGACTGGAAAAGGTCAGTTTTCATTCCAATCCCTAAGAAAGGCAATGCCAAAGAATTCTCAAACTACCACACAATTGTGCTCATCTCACACGCTAGTAAAGAAATGCTCAAAATTCTCCAAGCCAGGCTTCAGCAATAGGTGAACCGTGAAACTCCAGATGTTCAAGGTGGTTTTAGAAAATGCAGAGGAACCAGAGAGCAAATTGCCAACATCTGCTGGATCATCAAAAAAGCAAGAGAGTTCCAGAAAAAACATCTATTTCTGCTTTTTTGACTACGCCAAAGCCTTCGACTGTGTGGATCACAATAAACTGTGGAAAATTCTTCAAGAGATGGGAATACCACATCACCTGGCCTGCCTCTTATGCAGGTCAGGAAGAAACAGTTAGAACTGGACTTGGAAAAACAGACTGGTTCCCAATAGGAAAAAGAGTACATCAAGTCTATATATTGTCACCCTGGTTATTTAACTTATATGCAGCATTTGTCATGAGAAACGCTGGGCTGGAAGAAGCACAAGCTGGAATTAAGATTGCCGGGAGAAATATCAATAACCTCAGATATGCAGATGACACCACCCTTATAGCAGAAAGTGAAGAGGAACTAAAGAGCCTCTTGATGAAAGTGAAAGAGGAGAGTGAAAAACTTGGCTTAAAGCTCAACATTCAGAAAACTAAGATCATGGCATCTGGTCCAATCACTTCATGGGAAATAGATGGGGAGACAGTGGAAACAGTGTCAGACTTTAATTTTTGGGGCTCCAAAATCACTAGAGATGATGATTGCAGCCATGAAATTGAAAGACAATTACTCCTTGGAAGGAAAGTTATGACCAACCTAGATAGCATGTTAGAAAGGAAAGACATTACTTTGCCAACAAAGGGCCGTCTGGTCAAGGCTATGGTTTTTCCAGTGGTCATGTATGGATGTAAGAGTTGGACTATGAAGAAAGCTGAGTGCCGAAAAATGGATGCTTTTGAATTATGGTGTTGGAGAAGACTCTTGAGAGTCTCTTTGACTGCAAGTAGATCCAACCAGTCCATCCTAAAGGAGATCAGTCCTGGGTATTCATTGGAAGGACTGATGCTGAAGCTGAAACTCCAATACTTTGGCCACCTCATGCAAAGTGTTGACTCATGGAAAAGACCCTGATGCTAGGACGGATTGGGGGCAGGAGAAGGGGACAACAGAGGATGAGATGGCTGGATGGCATCACCGACTCGATGGACATTGGTTTGAGTAAACTCTGGGAGTTGGTGATGGACAGGAAGGCCTGGCGTGCTGTGATTCATGGGGTCGCAAAGAGTTGGACACAACTGCATGACTGAACTGACTGACTGACTGACCACTTTTCCCAGCACCACTTGGTAAAGAGATTGTCTTTTCTCCATTGTACATTCTTGGTTCCTTTCTCGAAGATAAGGTGTCCATGGGTGCGTGGATTTATCTATGGGCTTTCTATTCTGTTCCATTGATCTATATTTCTGTCTTTGTGCCAGTACCATACTGTCTTGACAACTGTGACTTTGTAGTAGATCCTGAAGTCAGGCAGGTTGATTCCTCCAGTTCCATTCTTCTTTCTCAAGTTTGCTTTGGCTATTTGAGGTTTTTTGTAATTCCATACAAATTGTGAAATTATTTGTTCTAGTTCTGTGAAAAATACTGTTGGTAGCTTGATCAGGATTGCATTGAATCTATAGATTGCTTTGGATAGTATACTAATTTTCACTGTATTGATTTTTCCAATCAATGAACAGTGTATATTTCTCCATCAATTTGTGTCCTCTTTGATTTCTTTCATCAGTGTTTTATAGTTTTCTATACATAGGTCTTTTGTTTCTTTAGGTAGATATATTCCTAAGTATTTTACTCTTTTTGTTGCAATGGTGAATGGAACTATTTCCTTAATTTATATTTCTATTTTCTAATTGTTAGTGTATAGCAATTAAAGGGATTTCTGTGTGTTGATTTTATATCCTTCAACTTTACTATATTTGAACATTTAGGTTGCTTCCATGTTCTGGCTATTTTAAATAGTGTTAAAATTAACCTTAGGGTGCATGTATAATTTTTACTATAATTTTCTCTTGGTATATGCCCAAGAGTTAGATTTCTGGGTCATAACGTTTCATTTTTAGTTTTACTAACCTCCATATTGTTCTTCATAGTAGCTGCATCAATTTACATTCCCACCAATGTAGGAGGATTCTCTTTTCTCCACACCCTTTCCAGCTTCTATTGTTTCTAGATTTTTTGATGATAGTCATTCTGACCAGTGTGAAGTGATGCCTCATTATAGTTTTAATTTGCAATTCCAATAATATAGTGATGTTTAGCATCCTTCCATGTGTTTGTTGACTATTTGTACATCTTTTTCAAAGAAATGTTAGGTCTTCTACCCACTTTTTAATTGGATTGTTTATGTTTTGATATTGAGCTCCAGGAGCTGTTTATATACTTTGGATATTAATCTTTTTTCAGTTGCTTCATTTGCAAATATTTTATCTGATTCAGAGGGTTATTTTCCATCTTGTTTATGGTTTCCTTTGTTATGCAAAAGCTTTTAAGTTTAATTAGGTCCCATTTGTTTATTTTAGTTTTTATTTTCATTGCTCTAGGAGGTGGATCAAAAATATCTCATTCTAGGTATTTTTGCGACATAAAAAATATCTCACAGAACACTTATCAAGGAGTGTGCTGCTCATGTTTTCTTCCAAGGGCTTAATAGTGTCTGGCACCACATCTCAGTGTTCAACGTGTTTTGAGTTTATTTTTGTGTATGGTGTTAAGGAGTGTTCTAATTTCATACTTTTACATGTAGCTGTCCAGTTTTCACAGCACCAGTTATTGAGGAGTGTGTCTTTTCTCCACTGAGCTACCTTGCCTCCTTTTTCATAGATTAGGTGACCATAGGTGTGTGGGTCTCTCTCTGATCTTTGTATCCTGTTTCATTTATTGATATTTCTCTTTTTGTGTCAATATAATACTCTCTTGATTACTGTAGCTTTATAGAATAGTCTGAGGTCAGGGAGTCTGATTCCTCCAACTGTTGTTATTGTTTATCATAAGACTGTTTTGGCTATTCAGCGTCTTTTGTGGTTCCATACAAATTGTAAAATATTTGGTTCTAATTCTGTGAAAAATGCCATTAGTAATTTTAAAGAGATTGCATTGAATCTGTAGATTGATTCTTCCAATCCAAGAACATGGTATATACTTCCATTTCCATTGTCTCTGATCAGTATATTATAGCTTTCTGAGTAGATGTCTTTTGCCTTCTTAGGTAGGCTTATACCTAGGAACTTTACTCTTTTCGTGACAGTGGTAAATGTGACTGTTTAAAATTCCTATTTTATTAATTTCTCTTTGTGATATTTCCTTGTTACTATATAGGAATGATAGATTTCTGTGTATTATTTTTGTATCCTGCAACTTTGCTAAATTAACTGATTAACTCTGATAGCTTTCTGGTGACATGTTTGGATTTTTTATGCATCATGACATCTGTAAACAGTGGCAATTTTACTTCTCTTTTCCAATTTAGGGGGCTTCCCTAATGGCTAAACAGGTAAAGATTCCACCTGAAAAGCAGGATATGTAGGGCATGCTGGTTTGATTACTGGGTCCAAAAGATACCCTGGAGGAGGAAATGGCAACCTACTCCAGTATTCTTGCCTAAAAAGTCCCATGAACAGGGAAATCTGATAGGGTCATCTGCAAACAGTGGCAGTTTTTCTTCTTTTCTAATTTATATTCCTTTAATTTAATTTTCTTCTCTGATTATCATTGCTAGGACTTCCAAATCTATGTTGAATAATAATGACTAGAGTGGACACCTTTGTATTGTTTCTGATCTTAGAGGAAATGCTTCAGTTTTTCACCATTGAGAATAATGTTTGTTCTGGATTTGTCATGTGTGGCCTTTATTAAGTTGAGGTAGTTTTCCTCTATAGCCATTGTCAACTATTTTTTTTTTTTTAATGATAAATGGATGTTAAATTTTGTCAGTGTTAACTGATGTTTTTCATACATCTATTGGAATAACCATGTACATGCTTTTTATTCTCTACTTTGTAATATGGTGCATCAGATTTATTGATTTGCATCTATTGAGGAATCCTTGCATTCTTGGGATAAATCTGGTGTATGATCCTTTCAATGTGTTGTCAGATTCTGCTTGCAAGTATTTTGTTGAGAATTTTTGTGTCTATGTTCATCTGTGATATCAGTCTTAAATTTTCTTTTTTTGTGATATCTTCTTCTGGTTTTGGTATCAGATTGATGGTGATATCATAGAATGAGCTTGGGAGCTTTCCTTCCTAAAGAAATGAAGCTTCCTCTTCAATTTTAGGGAAGATTTTGAGAAATACAGGGGTTATCTCCTCTCTAAATGTTTGCAGAATTCACCTGTGAAGCCCTCTGCTGCTGGGTTCTTGCTTGTTGGAATATTTTTAATCACATTTCAATTTCAGTAATTGTGATTGGTATTTCCATATTTTCTATGTCTTCCTGGTTCAGTCTTGGAAGATTGTACCTCTTTAAGAATTTGTCCATTTCTTCCAGGTTGTCCATTGTATTGGAATAAAGATGTTTGTAGTAGTTTTTAATGATCTTTTGTATTTCTGTGGTGTCAGTTGTAACTTCTTTTTTATTCCTAATTTTATTTATTTGAATTGTCTCCCTATTTTTCTTGATGAGTCCATCTAAAGGTTTGTCTATTTTGTTTATCTTCTTAAACATGCTTTTATTTTCACCAGTATTTGCTAATTTTTTCTTCATCTCTATTGCATTTATTTCTGCTTTGATCTTTATGATTTCTTTTCTTCTATTAGTATTTTTTTTAATTGGTTCTCTAGTTGCTTTGGGTGTGATGTTAGTTTATTTGAGCTTTTTCTTGTTTCTTGAGATAGGATTGTATTCCTACAAATGTTGCTTTTAGATCTGCTTTTGTGGTGTCCCATAGGTTTTCCATTGCCGAATTTTCATTGTCATTTGTTTCTTGGTATGCTTTGGGTTCTTCTTTGATTTATTCAGGGATCTCTTAGCTATTTAGTAGCATATTGTTTAGCCTTCAGGTGCTTGTGTTTTTACTGCTTTTCTTCTCTGCAATTGATATCTAATCCCTTAGCATTGTGCTCAGAAAAGATGCTTGATATAATGTCAATTTTCTTAAATTTACCAAGGCATGATTTTTGACCAAATGTGTGATCAACCCTGGAGAATGTTGCATATGAACTTGAGAAGAAAGTGTATTCTGCTGCTTTTAGATGAAATATCCTATAAATATTAAGTCTATTGGACCTAATGTACCTTTTAATGCTTATGTTTCCTTATTAATTTTTGTCTCTGTAGTCTACTCATTGGTTTATGTGAAGTGTTTAAGCCCTTTACTATTATTGTGTTAATGTTGATTTCCCCTTTTATGACTTTTAACATTTGCCTTATATATTGAGATGCTCCTATTCTGGTGTGTTAATATTTTCAATTGTTACATATCTTCTTTTTGGATTGTTACTTTGATTATTAGACAGTGTCTTTCTCTGTCTCTTGTAAAAGTCTTTAAAGTCTATTTTGTCTGATATAAATATTGTTACTTCAGCTTTCTTTTAATTTCCATTTCATGAAATATTTTCCCCATCTGCTCACTTTCAGTCTATATGTGTCCCTAAGTCTGAAATACGTCTGTGATAAGACAGCATATATATGAGTCATGTTTTTGTATCCATTCAGCCAGTTTGTGCCTTTAGATTGGAGCATTTAATACCTTTACCTGTAAGTTGATTATTAATATGTACGTTCCTATTAGCATTCTCTCAATTGTTTGGGGTTTGTTTTTGCAGGTCTTTTCTCTTCTCTTCTTTCTCATCTAAAGAAGTTCCTTTAGAATCTGTTGTGCAGCTTGTTTGGTGCTGTTGACTTCTCTTTGCTTTTGGTTTTCTGTGAAGCTTTTGGTTTCTCCACTGAATTTGAATGAGATTCTTGCTGGTTAGAGTAATCTTGATTGTGGGTTTTTCCTTTCTTAACTTTAAATATACCCTACCATTCCTCTCTGGCCTGCAGAGTTTCTGCTGAAATATCAACTGATAACAGGATGGGAGTTTCTTTGGATATTATTTGTTGCTTTTACTTTTCTTCCTTTAATAGTTTTTATTTTTAATTTTTGTTAGTTTGATTAATATTTGTCTCAGGTGTTTCTCCTTGGGTTTATCTTGAGTGGGACTTTCCGTGCTGTGTGTACTTGATGGCTATTTTCTTTCTTATGTTAGGGAATTTTCAACTATAATCTCTTTGCATATTTTCTCAGACAATTTCTCTTTCTCTTCTTCTTCTGAGATTCCTAAAACTTGAGTGCTGGTGCTTTTAGTGCTGTCTCAGAAGCTTCTGAAACTGTCCTCATTTCTTTCTTTTTTTTTCTTTTAATTTTATTCTGTGGCAGTTATTTCCACCACTCTAGCTCACTTATCTATTCATCTGCTTCAGTTATTCTCCTCTAAATTCCTCCTAGTAAACTTTTCATTTCAGTTACTGTGCAATCACCACTGATTATTTTGTTCTTTAATTCTTCTGTCCTTGTTAAACATTTCTTATATCTTCTAATTCATGCTTCCATTTTACTTCCAAGATCTTGGATCATCTTTACTATTAGCACTCCATATCCTTTTTTGAGTAGATTGCCTATTTCCTCTTCATTTATTTGGTCTTGTGAGTTTTTATCTTGCTTCTTCATCTGTAACATATTTGTCTGTCACTTCATTTTGTCTGACTTACTGTATTCATGCTTTTCTTTCTGCAGGCTATAGGGTCATAGTTCTTCTTGTGTTTGTTGCCTGCCCCTTGGTGGGTGAGTTTGGTAAAGAGGCTGGTGTAGACTTTCTGATGAGAGGGAACAGTGCCTGTGCTCTCTTAGGTGGGGCTGAGTCTTTTCCCTCTGATGGGTAGGGCCACATCAGGTGTTTTGTTTAGGGTTTCCATGAGCTTAGTATGACTTTAGGCTCCCTGTCTGTTGATGCATGGGGCCATATTCTTATTTTGCTGGGTTTGTCATGAGATGTCCAGTGCTGAAACCTGCACACAATTAGGGCCTTGGTGTTGAGATGCATACCTCCAGAAAAGCACACTTCAATTAATATTCCCTGGGCACATGGATCCCCTGGCAGTCTTGCATCCTGTACCTGGCAGTCCCACCTCAGAGGCCAAGGGCTGACTCCTGACTGGGGAACAAAGAGTCATGCAACAAGGCCAGAGAAAAAGAAATGAAAAGAAAAAATTTTTTTAAAAGAAAAAAATAATAAATAAAAGAAAAGAAATGAAACATATAAACAAAATCTGAAACCAAAACAAACAGCAACAATAACAACACACACACATCAAACAGACAAACCAACCCCTAGACAAATGAAAAAAAGTCAAGCAGAAACAAAGAAGCAGACAGAAAAATAAATAAATAAAACAAACAAGGAAACAAACCAAAGAAACTAAAAATGAAAACAATCAGTAAATACTATACTTATAAAAACAAAAAAATGAAAAAAAGGAACAAAAGCAGAAAGCAAACTTTAAAAAAGAGAAAGCAAACATTAAAAAAACAACATAAATATGATAAAGAATGAAAATTAAGAAAAAATGCAAAACAACAGCAGCAACATATAAATTGATATTTATATTTAATAAAAATTTTAAAAATGCAACATCAACAACTGAGCAAAATGAAACAAATAGGAAAAGTATGATACTGATAAGATTTTCCTGCTCTCTCATCTATCAGTGTCCTAACTTCCATAGTGACCCACATTGAATCCCTATCTCCCCAAGAGGCTCTCCATTTCCTCTATAGAGTTCTCTGGAACTGCTGTGGGCTCTGTGGCATCAGCTGGCACTCTGACTTGGCCTAACTCCCACATGTATTTGCTCCCAAAATGCACTGCTGCTAAACCTAGACTGGTCTCAGTTGTGGGAACACTTATTGTCTATTTAGATATCCCACAGATGCAGGTTTTAGCAATCTGGTAGGTGGAACTTAATCCATGGCTTGTGCAGCTGCATGAAGAAATTTCTGTTCCTTTCCTTAATTGCATTGCCAGTGGGGCTCAGATTTGGTTTTTGGTCCCATCTCTGCATTTGGGTCACCCTCAGATATCTGTTCCCCACCCAGGCAAGAGAGAAGAAAAGTAACAGCTGATTGGGCCTCACTCAGGCTGGGGAGGATTATGGTGGTCACAGCTGGAGTGTGTGGGAGGCTCCTGCAGCAGTGTAAACTGGTAGGCAGTTGCAATAGTCTGGGGTTTGCTTGTTCTGGTGGGATTTCCTCACAGTGCTTGTAGAGACAGGGACTTGGGTGTGGGAGTGGTGGTGGCCTCAGCCCCTGCACACCACTCAATACTGACACCTTGTTTCCCAGGCAGACCACACTGCCCTCCAGGGGTATTTCAGGCGTGGTGGAGCCCCTCACTCCTGTTCCTTCTGTTTTATCTGAGCAGCCAACAGTGGCTTTCTCCCCAAATCTGCTCTCTCAACCCCATACTTTAACACTCAGCCTCTGCCACAACTGGCATTCCTGTCCACAGGCAGGATTCCCAAGAAGGCTGATTCCCAAAGAGGCTTTGGGATGGGCAGTGCATAAGACCCCAGAGACTACATAGGTGGGAGAGGCCTTGCCTTGAGGAACAGGTGAGCCTTGTCAGATGGGTGCCCCTCACAATGCTCTTGGAGGCAGAAGTCAGTGAACGGGGAAGGGCATTAGAGTGGTGGTTGGCCTCATCCCTTGCATACAGATCGACAATAACACCATGCTGCTGTGGTATCCTGACTTTTTCTGCAAACTTTCCCAGTTGTGGAGTGCCTTACTCCTGACCCTTCAGGCTGTCTTTTCACAGCCAACAGCTGTCCCCTCCCTGGGTCTGTGCTCCAAAGCCACTTTCTAGCACCTAGCCCCCTTCCACAATAGGAGAGCCGTAACTCAGGCTGGGGTGCACTGGGCTGCAGCACAGACCATGCACACAGCTCTTACTCTGTCCTGCCTTCTGCAGACCTTCTGCAGAAGGTCTCCTTTGAATTTCCAAAGGTCTCTTTCTGCTCCAGCTGATTACCCCACTGTGAGGGCATTTCTCCCCTTCTTACCCACAGTTACACACCTTGCTTTTTCTGATTTTTTTTTCTTTCTTTCTTTCATCCTACCTGGCTGCAAGGGGATTTTTCTTGTCCTTTTAGGTGTCCAAAGACTTCAGTTAATGTTCAGCAGGTGCTCTGTGAGAACTGGTCCATTTGCAGATGTATTCTTGATGTAGCTGTGAGGAAGGATGGATTCTGTGTCCTCTTATTCCATCATCTTGACTCCTCCTGTAATATTTTTAAAACCCAATATTAAAGATAAATATTTTTTAATCTGTATTCAAGTAGACTGTGTTCTGTTTAAATATGACTGTTTCTGCAGTTTATTTAAAAAAAAAAACTAGGCAAGAAACTTTTAAATTATTTGTAAAAGAGAAAATGAAAACCTGTTAGCTTTAATTGAAAATGGGAATTCAGAAACCTCTTTAATATGGTCAGTGATTTGTGCAACACAGTTTAAAAATGAAGAGAAAGTCATTAAGAGACATTTTTCCATGACCTTTGAGTAGGTAATTATTTTATTTACTTACATATCTATTTACTTTTCTAACTTTTGGAGTCAATGTAAAATATCCACTTCATTAATATTAAGATTCTAATAATAATAATAAAACATGTGTAATACTGGGCTAAAAATGTATATCATGATTTGTTTTATAGTCCAAATATTCCTTCATGTATTTTTCTAAATTTAGTAACAAAAATCATTATGTGAGAATATATAGCCACTTTCTGTTAAATATTTTTGAACACTAGATCATTTAAGATATATTTTATAAACAAATATGGTCTCAGTATAGGAAGAGGGAGCTGGAGCTTGGTCTATGGTGCATCAAAATTCTCCTATTTTGCCATAATTAACTAATTAATGTTTTGATTGCAATGCTGATTAGGTAGGCATGCTCTACTCCACTGAAGACTCTTGACCAAGGGGCAGCTTCCATCAAAATCCCCAAACCACTTCTGACATCAGGCTGAGTGAACCGCTTATTGAATGTTAGCAAAAAATGAACAGCAAATGCTTCTGGAAAATTTGACTGTTGGGCAAACAGTACATAACCTAACATTTACATCTCTGAAGTCCCCTTCTACCCTGTGGGATCCCAGGATGTGTCCATACTATGGTAGAAAAGTAGCTTTTCCCATAATATAGAGTGGTACTGAGAAATGCTTGTTGAACATTGGTTGTATCTCTAAACTTTGCATCTGGATAGGGTCATTTGAATAAAATTTGACTAATAGTGGTTGAGGAGAAAATATATGCACCACCTCTAGTCCTGGGCCTATAGCATCTCCCACACTACTCTCCTTTTTCTTCAGCCAATAAATCCCTCAGTACATTCTTACTCTCCTCTCCTTAAATCCATAGTGCTGCCTGTTTGCCTGTCCTGCCTCATACAGCCTATACTTCCTCATGTTATCAGGTTATCATAACATAATGAGAGGTTTGGTACGGCCTTTAACTTGATTAGATCTTGCTCTGTCCTTGAAGACCAACATAAAACTGACACATATGATGTGTATATCAAGACTATGTGATAAAAAACAAATATTGCTTATTAACACATATATATGGAATCTAGAAAAATGGTACAGATGAACCTATGTTCAGGGCAGGAATAGAGAAGCAGATATAGAGAACTTTGTCCACAAAGGTCCGTCTAGTCATGGCTATGGTTTTTCCAGTGGTCATGTATGGATGTGAGAGTTGGACTATAAAGAAAGCAAAAGAATTGATGCTTTTGAACTGTGGTGTTGGAGAAGACTCTTGAGAGTCTCTTGGACTGCAAGGAGATCCAACCAGTCCATCCTGAAGGAGATCAGTCCTGGGTGTTCATTGGAAGGACTGATGCTGAAGATGAAACTCCAATACTTTGGCTACCTGATGCGAAGAGCTGACTCATTTGAAAGACCCTGATGATGGGAAAGATTGAGGACAGGAGGAGAAGGGTACAACAAAGGATGAGATGGTTGGATTGCATCATTGACTCAATGGACATGGGTTTGAGTGGACTCCAGAAGTTGGTGATGGACAGGGAGGCTTGGCTTGCTGCATTTCATGAGGTCACAAAGAGTTGGACATGACAGAGCGACTGAACTGAACTGAACTATAGAGAACAGATGCGTGGACACAGAGGGTGGGCTGAAGGGGAAGAAGGATGAATTGGGAGATTGGGATTGACAGGTATACATTGTCATGTGTAAAATAAATTGCTAGTGGGAACCTGCTGTGTAGCACAGGGAGCTCAACTCACTGCTCTGCAATGCCATTATTGGGAGGGATAGGAAAAAGTGAGAGGGGAATCTAAGAGAGGAGATATCTGTGTGCATATATGTGTGTGTATATATATCTGATTCATTTTATACTGCAGAAACTAACTCAACATTTTAAAGCAACTATAACCCATTAAAAAACAAACAACAAATATACACTTAAGAAACAAACGTTCACTTCTTATTTTACTTTGAAGATACAGTTAGTGAAAACAAACCCCATTTCATTGCCCATGTACTTATGGTGCTGGGTGTGTAGCTGTGTGTGTGCACATACCTTGAAGAGTGTATATATACACATACATGTGTATGTATATGTATTGGAGAAGGGGATGACAGAGGATAAGATGATTGGATGGTATCACCGACTCGATGGACATGAGTTTGAGTAAACTCTGAGAGTTGGGTGATGGACAGGGAGGCCTGACGTGCTGAAGTCCATGGGGTCACAAAGAGTTGAACATGACTGAGTGACTGAACTGAACTGAACTGATGTATAGTATATCATATATTTTTGTTTGTGTGTGCACATATGCATTCCAGCTTTAAAATGCTCATAAAATGTGTGGTCAGTTATAACATCAATCATTTTACTCTCCCAACCACACAATTCTTTGTCTTCACAATCTCTCCTCTAAGGTAAATTGAAAATTATTTCATCAGGTGACATTTATATTTCTAAGACTTGATTTCTGAAGACTGTGAGAATAAACTACCTAGAAACAAGAAGTCATTCTCAGAGCCTCTTTATATCTCTCCTCTCTTTCACTCTGCCTCTCACCCACACCAACACCCACAGACAATTTTATTCAGAGAAAATGCTCTAAATATAGTAGAAAATATAACAGAATACAAAAATCATCTTACAGTTTTTGAGGTTGAATAGGGACAGGGGCTCTGGGTGTGGGCATGGCATAAGTCCTCTTGGAGGAGATCACCATTAAGCCCACCATAGAGCTGCCAGAACTTACATAGGACTGGGAAATAGATTTTTGGAGGGCACAACAGAACCTTTGCACCAGGACCCAGGAGAAAGGAACTTTGACCCCACAGGAGACACGCCTGTGGGGTGTCTGGGAGTCTCTGGCAAAGGCATGGGTCAGTGGTGGCCTGCTGAAGGATTGGGGGCACAGACTGTAGTAGTACATGCCTGGGATCTTTTGAGGGAGGTCACCATTATCTTCATTACCTCCACCACAGTTTGGTGGTGGTTTGGTTGCTAAGTTGTGTCTGACTCTTGTGGCCCCATGGACTATAGCCTGCCAGGCTCCTCTTCCCATGGAATTCTCCAGGCAAGAATACTTAAGTGGGTTGACATTTCCTTCTCCAGACAATTTTCCCAACCCAGGAATCGAACCTGGGTTTCATGAATTGCAGGCAGATTCTTTACCAACTGAGCTACAAGGGAAGCCCGCCATAGTTTGCTCCCAGGTAAACAGAAGGGAGGGAACATGGCCCCGCCCATCAGAATAAGACCCAGTATCCCCCACAGTCAGTCTATCCCAGCAGGAAGCTTTCCTAAGCCTCTTATCCTTATCAGAGGGCAGACAGACTGAAAACCACAATCACAGAAAACTAACAAATCTGATCACATAGACCACAGCCTTGTCAAACTCAATGAAACTATGAGCCATGCCCTGCAGGGCCATCCAAGAAGGACAGGTCATGGTGGAGAGTTCTGACAAAATGTGGTCCACTGGAGAAGGGAATGGCAAACCACTTCAGTATCCCTGCCTTGAGAACCTGATGGACAGTATGAAAAGGCAAAAAGACAGGACACTGAAAGATGAACTACCCAGGTCAGTAGGTACCCAATATGCTACTGTAGATCAGTAGAGAAATAACTCTGGAAAGAATGAAGAGATGGAGCCAAAGCAAAAATGACATCCAGTTGTGGACTGGTGATGGAAGCAAGGTCCAATGCTGTAAAGAGCAATACTGCATAGGAACCTGGAATGTTAGGTCCATGAATCAAGGCAAATTGGAAGTGATCAAACAGGAGATGGCAAGAGTGAACATTGACATTTTAAGGATCAGTGAACTAAATGGACTGGAATGGCTGACCCAGGGATCAAGCCTGGGTCTTTTGCATTCCAGGCAAACTCTTTACCACTGAGTCACTGGGGAAGATAATTTGATGGCTAATATTAAATAGTTAATAGTTCTCGAGTATCTACTATCTAATATTAGACAGGATGTTCTAATTTTTTCACTTGAATTATCTCTGAAAAATATTTATCTTTATTATGCCTACTGTCTCAGCTGAGAGAACTAGGGAACACAGAGTTAATAAGTGATGGAGACTGATTTCAAAATCTGAGCCTAATCCAATACTGTTTTCAACCCCTAACCCATTCTCACATGTTGGACTTTCACTTTCAACTTTCTGGAGAGAGATTAAAAGAAAATCTATTTGTTTTTGGATTTCCCAAGCAGCTCAGTGGTAAAGAATCTGCCTCCTAGTGAAGGAGATGTGAGTTCGATCCCTGGGTCAGGAAGATCCTCTGGAGGAAGAAATGGCAACACATTGCAGTATTTCTGCCAGGATAATCCCATGGACAGAGGAATCTGGTGGGCTACAGTCCATGAGGTCACAAATAGTCAAATATGACTGAGTGACTGAACATACAGACATATTACTTTTATACACTTACTTAGAGTTCAAAATGAGTGATAAATCTAGATCAAGCAATTCATATCTGTATCTCAAGAGTGATACTGAAAAATAGAGCAATAACTTCACATTAACATAGAGCAATGGTAATATTTAACCTGAATTTGCGATAATAGTATCAGGTGGTGAGTGTCTAAGAACAAGCATTAAGGGTTCAAATGGTTATTCAGAGGCAGCATCCTAACAGAGTTGGCATTTCAATAATATTCTTACATTTCATTATTGTTAAAGCAGCATGTTATCTAGCATAAGCTGTTATAAGATATGCATGAGGGGAATCCAGGACAATGAGATACAAGTCTGGAAGGTTCAGTGATTTAAAAAAAAAAAAAAAGAGGCGGATGGGAAAGCAGGTCCAGGGGAATTTAAAAGTAGCTCTGAAAAGTCTTAGGCATGGGAGACCAGGCTTGCATTATATATTGGCATGTATGGGAATTCTCCCTACAGTATCCCAGATCCGGTGTAATCTTTTCATTATGAAAGTTATTATGGTTTTAAATCAATTTTACACAGGGATTCCTTTGAGTTTCTAGGAACTTGATCTCCTTTAGGGGAAAAAAAGAATTACTTTTCCCTCTTTCAACAGACATTTTCTGGTACCTGATATAAAACACTCCAACTTCCTCGGAACCAAAAGGCAAGATATAGAGGTCAGAAAATTCATATTCAGTTTAGAGTTTAAAAAAAGAAAAAAAAAAGGTAAAAGTCATACTCTTTGTGTCAGGTAATTCTTATGTTCATTCAAAGAAACTTTATTGCAGGTTACAAAGCCTAATAACATCTGTGAATCTTATCCCCTAGGCAGAAACCGGCAAAATTACCTGCTTATAGAGAGTCAAAGGGCTCTAAAAACAGTGAGACTGGGATGCTCTGGGATAGTTCAAAGGTCCTTGCCACTCCACGTGTCAGACTTCCAGCTAAAGATCCCTGGCTGTGGCAGAGCTGAGGAAGAGACCAATCATCACTAGCCTAAGTGCACATCCCTTTCAGTGTCAGAGGCTATTTCCTCTACAGTTTAATTGAAATCAAAGAACAAAGGAAGCCCTTCTCAGTGATTTTCAAACCTTAAAATTTAAGAGAAGTATCCTTTACTTCCTTCACGCTGACTCTGGGAAATGTGAATCCCATAAGGTTTTTCTTCATTTAAAAAATGATTCAGTTATCTTACTGAAAATACTGGCTGCTTGTATGTGAGATGATGGTAATTTTTTTGGCTTCTTAGGACAATGCTTTAACATTAAACTCTTTTTTTACATCTTTTGGACAACATGGGAACAATAAGCAGCCAGCAATGACCGTTTCCAGTCATTTTCAAATCTTAGTCCCTCTCTCCTCCATTGAAGGGGTAAAAAGGGCAGTCTTATAAATGTCTATTTAATCTCATTGCTATGTTATGTAATGCACATAGCATCCTGTGCATTTTTAAAAAACACTGTGTATTATGTGATAGCTGTCTTAACAAAATATCCCTCCAGTAGTCTATATGTTGCAACCTTTCTTGCTTAGTGAATACCTGTTATACCATACATGACTTGACATAACAAATACCTGGAGACTTCATCATGAGCATCTGTCCTATTCAGTCAACTTTTGGATAAAATAACACTAATAAAGACAGCAATGGTAAGAAACTCAAGTGCTTTGGCATGTATGTATATGGATTTCCATTAATATAAAAAATATATTTCTGACATGAGCATACAGAACCTTACTGAGTATTTCTTGCCAAAATCACAAATCTAGTTAAGCACTGAGCCAAAATTCAAACTCAAGTTGTTTGACACAAAAAGTCTACCTTTAACTTTCATGAAACTGTATCTATAAATTCAAACTCCTTACTATCTCCTGTAAATGCACCTGCTTCATTTTCTCCTATGATGCTTATCTCATTGTTTTTCCACCACAGCTCTAATAATGTGAATATAACAGGCACTCACATTTGCTCATTGTTTTGTTTTGCTTTTTTAATTGAAAAACACTCTAAATCACATACTTTCTTCTTCTTCTTCTTCTTCTTTTTTTTTTTTTTTACCTTTCTCCCTCTTAAATCTTATCTCTTTCGGAAGTTTTAAAAATTCCAGGTTCTCACTATTCTCAAAATCCCAGAACATTTAGCTTATGGTTCTGAAGGAAAAGATTTAAAGAGATGACAAAAAGCAATCATTTTAATGTGCCATCAAATGCAGCATCAAGGAGCCAACCAGAAGAAAGAGGTAGGAAGACAGACTTCCAGCAGGGGAGTGCTGCCCCATCCCTGCTCCTGCCTCAGAGCTCCCTCTGTGGTCCTCCGTGCTGACTCTTTGGGACTCTATGGACCATGACCTCCCAGGCTCCTCTGTCCATGGTACTCTCCAAGCAAGCCTAATGGAGTGGGTTGCCACGCCCTCCTCCAGGGGATCTATCTTCCCAACCCAGGGATCAAACCCAGGTCTCCTGCACTGCAGGCTCCCTCAGTGGCAGGAGGCTTCTTTACCTGCAGACCTGCTAAGCCACTGGGAATATACCCCCACCCCCACTTGCACCCCCACCCCCACGACTGGGAAACAAAAGTAAGAGGAACAGTCTGCTTCCTGTCAATCCCACTGGGATAAAAGAAGCCAGGTAAAAAAGGAGCTCCAGAAGCAACCTTAGACTGCAGTGAGATACTGCCTAGCCTGAATTTTTTCAATGGTCAAGACAGTTTGGTCAAGGTTTTCTGCAGAGTCCAGGGTACAAAAGGAATGAAAGTGAAACCCCAGGACCTGGGCCAGTACACAAAGACAGTGATAGTGAATCAGCAGCACTTATGAGAACAGCAGCCCGAGAGCAGAATCAGTATGGAGGTCCAGCGTCTCTGCAGGGCAACACCGTCCGCAGCGGTGTCAGCATCTGGGCAGGAGGCCTCCAGGTAACCTGGAGCTCCAGGCAGAGACTCTGGGGATGCCAAGGATTCTGAATTTGGACGAGACTGGGTCTAGCTGATACTGTGCTATGGTAGAAAAATGCATTTTGTTACAATTTCCCACCTCAGTTTCACCTTCTACCTGGCAGAGGCTGATGGCAAAAAAGCAAACAAAAATCTTTGTTATTGCTGCTAATGAAGTTCATGCACATTTTGAATGCATTTATGCATCCATTTATATGTTTTGTAAATTTTGTGGAAGTCATAACCATATTTCATTTATTTGCTCAGAAAGCATTCATTGAAGTCCTACTATGCAATAACTAGGTACACAGTAGTTACATGTTTCCTGTTTTTATTGAGCTTAAAGTCTAGAAAACGATCAGTGTAAGTACATACACAAGGCGAAATATAATCACAAGTTGTGATAAGATGACGTAAAGACCTCCATAGGAGAAGGGGGAGCAGTGATGAAGAAGGTAGGAGGTACTTGAATATGGACATAAGGATGTGGCCTTTAGGCTGAGAATGGTGGCTTTGGAGTCAAGCATCCTAGGCAGGACTAGGTTAAATGAAGGGGCTGGGGCAGGATGGGGCATTGCGCCTCTGAGGACAGGAAGGATGCTTGTGGGGAGAAGAACCCAAGGAGGTGAGGATGGAGCGCAGGTGGCACTGGGTGATGCAGGGCCCAGAGGGCCAGAATAAGGATGCTAGATTCAGCGGGGAAGGAGCTGAGGGCACATGCTGACACCAGACATTGCAAGGAGAGCCCACCACTGATTAGCTGTGTAACTTGTAGAAAGTTACTTAACTTTTCTGTACTTCAGATTTTTCACTTTTAAATGTGAGAATAGTAAGAGTGAAATGAAGCAGGACTCTGTGATCCTTGCCACCACTCATCACCCCTCCCCCCTTCATGTCTTCCTGTCTTTTGCCTGTGGAAAGCTTTAATCAAAGAATAACTTTAATCAGAGAATGAGAAATGCTGAAACAAAGGAAAACAAGTTTAAGGAGACTAAATAATAATACTGTGGTCATTAAACATAGTCAAGGACCTTTAGTTCTTTCTCAAGTGCTATAGATAATATTCTGAGCCATGTTATGTGAGCTGTCTTATAGCTACCAAAACACCAGGTAGAGAAGTTACCTACGTGAGGACCAGACTGTTCCCAGGACATAAGCTGCCGCAATTCCGAGAACTGACCACAAAGAAATGGGTGCACCACGGAACTGAAGATTAGCTGTTAAGATGATTCTGGTCAGACCACCGATGCCAGTTTGAAGACGACTGTTAGAGATGACTATGTTTTGGCATGTAGTGCCTCCTGTCCCCTGATTCTGTCCATAAATGCTCTTGCCCCTGCTTGTTGGGCAGAGTGGGGAGAGTGGGGGGTGGGGTGGGAGGCAGCCTTTGGATGGATATCTGCTACTGCCCCCGCCCCAGTTGCCATTATCTAAAATGAAGGAAACTTTCCTTTCCACCTTCTGGCCTGTTTACTGGCTTTTGAGTGGTGAGGACCCAGACCCATGACACATAAACTTTTAGTAACAATAGCAACTACTTCATAGAGTTGATTAGAGCAAAATTTGAGTTAATAAATGCAAAATGCTTAGATTAGTGTGTTTTCATTCCGTGTGTGTGTGTGTGTGTGTGTGTGTGTGTTTCTGAGAGAGAGAGAGAAGGAGAGACAGAGACTCAAAGGTTTTAATGAGGCGAGTGATAGGATCAGAGTTGTGTTTTAAAGGCAGAACCTTGCTTGTTGAGTGATAATGGATAGGAAAATGAAGAATTGACATGAAAAGGGTAAAAATATGATTGCAGTGTCTTAATAAAGTGTTTTGACATCAAATGTCATTCACTAATTATACAATATACTCTAGTTCACACTCTCCCTTTTTTCCTCTTACTCTTTAAATACTTTTAACTTGCTTGAATATTTGATAATGTCATAGAAATAATGTAGTGACAAAAAATATTTTGAATGGCTTTGTCAGCTCTAGAAGAATGATTGTACAGACTAGTATTTGTTTTATTAAAATGAAAATATTGGGAGCAAAATCACTCCTAATTAATTCATTTATTCAGCATATATTTATTGAAAACTAATTATATTAAATATGTCAGACAATCTTCTAGGTGTTTAGAATGTTGAGCAAACACAAGCCTGCCTTATGAATTTTATATTATCTTTGGCAAGCAAAGCAGTGAGCTGACATAGTTGAAAAGTCAATACCTGAGAGATAGTACCTCAATGTATAAATATTACTTTTATTTAGTGCAGTATTAATATTTCACTCATCTTGATAAAATTTAGATGGACTTTTTCCTGAGTCTGAACACTGAACTCTATTTTTTTAGGACATTTCCTTTAGAAAACTTGTAAATTTAATATTCTTCTCTGCCCCTTTTAGATGCAAATCTTAAGAGCCATTTTGATAATTTTTTGACCCATGTATGCCTCTCTCTC
The DNA here is from genome assembly GCF_910594005.1 of Cervus elaphus. Classification (NCBI taxonomy): domain Eukaryota; kingdom Metazoa; phylum Chordata; class Mammalia; order Artiodactyla; family Cervidae; genus Cervus; species Cervus elaphus. The sequence continues at coordinate 6,819,744 of NC_057842.1, read as the reverse complement.
TTGAACCTAGAAGCCTTTTCTTTGAAATGTAATCATCAAGGAAGACTGTGACACTGTGTGAAGGGTGGGAGCCTTGTTTTTGACCAGGAAACACTGGTGGTCTTAGCACAGAGAAGAGTGTTTGCAAGTGCAGGAATGTATCAATGTGAGACATACATATCATTAGTCAACTTCTTTCAAGAATTTTATCACTAGTTCCCAGCAATTAAACCTTTCTACTTTTGCCCCAACTGAGGTGGATTGATAGGGGTTCTGCTCTCTCTTCTATATTTCTGTAGCCTTATAAAGACTTTCTTACCAATTTAAATTTATCTGGTGCAACTTTTGCCTTGACATACCTACATAAAGCTTTAGCACAATTTACAGATGAAAGAGGAAATGCAATTTTGTTGAAGAAGTTAATGCAATTAACTAAACACGGGATCTGGGGAAAACGTGTGTATATATTTATGTGTGTGGGGGGATATGTGAGTGTGTAAAACATGATCAAGGTGTATTGATAGGAGAAATAATTAGCTGATATCTGAATTTTCTGGAGAAAAATTAAAGTTTAATCAAAATTAAAAGGATTCTTTATTGCTTAAAATAAGATGAAAAAATTCCAAGAATTATTTAAAACTTCACTTGATAATATCTGTCAAAAATCAAAACTAAGAAAAATGTATATATAAAGATAAGTTGCTATTTATGAGGACTTTTTTATTTTTTTTAAATTATGTTTCTAGATGTCAATGTACATCAAAGCATCCTGGAAGTGTGCTATCTAGATTATGCTAGCATGGGGATAAAATATCTCCAGGTAATGAGAGTAATTTTAAATCAATGCATTTGTCCAACAAGTAGCCAATGGGGAAATTTAATCACAATTAAATTCATGCTTATTATCATATCTTAAAATGAAGTCTATGTAGTACTCTGAGTCAAATTTCCATATATATTAGACCCTGTTCACATGGTAGACAAAAGGTACATTAATCTGTGCTTTGGGAGAGAATTTCAGGATGTAACTTTTTAAGTTGAAAAAGAATAAATAAATAAATAAATGCACATCCATAAATTATAGCATGAATGATAATGGGTAAATAAACTTCAGTGTTACATGAAAAAGAATCCAAACCGTGAAATATTATCCATTGTCTTGCACAGCCAGGTTAAGTTGTTCAGATTCAGTTGGAATTAGTTAAATAAGCAAACATATACAGAAAGATCCAGGAACTAAGTTTTCCTCCTTCTAAGTGAGATGACTTGGCAGGTGACATTAGTGATTTAATACCTAACATATTTCTGTAGTGCTAGTGATTTATCTCATCTATCACTGAGGAGTGGAAAAGTAAATAAACATTATATCTGCATGACAGTGATAACTACAATTCAATTCTGCATCTATAACAAGAGTAGAAAGATCTGGTGGAAACTAAAATTAGACACTTATTTACATGAATATGTCCATAAATGTGGCATATTAATTCAACTGGGTTCTTTTCTGAGGAATTCTTTGAATTGGCAAAATGTTGTTCAAATGTTTGTATCTTAAATATTTTGTAACCTGGTGTTTAAATAGCATTTAAATGTACATCAAAATCAGATTGGACACTTATTAAAGGGAAGAAAGTATTCTTGATATCCTAAATAAATCATCAAAGCAAACTAAAAATAAATTTTAAGAGATCTTCTCATGATGAGGCAAAACTAAATATGTTATGTGTAGATGTGAAAATTAGAGAAGAGCTTATTAGTGATGTTCCATTGCTGCATTACATTTCTTAATATTGGTATTTTGCTAGAGTTTGTCTATTTGTTGTATGTTTAGTTTAAATTAAAATCTACTAAGAAGGAGCCCAGTCATAAAGATCTTCCATTGTGCACTGTCTACAATACTTTTTAAAACTATCAAAACATCTCCTTCAAATGTTAATCCATAACCATAAAATTGGCTCTGAATTGCATTATTTAAAAAAAAAAATCTCTTAGACATAAGAAGCTCACAAGCTAGACATTGTCAGCTGATCTAGTGTTCGCCACCTTGCTTTCAATGTGGAAGAGAGGAGGACAGGTATATAGCATGGAGAGTCATTGTGGATATATGTGCTTCTGTGGGAACAACCTAGTTGTAGGGGGCAGAACAGAAGAGGGAGATGGTTTGGGAAAATGGAATTGGCTCATGGTGGGGTGGATGGTGAAGGAGGGCTTTACAGATGAACATGATTCACTAAAAATGCTTAATCATTTTCCCGAGATTAGTATCTAGCTAAATAATTTTTAACTTTTTTCTTTATGTTTGTGTATTTGTCTTGGGAAAGAATATATAGTTTATCAAACAGATTAAGAATACCTGGCTCTAATGAAACTTAAAAGCTTTTGCACTACAAAAGAAACTATAAGTAAGGTGAAAAGACAGTCGTCAAAAAAAAAAAAAAAAAAAAGACAGTCGTCAGATTGGGAGAAAATAATAGCAAATGAAGAAACAGACAAAGGATTAATCTCAAAAATATACAAGCAACTCCTGAAGCTCAATTCCAGAAAAATAAATGACCCAATCAAAAAATGGGCCAGAGAACTAAACAGACATTTCTCCAAAGAAGACATACAGATGGCTAACAAACACATGAAAAGATGCTCAACATCACTCATTATTAGAGAAATGCAAATCAAAACCACAATGAGGTACCATTACACACCAGTCAGGATGGCTGCTATCCAAAAGTCTACAAGCAATAAATGCTGGAGAGGCTGTGGAGAAAAGGGAACCCTCTTACACTGTTGGTGGGAATGCAAACTAGTACAGCCACTATGGAAAACAGTGTGGAGATTCCTTAAAAAACTGGAAATAGAACTGCCATATGACCCAGCAATCCCACTTCTGGGCATACACACTGAGGAAACCAGATCTGAAAGAGACTCGTGCACCCCAATGTTCATCGCAGCACTGTTTATAATAGCCAGGACGTGGAAGCAACCTAGATGCCCATCAGCAGATGAATGGATAAGGAAGCTGTGGTACATATACACCATGGAATTTTACTCAGCCGTCAAAAAGAATTCATTTGAACCAGTCCTAATGAGATGGATGAAACTGGAGCCCCTTATACAGAGTGAAGTAAGCCAGAAAGATAAAGAACATTACAGCATACTAACACATATATATGGAATTTAGAAAGATGGTAACGATAACCCTATATGCAAAACAGAAAAAGAGACACAGAAATACAGAACAGACTTTTGAACTCTGTGGGAGAAGGTGAGGGTGGGATGTTTCAAAAGAACAGCATGTATACTATCTATGGTGAAACAGATCACCAGCCCAGGTGGGATGCATGAGACAAGTGCTTGGGCCTGGTGCACTGGGAAGACCCAGAGGAATCGGGTGGAGAGGGAGATGGGAGGGGGGATCGGGATGGGGAATAAGTGTAAATCTATGGCTGATTCATATCAATGTATGACAAAACCCACTGAAATGTTGTGAAGTAATTAGCCTCCAACTAATAAAAAAATTTAAAAAAAAAAAAAAAAAAAGAATACCTGGCTGTGTAATTTGTGCTTTTCTGATACAATGGGAAAAATATAAATTCCATAATCATTAACATGAAGGTTAGAAAGAAAAAAAGTGAAAGTGAAGTCGCTCAGTCGTGTCCGACTCTTTGTGACCCCATGGACTGTGGCCCACCAGGCTCCTCTGTCCATGGGATTCTCCAGGCAAGAATACTGGAGTGAGTTGCCATTTCCTTTTCCAGAAGGTTAGAAGTTCCCTTTATTTTTGAAATAAAGGCAGTATTAGGATAAAATTATCTTCCCCAGGAGCTTGTAAATATTGTGATCATTATTTGCATGGCTAGGAAATCCCAGATAGATGCATTCTTGAGAGATTTCAAACATAGATAAAATCACATAAAACACTTCTCATTTAAAATGTATAAGCTGTTCTAATAAAAATAGTTAACTCTGATCATTTTCCTAAAATTGCATAAGTAAAAACATAGTTAAAGAAACAGCACTTTATATATATATATATATATATATATATATATATATATATATGTATATATTTTAAAGGAATGTGTGTGTTAGTCACTCAGTCATGTCCGACTCTTTGTGACCACATGGACTGTAGCCTACCAGGCTCCATTGTCCATGGGCTTCTCCAGGCAAGAATACTGGAGTGGGCTGCTGCTTCCTTCTCCAACATGATAATTTAATACACATATACAGTGTAAAATGGTTACCACAATCAAGTTAATTATTACATCCATCACCTCATATACTTATCTTTTTCTTAATGTATGGTGAGGAAACTTTACATTTCCACTTTTAGCACACTTCAAGTGTACAGTACAATATTATTAAGTTTATTCACTATGCTGGGCAATATATCTCATGAACATCTGATAACTGAAAGATGTACATTTTGATCAGTCAGTTCAGTTCAGTTCAGTCACTCAGTCGTGTCTGACTCTTTGCAACCCCATGAACCACAGCACGCCAGGCCTCCCTGTCCATCAAAAACTCCCAGAGTCCACCCAAACCCATGTCCATTCAGTTAGTGATGCCATCCAACCATCTCATCCTCTGTCATCCCCTTCTCCTCCTGCCCTCAATCTTTCCCAGTGTCAGGGTCTTTTCTTTTCTTTTTTTTTTTTTTAGTACACACAAACATTTTATTCCATTCATCTGTCATTGTACATTTGGGTTGTTTCCATGTCCTGGGTAATGTAAATTGTGCTTCAATGAACACTGGGGTGCATGTGACCTTTTGAATATTTTTCTCAGGTGTATGTCCAGTAGAGGGATTTCCAGGTCATATGGTAGTTTTTAGCTTTTTAAGGGAACTCCATATTGTTCTCCACAGTGGCTATATCAATTTATAATCCCTCCAACAGTACAAGAAGGTACTCTTTACTCCACATTCTCTCCAGCATTTATTGTTTGTAGATTTTATGATAATGGTCTTTCTCACCAGTGTAAGGGGATACTTCATTGTAGACTTTATTTGCATTTCTCTAATAATTAGTGAGCCCGAGTATGTTTTCATGAAGATATTTGCAAATGAAGCAACGGACAAAAGATTAAACTTCAAAATACACAAATAGCTCATGGAACTCAATATCAAAAAACCAAGCAATCCAATCTAAAACTAGAAAGAAGAACTAAATATCTCTCCAAAGAAGACATACAGATGCCAAAGAGGCACATGAAAACATGTCAGGGTCTTTTCAAATGAGTCAGTTCTTTGCATCAGGTGGCCAAAGTATTGGAGTTTCGGCTTCAACATCAGTCCTTCCAATGAACACCCAGGACTGATCTCCTTTAAGATGGACTGGTTGGATCTCCTTGCAGTCCAAGGAACTCTCAAGAGTCTTCTCCAACACCACAGTTCAAAAGCATCAATTCTTTGGCGCTCAGCTTTCTTTTTTTTTTTTGGTTTCAGTGGGTCTTTTTTTTTAAACTTTTTTTATATTTAAATAAGGAGAATTCTTTCATATGGAAAGAGCTAGTACAATCACATATTTGAAAGGAGAAACAACAGGTACTGAACCGGAGGGAAGGGTGAAGGAGGAGGGTGCCACCATGGCCTGGTGAATCCAGGGTTCCATTTTCCCATCTAAGGTAAAATCTCCCCCAAACAACGTAGAAACAAGCTGCATGTTACACCTTTTAGCCATCATCTGCCCTTTCAAATATCTGGTCTACATGAAAAGACAAAGAGAGGAAAGGCCAAAATAAGATTAAAAAAAAACCAAAAACCACAACCCTCTCAACAAAAACCCAAACGCTTTTTACTATGCAAGGCATGAGGTCAAAAGCTTGGTGTGCAGAACCCCCTTTTCACAACGGAAGGTCGTCCACAGACAGCCTCAACAGAAAGTTCCGCACTGAGGCTTTGTAACATGCTGAAGGCAGGGCCTCGGGGACACTGCTCCCTCTTGGAGGTCACCTAACTGGGGTGGAGAAATGGTGAACTGCAGGTTGGATATGCCTGGAAGATCACTGGCCAGATATGCACTGGTGGTCCCGGTGGAGGACATGGCTGGACAACAGTGTCCGACCCCAACACTGAGCTGCTCCTGTCCTGGTGATGTCGTAGGTCCGGTTCACTTTTCAAACTGGAAGAGCCAGCTTTCTGAAGTCTGCATCTCCCAGTCATCACAGAATAGTACTAAGTTCAAGTACCCTAGTGTCCTTGGTGCTCAAAGGCCATTTCCAACAAACCTTCTAACCCAGGCTAGCTCTGCAAGAAAAATGGGACAAATACAGATTTGAGAGGTAACATGCAGCTACTCAGCGGAGGGGAACCACACAGGAGGGAGGGGGCTTCAGCTGCTGACCCCACGCTGCCTCAGCGGGCCAGTTCTGAGTGAGACCATGCCTGTGAGTGCACACTCTGAGCCTCCACAGCCCTTGACAAACCTCATCAACCATCCAGAAGGCAGATCTACAAGACAGGAGGGTGAGGGCAGAGCTGGAGAGAACTGATGTCAGTATGTAACAAGATACCCCAGTGTCCCCAAAAGTTGCTGCAATGACCATGGCTTTGGAACCGGACCGACCGATTTTTCTGGGTAACAGTCATTCTTTAGTTTTCTCCATGAAGGAACCTGGAGCCCAAAGTGTAGGAATTCCAAGTTTGAAAACAGTAACATTAATTCAAAACAGGAAACCAAAACCAGACCAAATACAGCTGGCAAAGAAGCCTTCAGGGGGTGGACGAGGCCTCACGGGTACATGAGCTCACGCTCTTGGGTTTTACCCCACAGAGGAATTGATGCTGGATGACACACAGTAACTACAGGGTCACTGTCTGCCGAGGAACAGGATGCATCATCAATGGCCAGGGTGGAGCAGCCAGCATGGCAAAGAAGGGTAAGCTGAGTAGCTGAAGGCAAAGTGAGAGGGCTCTGACCCCTGCCCCTGCCCAGGAGCAGAAAATTGTTGAGTGCTAGTCTTTACGTGTTCCCTCCCGCTGGGTGACCCAAGGCTTTCTGGTAGAGGCCTCTGTGTGGATTTGCACTCTGAGGATGGGGATATGAAGGCAAAATATGTCCCCAAGTCCTATTACCTGGAGATTGGCTCCAAAACCACATGAAAGGAGAGAGGCTGCCCCCCAAGACATCTCTGCAGTAATTACTGCATTTCATCAGACCAAGGAAGGGATGGGGTGCTGGGTGGGCCCAGGGCCCACCCTCTGCCTCCAGAGTTCATTGTAAAATCTGTCTTATCCGGAAAGAGACTGCAGTTTGGGCACACGAAGGTGGTAAACGCACTGAACTTCACATGCAATTTTCCTGGGCTTTCCTGCACAGAATAATTCAGACATTATATATAAATAGAGCAGTGAAACATTTACTTCTTTTTCCACCTAGACCTATGACATCAATACATATAAATAAATTCTAATGTTTTCTGTTTTTATTGGGGGTGGGGGGAATACAGGGGTAGGTAGAGAAAAGGGAGAACAGGTGACCCTTTCTTTTTTTTTTTTTTCTCAAACAGGAAGTACTGTCACTCTGAGGGCAGGTTCACCTGAAGGGACACATCTTAAAAGAGTTTGTAACAGCATCCAGGCCTGTCCTGCTGAATTTCAAAACGAGAAAGCCTTTGTTCCTTTTGATAATATGCACTGGAATCAGGTGTGAGGGGTCTGGCCACGTTTCTATCTGAGAGCGTGAGGCCCTGAAGGGGCCACCGGAGGGGAAGGGAGCCCCGTCAGTGGGGACAGTAGCCAGGCGCTCACAGCGGGAGGGGGACAAGGGCAGGTGAGCACACAGAGAGCTCTGTCCAGTGGCAGCCCTGCAAGAAAGGGCTTCACAGTAAAGATCCAGGGGATGAAAGAGAAGAAAAAGCAAAAACACACGCCAGTGAGAAGTAAGGTCTGAGGGTGGAGGCAAGGAGGGGAGTGCTGGACACCACTGATTAAACGCTGAAACCCTGCACCTTTTGCCAGAGGCTGTTGTTCCCATGCTTCCTTAAAGCAGCAAAGAGCAACGAGTGACCACAGCAGTTCCTAAGGCCCTTCTTTCCGTGTTCCACACTAGCCAGAGCCTAAAGTCCCAGCCCGAGTAGCCGTCACCACCTGGGACGACACTGCAGGTGGACTCTGTGGGCCGTGCCATCTCCCTGCCTCCCATCCTTCGAGCTAAGTCTCCCCTAGACCTGCCAGCAACAGCAGGTTGATGGCAGCTTAGTTCTCTCAAGAGCATAGGCAAAACTTCACATTTCCCCTCGCCTTTCCTTGGAGTTTAGGATGATTTCCTTCTAGTACTTATTTTCAAAGCAAACAGAGACTTAGCATAAATGCCCCCACATTTGGACAGCAATAGCTCTGCACACGTTAAAAGGCTAGGCAGGCTGTTTTGGCAGCATTGCCAGCCCTGCAGTCACCCACCTCCCCTTGGGCCTCTGGAAAGACCAGAGACCCCACTGCCCCGCTCAGGCCTCTCTGGCCCCACAGCCTGGGCCTGTAGCTGGGAAGGGAGAAAGGGAGAGAAGCAAGCCCTCCTGCCTCTTCCCAGAGCTCGGGCCGCAGCGACAGACCCGACCACACCCGTCATCTCTAGTGACAATGGTCCAGGCGCCTGTCGCCACGGAGGACAGCAGGGTTTCCAGTGCCGAGCTGCGGGAGAGGTGGATGGACTGGAGGACCCAGAGAGACAAGGCAGCTCGGAGAAGAGGGAGCATGAGAAAACATCAGGCCCTGTGGGTGCAGCCGGCACCGATGGGGGGGTGGGGGGTGGTAGTGGTGCTGTCAGCTCGCACCGCCCCCGGTCAAGACGGGAACACACCACTGCCTTTTATTTCCATGATTCACCTCACATTCCCAGCAGTGTCCCCACCAGCTTTAGGGAGAGTCTGAGACAGAAGTTCTGTGTCATTCTTAGGCTAAAAACATCATCATCGTCAATGGACTGACCATAAGCTCCCTGTGGTCATCAGCCCAGAGGCTGGAAGCCATTGAAATGCCAGTCCACCTGCCCACTCCCCGCCCCCGCAAGTCACCGCTTCCCGAGCTCAGGAGCAGTGTCTGAAACCACTTCTTTCTGCAAGTAACCAGCAGAGAGAGAGCAGGAGAGGCGTGCTCCCAAGCATCATTGAATTTGGAGTCAATCTGAAGGACTCTGATTTCAGCTTGCAGCCCGGCTCTGCCTCTGGCCCCGTGGGGAACCCAGTTGTCAAACTTCAGGACGCATTGGCCAGTAGCCGGGCTGGCCCCCAGCATCCCCATCCTACGGCGGGACCACCACATCCAGAGGGCCATCGGTCTCTCCCACATGTCCTTCCCCACCGCCGACCTCACTCTGAAGATGGAGTCTGCACGCAAGGCTTGGGAAAACTCACCCAGCTTGCCGGAGCAGAGCTCGCCAGGAGGCGCCGGCTCAGGCCTGCAGCCCCCATCCTCCGGGGGGGCCTCCAGCGGGGTCAGCTATAGCTCCTTTGGTGGCGTCTCCAGGCCCCCCATGCCTGTGGCCTCAGTCGCACCTTCTGCATCCCTTCCAGGCAGTCACCTGCCACCTCTCTACCTGGATGGCCATGTGTTTGCAAGTCAGCCCCGGCTGGTTGCTCAGACCATACCTCAGCAGCAGAGTTACCAACAGGCTGCTGCTGCCCAGCAGATCCCAATTTCCCTTCACACATCTCTGCAAGCTCAAGCCCAGCTGGGACTGCGGGGCGGGCTGCCCGTCTCCCAGTCTCAGGAGATCTTCAGCTCCTTACAGCCCTTCAGGTCTCAGGTGTACATGCACCCCAGCCTGTCACCGGCCAGCACCATGATCCTCTCCGGAGGCACAGCCTTGAAGGCCCCCTACTCGGCGTTCCCAGGCATGCAGCCCCTGGAGATGGTGAAGCCCCAGTCTGGCTCGCCCTACCAGCCCATGAGTGGAAGCCAGGCCCTGGTCTATGAGGACCCGCTCAGCCAGGCAGCTGGGCTCGGCGCCTCCCAGATGTTGAACTCCCAGCTCCCGCAGCTGACGATGCCCCTGCCTGGCTCCGGGCAGCAGCCCCTGCTCCTTCCACAGTCCATCCAGCTGCCCCAGGCGCAGAGCCTCTCGGTGGGGGCCCCCCGCAGGATCCTCGCCCCTGGGTCCCAGCCTTCGGTCCTCAACACCAGCAGAGAGTCCTCTCAGATGGAGATGAAGGGCTTCCACTTTGCCGACAGTAAACAGAATGTTCCTTCAGGAGGCTCTGTGCCGTCGCCGCAGACCTACAGGCCTAGCTCTGCTAGCCCCAGTGGGAAGCCCTGTGGATCAGCAGTTAACATGGGCTCTGTGCAGGGACACTACGTTCAACAGGCAAAGCAGCGAGTGGATGAAAAGCCCGGCCACCCTCAGCCGCTTCCCCGCTGAAGCGAACCGGAGCGATCAAGCCCCGGGCGGTCAAGCTGGAGGAGAGCAAGACCTGAGGGGCTGGGCCCGGCCTGCCGGGGAGGACTCTGCCCTTCGCCTCGCTGCTGCCCGTCGCGGGGGAGTCTCGCCGAGGGATCCCCCATCCACTCACCTGGCCCGGACTTCGAGGTCTCCCTTCTCTCCTCCATTCCCGAAAGCTCCGTTATCCAACCGGCTTGCACCCGTGGATCTCTGGCATTGACCTGCTTGCTTTAATACGAAACGAACAAGCAAATGACTCCATTCCCATCTCCTTTCCACCATGACTGCGGAGTGACCGAGCGTGGAGTGACTGAGCATCAGGCCCTGCCAACTAACCCCGCCCTCCCCCGCTTCCTCCCCTCCCTGCCTCCAGTCCCCGGGGCACCTTGGTCTGGCAGCAGGGCCGTTTTAGTTTGAGGCTTTTTGTTTTAAAAAGCAGCTAGAGGTTTTTACAAAAGAGAAAGGAAAAGAAAACAAAAACACAAGCTTTGTATAGCTGGACTTTTATCAGCTTTCTTTATAGTCCAACTCTCACATCTATACATGACTACTGGTAAAACCATAGCCTTGACTAGACAGACATTTGTTGACAAAGTGATGTCTCTGTGTTTTAATATGCTGTCTAGGTTGGTCATAACTTTCATCTCCAATTAGGAGATGCTGATCAGCCACTTTGATAAGCATCTCCCAATTCACCCTAACCCCTCCCACCAAGCCCTTAGAAGTCACCATTCTACTCTCTGTTATTATGCTGCTGCTGCTGCTAAGTCGCTTCAGTCGTGTCCAACTCGGTGCGACTCCATAGACAGCAGCCCACCAGGCTCCGCTGTCCCTGGGGTTCTCCAGGCAAGAACACTGGAGTGGGTTGCCATTTCCTTCTCCAATGCATGAAAGTGAAAAGCCAAAGGGAAGTCGCTCAGTCAGGTCTGACTCAGCGACCCCATGGACTGCAGCCTACCGGGTTCCTCCATCCATGGGATTTTCCAGGCAAGAGTACTGGAGTGCGGTGCCATTGCCTTCTCCCTGTTACTATGAGTTACACCTTTTTAGATTCTACTAATAAAGTGACATCAATTTGTCTTTCTTTGTCTAGTTTATTTCAGTTAGAATAATTTCCTCTATATTCATCTATAATGTTGCAAATGGAAGGATTTTCTTTTCTTTTTACGGCTGAATTTGTCATTGGACGTTTGTGTCCATAGCTTGACTATTATGCCTAATGCTTCAGTGAACATGGGAATACAGTTAGCTCTTTGAGATAGTGATTTCTTTTCCTTTGGATATATACAAAGGTGTGGGTTTGCTGGTTCATATGGTAGCTCTATTTTTAATTGTTTTTGAGAATCCACTAAATATCTTTAACAGTGACTATACCAATGTACATTCCTACCAACAGTATAAAAATTTGCCCTTTTCTTCTTATCTTCAACAACATGTATCTCTTTTATCTTTGATGGTAGCCATTCTATCAAGCGTGAAGTGATATCTCATTGAGGTTTTGATTTGCATTTCTTGAATTATTAATGATAATGAACACCTTTTTACATACCAGTTGGGCATTCTTATTTCTTCTTTGGAACAATGTCTATTCAGGTTCTTGTTCATATTTTAATTGTTTTGTTTTGCTTTGTTTTGTTTTTTACTCTTGAATTATATGAATTCTTTGTATATTTTGTATATTATTGCTGAATGAGATATATGGCTAGCAAACAGTTTCTCCCAATCCGTGGTCTGTATTATTGCTTTGTTGATTGCTTCCTTTGCTGTGCAGAGCTCTTTAGGTTGATATAGTCCCACTGTTCTGTTTCATTGATTTATGTACCACTTTCTTAGCTAGTATCATACTGTTTTGGTTACCATAACTTTGCAATGTAATTTGAAATCAAGAAGCATGAGGCCTCCAGTTTTGTTCTCCTTTCCCAGGATATCTTAAGCCATTTGGGGCCTTTGCGTATCCAAACATATTTTGGGATTATTTTATCTATTTCTGTCAAAAATGCTACTGGAATTTTGATAGGGGTTGCAGATTGCAATGACTCTTTAGGTTTCTATGGGCAGTATGGATATTTTAATATTATTAAATCTTCTAATCCATGAATACAGGATATCTTCTGATTTATTAGCATTTTCAATTTCTTTCATCAATGTCTCATAGCTTTCATCAGATAGTTCTTTCACCTCCTTATTTAATTTTTCCTAAGTTGTTTATCCTTGTCAATGCTGTTATATCAGTAAAGCTCATGTTATTACTTTTTTCTTCACTTTCCATTACCTGAATGAGAAAACATGATTCACTCAGTTGAGTAATTCTTTTATTTTTTTTTTAAGATTCTGGGTTAATAAGATCAAACATTTAATATAATTGCCTTGAATGTTGACTCTTCAAAATATATCCTAGAAAGGCTAGCTCATTCATAGTGAAGTACATTTCATATAGTTCATAAAGTTTTTACTACACAAATATATGAGGAAATATGCTATTTAAGAAAAACACAGCCCATATTATCAAGGGAAGTGGCATAATTAGACTATTAAATTATCTTTTAATTAAAAAGAAAAACCCTGCTTGTTGGTAAATTTAGTAGATAGTAAGGGACTTAATCTAGATGAGAATAAATAAAACCAAATAAGATAATTATTTTTCATAGTAACATAAGAAAAAATGTGGCTTCTCTTGACAACTGGAAAAAGGTGGTAAAATGACAAAGCACGAGATATGAGCAGTTACATCAAATTCAGACTGTGGAAGAGAGCCAAGAGGAAAACTTCTAAGTGACAAATGGTCAGTAAAATGCAATATAAGGCTTACATTCAGTTTTTAATTGATGCTTATACAGCACTATGCTGTTAATTTTCACCATTTTCCTAAAATCTTCAGTGAAATGTCGGTCCACAGTCTTGTTTCAAAGGTATTTTGAAAAGTTAGGAATTGAAAATAATGTCCACTGGTGATCAACTTGGTATGAAAACCTAGCAACAATAAGGATCAAGACATGGATGGAGAATTTAGTGGAAGTAAAAACAAATGAACAAACAGAAAACAGAGCTGGGGGGAGTCTCAAGGGTAAAACATCAGGAAACATAATAATTTCCATTCTCAACAATCCAAGAAAAGCTTTATGCAATATTCTTGCTTTCCCAAAACATGAAATGTCAAACGAGCTTGATCCCTGGGTCAGGTAAATCCACTGGAGGAGGGCATGGCAACCCAGTATTCTTGCCTGGAGAATCCCAAAGACACAGGAGCCTGGCAGGTTACAGTCCAAAGGGTCACAAAGAGTCAGACATGACTGAAATGACTTGGCAAGCACCCATAACCTATTACAATAGGAAGAATGAGTGACTGTTCAATATTTAGGTCAAGAATAATAAACTTAAAAGTTTTACTGAAGCCTAGTCATTATCCAATGGTTATTAGCCACAGCTCTTCCTATGTAGAGATGGAGAGTTGGCGAATAACAATATCCTTATAGAAAGAAAATTTTTCTAAAAATAAGCTAATCTTTCTAAATTTATCAATTAAAATATACAAGGAATTAAACTTGGAAATCATTTTATATGTTTATCCCAGTGAAACTTATAAGGATCTTTTCAAATATCAGTTGTTTATTTAAAACTTTAATGATTTCACTTGAAATATTCATCTGTCTGCTTAAATACTCACTTTTATGCCAACATTTATATTACATGCTGTGAGAAAAATTTTCCAAAATTTTTTTTTACTGTTTTTTTAACTAAGCAATTAATTCACACTTTCATATTAAAAATGCAAATAACCTTGATTTTAGCATTTGGTTTTGAAATAAAAAGTATTTCAAAGCCTTAGTATAAATTTACATATCACAAAAACAGATGAATTCTAAATCAGCAGAAAAGATTATGGTATTCATTATTCATATGTACAGAGATTGCTACAATAGCACGGACTTATTGAAAATATTACAGATTGTTAAAAATTAGTTCTTGCTATTCCAAGATCATAATACTTATTTGTTATGTACAAAACAATAAATTAATAAAATAATATTTAAATGAATAATACTCAGTGTTAGAGTCATTTTAAGTGTTGAATATCATCTGTTTTAAAAAATATAGATATGCCTATATACTTTCCCTAAATATAATAAAAATATAATCTTAACATTTTGTAGGAAATGAATATAATCAACTATCAACTTCTTTATAAGAATGATATTGGTATTTTATTATGGATTTTTAAAATTTAATTTATTATTTTTAATTGGAGAATGATTTCTTTACAATATTGTGTTGGTTTCTTCAGTACAACAATGTGAACCAGCCATAAAATATACACATATCCCCTCCCACTTGAACTTCCTTCCCACCCCCATGCCCCCATCAACTCCCTGTGCTATGTATCAGCTTCTGACCAACTGGCTATTTTACACATTGTAATATACATTTCAGTGTGTGTGACATTTTTAAATGGAACACAATAGTAATATAAAATTAAGTGGCAATTTGCAGTTAAAAAACACTGGTCAACCATTTTTTAACTATATTTGCTAATCCTTTGACTCTGGCTCAATTCCAATTTAAATAATTGTTTATACATATTATTTTACAGTCTATTTCCAATTAACTAATCTTCAAAGTCTGCCTTAAATCACAATTGGCATTTTATTTTTTTGCTTGCTTGTTTTAAGCCAAAAAGGATATTTATCACCTTATAAAAAAATAAAGCTAACTTCAGGCATTGATGTGTCCATGTGATCAAAGAATAATATCAGATATATTTTTCTTTAATTTTTCATACTTGTTTCTTTTGTGTTGGCATTTTTAAAATTAATAAAACAGGTTTCTTACCTGGCAGCACACATAGATTTGTCTCCGGCATTCACTTTCCATGGAGGAACACTCAGGTTATCAAGGTTTCATAATCCTTCTACTAAAAAAGCAAAGAATGCAGTAATTACCATTACAGTCACCAATTTCCTGAACAAAAGTAATTTTAAAAATCTGTAATCTCTAAACAGTATCTACTTATTGTATAGACAACCCATTTTTAGCTGAATTGTATTTATCTCTAAGCTAAAACACACATATGTGTGTTATTTGTGTTACTAATAATCTAATAATTAGTGTGTTACTAATAATACTAATAAAGCTTAAATATTCTATTAAAAAACTGACAAATATGAGTCATGATAACCAGTAAATCTCACTAAATATATGTTGGAATATAGGGAAAAATATCTGAGTGACTCTTCAATGTTTAACCTCCTCCAAATAACATTGTTATTACCAACAGGAGAATTAGATACAACCCATATTATGAAGCTGGGTTATTATTGTCCAATGAGTAGTTACAATTTTAACTATGTCAAATTATTTAGTGTCAATTACCTGATTATTAATTTATAATGCTATTATTAATACTTACTTTGTAAGGTTGTTTTGAGGATAAAATGGTATATCTTGTAAAAATGTTAGCATCAAGCATGATAAAAATCACATATTTGAAATTATTCATTTTTATTTGTTCTTCTTCCAGCAATTTGCTTTTTTTTTATTTTAAAATACACAAATGTTTCCAAACCTCTTTCTAATATTAATGGGAATGTTTAAATAATCAGATCTTCATTGAAATTTTCTTCCTAAATGACATGATTATTGATATATGGATAAGTATTGTATTTTTACATGTTGAAGTCAGGAACACAAATATTAAGGGATATAAGTATGAAAGGTTGTGATGGTTAATTTTATGTGTCAACTTGATTGGGCCACAGAATGCCCATATATTTAGTCAAACATTGTTCTTGATGTTTTCAGGTGAGATTAACATTTAAACAGGTAGACTGAGTTAAGCAGATTTGTTCTCCCCAATGAGGTTGGGGATAATCCAATCAGCTGATGGCCTGAATAAACCAAAAGGCCTACCCTCTGCTGAGTAAAAGAATTCTGCCTGACTGCCTCTGAATTGGGCCAATGACTTTCTCCTGAATTTGGACTCAAACTGAAATAATTGCTCTTCTGGGTCTATCGTCTGCCATTCTTCAGACTGAAACCACTCCATCAGCTCTCCTGCTGCTTAGGCCTTTGGATTCTGAATGGACGTACGCTCTCAGCTTCCTGGTTTCCAGCTTGCCAATTTACTGTGCACATCCTGGAATTTGTCACCATCTATAAGTGGAAGGAACCAATTCCTTATACTAAATCAGAATCATATATGTATATGATCATGGACAGAGGAGCCTGGCGGGCTACAGCCCATGGGGTCACAAGAGTCAGACATGACTTAATGACTGAACAACAAAAAAATATGATCTCTTAGTGATTCTGTTTCTCTGGAGAACCTCACTTATAAAATGATGTTTTAGGTAGTTTTTGAAAAGCCATATTTATCAAGTTATAATTTACATCCATAAATTCCCAAGTCTACAAAAGAGACATGCATTCCTGTGCATGTCTTTGTTTCTGTGTCTGCCTCTACAAGTTTTTTTTTTTTTTTCTTTTTCCAAAAAGTTGTTTACACAGGCTGGTATAGTAATAATATTTGAGGATGAGTGGACAATATAACTGAAACAAGATTCAAAGATGGATGACAAGGTAGTTACACTTTATGGACCCTGGAAGCAGAGGCCAATTTTGTCTTTGAAGTGGTATAATACTATAGAGAGAGCACAGATTTTAAAGCATGTAATTCCAAAGAATGACTGAAAAATCCTGTATTCTTACATAGTCTGCTTAATCTTCCTGACATTCATTTCAGAAATGAGAGGAAATACTCACTTGTCAGGAAGCATTTAACTGTAAGATTCCTGTGTACTCTTTCCTGTCTCTCTTGAGCCCTCTGTTCCTTATCAGTCCCTGTCAGGTGTAAGAGGAGCAGGCAAGCCTATCCCAGGACGGAGATCAAAGAGATGGGATGCTTGCATCCTTCATTATCTTTTCCATTTGGTGAAAGGGGTTATTTATTACCCCTCTTTTCATATGGATCGCCTCTTGGACTTATGACCTCTATTGCTCCTTGCTTCCTTAGTAAACTTGTAAAGTCTGGTCTCTTGATGTTTATCTAAAGAAGCTACTGGTATATATACTCTTACAGAATTCAATAAAGCACCTTTGCTCCATCAGAGCTTGGGTCCCCATGTCTTTCTCTCTGTCAGGTTCCGGTCCAATAAAGGACCAACACTCACTTCACTAGACTGTCATAATCTATAAGCAAGATAGCATCTATCTATTGTTTAATAGGAAGTACTATAGTGGCTCAGATGTAAAGAGTCTGTCTGCAATGCAGGAACATGGTAGGCTACAGTCCATGGGGTCGCAAAGAGTCAGACACAACTGAGAGACTTCACTTTCACTTTAATTGTTTAATAGAATAGAAAATATTAAGAAGATGATTAAGTAATACCACAGGCAGTGTTAGATTGTATGAGACAATTAATGTTTTTGATGTGGAAAGTGACCTGATCAGAGCTATTCTTTAATGTAAAATTAATTTGATGCTAAGATATTGGAACAATAACCAGTTCAAAAACGTTCTTCAATATTTAATACTGATCAAATAATGACATGCTTTGTCATAGTTATGCTTGGATTCATAGCAAGAGAGGAGCCGAAAGAGACTTGATTAAGGCTTGTATGGAAATAACAAAAATGAAGAGTTAATTTTTTAACAAGATGAAGATATTCATTTGAGCCAGATACAATTTGAAATTACAAACCTAGATTCTTAATACAGTGGAATAGGTCAATGGGAGAGAGACTGGGAAGAACTGATGGTTAGTCACATGGTGCCATTAAATATGAATTCACTTCACTTTAGATACAAAAACAAGGCCGGAGCAGTGAAAGACAGACAAGGGAGGTAGTTGGAGGGTGTAGAGTCTGAGAAGCCAAAGGAATAGATTCTCAAGGAGGGATTCAGAGCCAGAAGATTTGAGTCAAAGGAAGGAAGGCAGGATGAATATATTGAAAAAGGAATATCATTTTTATTGGTGTTTTATTATATTGGGTGTTTTCAGATATATTTTAAAACAATTCTGAGAAGTAAAAATCTGAGATTCACAAAATTGTAATAGGTTGACCAAAGTCATACAACTAATAAAATGGAGAACTGAAATTCAATCCTAGATATTAGAGAAAGAGAGACATATAGGGCCTTTTGAAGTGGTCATAAGGAGAATGCTTGATATCTTTTAAAAAGTCATTTTAGGAGGAGTGTGGAAGCATAAGGCAGATTAAAAAAAAAGTAAAAAGTGAACAGATAGTGAGAAAATGATCTTTTGAGTGTTAAAAAAGAGGAGACCAAAATAGTTAAATCAAGGGATTAACAGTGTCAAAGGGGAGATCTCCAGGGGTAGATTGAATTATAATTGCTAGTCAAAAGGTTTCAGAGAATAAAACTTTCAGAGCAATCAAATATCATCACTTTCTGAAATGCATTTCTATGGGTGATAATTGAAATATACGTATTTAAATGTTTTTGAGACCTTTAAACAAGGGGAAGCTCTATTGTTTTAGCTCTTAGCATTGTTTGACACATATAAGAAAGAGCTATGTTTGCTCAGTCACTCAGTCATGTCCAACTCTGCCACCCCATGGGCTATAGCCCACCGGGCTCCCCAGTCCATGAAATTTTCCAGGCAAAAATACGGAAGTAGGATATTATTTCCTACTCCAGGGCATCTTCCTGACCCACAGATCAAAACCATAGCTTTTGCATCTCTTGCACTGACAGGAGGAATTTTTACCACTGAACCATTTGGGAAGCCCCATAAGAAAGGAAAGGGATCCCTAATGTTGTAAAACACTTATTTTGTTGTGGGTGGAGTCCTAGTTCTTGTGTTTCCCCTGTGTCTATTTGACAAATGTTTGCCTGTATTTTAAGTGTGTGTGTATGTTGGGGCGGCGGGGGGGGCTGCGCTTTGCTTTTTTCAGGCAATATTTGCAGAAATACAGGCTGAAAGAGTAGATGAGGACACACACAAAAAACCATAGAGACCATAGAGACGTTCCTTCATCTCACACTGTCAAGAAACCATAAAATTATCTGACTTGTATCCCAGTTAACATACATCAAATCCTGGCTATGTGCTAAGTGCCTTTTCTATGCTTTTGCATGTTTAATCCTCTTCACAGTCCTCAAATCTAGGTATTACTATGATATCAAATTTGCAGAAATGAAAAATCTATAATTTGCCTGAGATCACAAAATAGTATTTGCAAGAGCCAGGCTTGACTTTTGGACTTACAGCTCCAAAGCCAAGTTCTTAATGACTCTGCCCTATTGCTTTTGTAAAACAGACACTGTGAGGAGAAATCACAATCTGATGATTATTATTCTGGGCAGCCATGAAAACTCCCAATGTGTGAGAGATTTTTTTCAGATATGATTATTCAGGATGATCTGGGAAGAGGATAACATTGGGGTGAAAAAAAATAGGTTTTGGATCTGCCTTCAAAAGACAGCTCTGTGAACCACATGATTGTGGCAAGATGGTTTAGGTTTCGCAGATATTATATTAACAAGATGTAAAAATGTGACAGTACCAGTCCCAATCTCTCTTACATGGAATATCCAGGGAAACTAAGTAATTAATGGAGTTATCTTGGGATTTTGAGTTCAAAAAGCCCAATTTATGAATAATACTTGGAAAGAGTTATATTGAGGAAGAATATTTTCCCTGACTTTCAGACTGAAAGAGATGAGAAAGAAAATAGTTTCCTTTTCAAACTTAGGGGACAGAGAATAGAAAGCCACTCTGATCTTACTCTCATCAAAAATTTTATGCTGCAACTAAAGATCCCATATGCCACAATAAAGACTGAAGATTCCTCATACCTCAACTAGACCTGGCACAACCAGATAAATAAATAAGAATTTTAAGACTTGTCTTCCTTACCACACCTTACCACATATGCATAAAGTAGAGAGAGTCCCATGAATATAAGGAACGGAGCAGCCTTGAAGTACTGAATTGCACTTCCTTGGACTGCTGGGCCAGGATAGGATTCTGTCCCATTTCTGCAGCTCTGTGGGATGGTCACAATGACTGTTGTCCAGTGTTGTCACATCTATATGCAGCATATGTCACAAATTCTCCTTCTTAAAACACCTTCTTATCCTGCCTTCTGGGACTCCACTCCTTCTCCCTCCCACTTCTTTGTATTTTCATTTTCTGATTCTTTATTTTCATCACCTTAAAATGTTGCCATAATGTATAAATTAAAATTTCATTTATTCTCAGAGCTTCATAGATGATCTCCATTAAAATAACTCCTAAATTTATATCACTAGCTTGAATCCATTCTCTGACCTCCAAACGAGAATATTTGTTTTCACAGCTTCATCACTTGACAGTTTAGCAAGTTTTATCAAACTTAAAATGCCAAGAACTAATGCTTGAGCCCCTTTCCTTCTGCATCTCAAAATTGATTTTCCCATATTCTTCCCCACCAATAAATAACTCAATTTCTCCATATTTCAGTTTATAAAACTTACAATCATCATTCTTTCATTTACTTATTCAGTAATATATGGTGGTGGTCATTTAGTCACGAAGTCGTATCCTATTCTTGCAACCCCATGGACTGTAGCCCGCCAGGCTCCTCTGCCCATGTGATTCTCCAAGTAAGAGTACTGGAGTGGGTTGCCATGTCCGTCTCCACAGAAATATATCTATCGAGCACCTACTAAGTTCCACACACTGTGCTAAACAATCGCACAACAGTGAAGAAAACAAAGATCCTTATCTTCTTGATGATTATAATTAAAAAAAAAAAAAAAAACAGAAATATCAGTTAAGTAGAGTTGGGAGACCAGCAAGGGGAGCTCTCATGCCTTGTGATGATAGCTAAGTCAATGAAAAGCATTCCTGGCGAGGAGTCAGCCAGGGACAAACCACAGATTCTTTGTGTACTAGAACCCCCACACCACCTTCCTTTTCTCTCCATAAAGCCTTCTCCTTCCCTTTGCCATTTGAGACTTAACATGTGGTTCACCATGATTCCAGATCTCAACTTGCCACTCTCTGCTGATTCTGAATAAGTCCATCTTGCTGGAGAAATGTGTCAGTCTGTTCATTTCAGGTCAGTATTTTTCTGGCCTGCACTAGGACCAGAGAGGAGCCTGGACATCTCCTGCTTTGGTGAGCAAAAGGGTGTGAGCTCCACAATGGAGTCCATTGTTATTTACTGCTTTTCTTGTCAACCCTGGAGCTTGAATATGTCTAATACAACCAAGCTCACATTCCCTTTGCTTTTTGAAGCTCTCCAAGTTTTATTCAAGATCTATTTAAGAGTTCCTTCTTTTTGGTTAAAACCTTGTTTTCCATGTGAGTACTCATTTGGCACTTTGGTCTGATTTGAGACCAGACTGTTTCACTGAAGCTGGCTAACCTTCATCCCATTTCCTTCAGAACACGAGCTGCTTATCCCGAAACTGGCTAGCCTTCAACAGATTCCTGTGGGAAGATGTTTCTCTGAAACAGTGCCGGTTTTTTCAGCTTTCAGCTGATTCTTTTGGAAAGGCTGTCTTCTGGAGACTGGCCAAAAAAAAAGGAAGGAAAGAAAAGGAAAGCTTTCAGCCTGACTCCACTGGGACCAAGATCTTTCCTTTGGACTTGCTGGGATTTGCTTGCCAGCTGTTTGAATTAAACCATGTGTTCTGTAGGCTGTTTGAAAATTCTTCTTTACTCTGGAGGAAAAGACTCTAAGAAATGGAATCCCAGTTATCTAAATATTTTGAAGCCCTCAATCCCCCACCCCACACAGGAACTCTGTTTGATTTTAAGCTTAAAATTGCATTTGTTTTTATTCACATTTCTAACTTTAGTTAGACTGACCTGAGCAAAAGCAATTTAGAATATCAGTGGCCACCAAGGGAAACTTTTGAAATCTTCAAATTTAATTTTCTTAAAACTGAAATGGACTACAATAGATGAAAATTTCCAGAACTGAGTGGAATGCTTATTTTAATTGATACTTTGAACCTTCCCAAAATTATCAGGAGTCTAACGTTGCCTTTCTGAAAAACAAGATTTTAAGACTAACCAAGGCAGACAAGAAATTAGCAAAAGATGAAATGGTTCCCAAAGTCTCGGGCTCTTCTTCTTTGGATTTTCATCTCAGGCTTCCCATCTGGCACCATCTTCCTCTCCCCAGGATCCTTATGGTCAGACTCACCTCTGAAACCATATACTCTTCCTTCCTTTCTGTACTACAGACACTTGCAATATATCCTTAGCATCCCCCCTCCACCCCAACCCCATGCTGATTCTCTGGGCCTCCCTGGTGACTTAGATGGTAAAGAATCTGCCTGCAATGAGGGAGACCTGGGTTCAATCCCTGGATTGGGAAGATCCCCTGGAGAAGGGAACGGCCACCCACTCCAGTATTCTGGCCTGGAGAATGCCATGAACAGATGAGCCTGGGGCTACAGTCCATGGGGTTGCAAAGTTAGGACAAAACTGAGCGACTGAGCCACAGAAGTTATCAGTGAAGGCCAGACACAACATTAAATAAAAACTACTAACTGGGATAGTCTCTAGAATCAGTCTACTAATTTATTATATAATAAGGCTTGAGCAATGGTCAACAAGGATATTATCAGGCTGATACCTAGGGCTCTTCCAAATTATTTTGATTCAAGCTTTCACACAAAAATTTAATAAACTAGTTCACAACTATTAAAATTGACTTCAGATTGTTTTGAAAGAAAATTTGGGGGGAATTCCTTGGTGGTCCAGAGGTTAGGGCCCCACACTTTCACTGCCAAGGTGTGCATTCAGTCGCTGGTCAGGGAACAAGTCAAACATGGCAAGACCAAACCAAATTAAAAAAAAAAAAAGAGAGAGAGGAAGAAAATTCTGGTCTTCCTTGTCTTCCTTTAGATGTCGATTCTATTTGTGTAGCTTTTAACTCTATGTTTATTAATGGGCTGAACTATGGCCTTCCCCCTTTTGGTAAACAAAACCAGAGCAGAATGGGAAACTGTCCATTCCAGATTTCTCTCACACTCTAGATAAGCCACCTCCACTGAAAGCCATCAAACTTCTTAATATTCAACACCATCAGATGAAGTCTCCTAAGTGAAACAAGAACCCTTCTTGTTTCTGCTATGGTTACAAAGAGCCAGGTCACTGCAAAAGTGATTTTTAACAAATTTAAGTGGTTTGGACACCTTCAGCCTTCTAGCCAGGCTATTAAAGTCTTCTCAACTGTCAATGATGGGACTTGGAGGTAATCTAGGTGCTTTTCCCAATATTTACCCTTAGACAGCTTGGAGAAACATTTCAGGGTAATTCTCTTCCAGTCCTAACTGACTGAAGCCACACACAGTGCTTAATCTCACTACTATGAAAGAGCTTCGCCTCAGATTATTAAAACTGCTCAAATCATGGGGATTGATCTTTAATGAACCTCAAGAGGTTCCTGTTTCTGAATCTATTTTGTCTCTCTCTCTCTCTCTTTTTTTTTTTTTTTCCAAGTTCTTGTGAGAGACACATTCTTTCTAGTTTATCAACCATAAACTTTTATCAGGCTAGAACTTCTTAGAGAACAACCATGCTTGCATCTCCTTCTCTCAAAAGAGGTAATTAATCCTAGAATTTTATAGTAGTCATCAACATAACTCACCAGATGAATTAAATGACTCTTTCACACCTTTTATTCTATCTCTGACAGGACTAGAACTGCTTCTGGAAGCACTGATCTTTGGCCTTATTGACTCAGCTTTCAATTTTCTTGAACAAAATCTCAAATTGATTTGAGAAAATTCACAGTGCATCTCCCATCACGATTCAAGTGGGCACGACAAAGCATCTTTCCAGAATTAATCAATTCCCATAGCTAAAGATGTCCTTCAGTGCATGAAACCCATAACAGAAGATCACAAGGCTCCATCTCCGGTACTAGCCTCTGCAATACTCCCATTATGCTTGCTAGGAGATCTAAGAGCCCAGCCTGAAGGGTTGTCCAAGAGCTCTGAGAAAGAAACAACATTGTCCTCCTTTGACACCTAGTTGTTTCTAACCTCATATGTTACCTCTATTCCCATTCGAAGAAGCAAATTCTTCACTGTAATTGATTTTTGGTGTGTGCTCTTTAGTATTGCGGTTGATGAAGATATTCAACTGTTTTTTGCCTTCACTTGGGAAGAAAAACAGTTCATGTGGAAACACCTCAGAGTTATACTGAGAATTCTTATTTCTCCCAAATCCTGAGGTTTGATCTGGATGACATAAAATTCCCTAAAGGTTCTTTGCCACCTCTGTGTAGATGGTAATTACCAATGTGTGGATGGATGATTTGCTTCTTTGCTCCCATTCTCAAGCCCCTTCACATGAAGACAGCATTCACTTGCTAAAAATTTTTAGCCTTAAAGGGACATAAGGTTGGCAAAGAAAATTGCAATTGCCCAAACCCTGGTTTTAAATTTAGGATATCTTATACCAAAACAAAGACTACCCCTAGGTCCATGTAGATTATACACTGTCTTAAGTTTTCCAAAACCCAAAATTAAGTGCCAACTGAGAAGTTTTCTTTTGTTAACTGGTTATTGCCTAAAATGTGTTTCAAAACTCTTTCTTATGAAAAACCTCTCTGTGTTTTACTCAACAATATAAACTCCAACCCAATTTAATGAGAAAAGCTGGATAGCACAAAATTCATGGTCTTAAAGAAGAGTTTAATGAACCTACCTGTTATTGGTCTTCCTAATTATCAGATTCCTCTTTTCTTTTTTGTATATAAAAAGGAAAGGAATGTCATTAGGCTGCTTATTCATAACAGGGGAATGAATAAGTGTATTCCCTTATACAAGGAATAAGTTTCCTTATCCAAAAGAGCCTTTAGCCAGTAGCTGAATTATGTGGCACAGGGACACTGTCTTGCCTTAGAGTCATTACAGCCACAGCTTTTTTGGTTAAGGTCACCAAGAATATTGTTGTGGTAGCCTTTTTAATCATTCCTGTACCTAACAAAGCAGAGCCCTCCTGAATTCACATAACACTCAATGCTTCTCAGCCAGCTGCCTCACCTGTGAAGTTCTGCTGATATCTTTTTCACATAATTATTTTGTATTACAAGCACCTTCATGTGGCTACTCTTCTTTCCTCCATTACACACAAAGTCCTTTCATGACTTCTTCTTGCTGACGAACCACCTCCTGACTCCTTGTGGGGATCTACAGGAAATTCCACTGGGTAACACTAACTTCTCATGGCTCACTGGGGATTCTTATTTAAAAGGCAACAATAGCAGATGCCATGCTGGATGTGCTATTAAAATATTCTTTTGATTTTGTCAGGACAGCATCTTTAGTAATGGATTCCTCAGCCAACCAGTCTAAAGCACACACTTTTACACGAGTTTGTTCTTTAGACAAGAACAAAGCTACAAATATTTATGCTGATGGTAGATAAACTTTCAGAGTAGCTCATAATTTCAGAATTTGTGGAAGCAACTTGAATTACTAACTTCCAGTGAAAATAAAATGTTGAATGGCTCCTATGCTCAGAAACTACCAAAGGTGGTACTTTTACCAGACACTTTAGCTATTAAGATTCTAGACACACTAAACTTGATTTTCTGAAAGCTAAGGAAAATTACTGATATATCTACAGGGAATGCTGCCCTTACAGAGACAAACTGCAGCCAAACTTCTATTGTGGTGCAAAGGGCTTTTCTTTAAATAATTTAGGAAAACTGGTTAGAAAAGTCCAACAGTTTGCCACAGAAAAAGAAAAAATAAGATTTTCAATTCTTGGTCTCATTAAAAAAGAGAGAAAGTTCTGGCCTGGACCAAATAACCACTCTGACCAAATACCAAAGACTCTAAAACTCCCACTCCTCAACCTTATACATGCATTAAACTACTGGTTTATTGAGAAAAGTATAACCTCCATCAATCAATATAGGTGGGAAAAAGTAACCAGGCCATAAAAAGCACTTCCTTCACTTGTCCCACTTCTCCAAATACAATCCATGTAAACTCATATTGCTCAAGACATTTTAAACTACTGAACGGGCCAATTGAGGCCTGGGAAATAAATTTCATATAATTTCCTCTTCCTAGTGGACATACATATATTTTAGTCATGATCTGTGTTTTTTCGCTGGGCTAAAGCCTTTCCTTGTAGCCAGGCTACTGCTTCATCTGTGAATAAATTCCTTTTGGAAAACACTACCTTAAGTTGGAGAAGGCCTCTTGAACTTCATGATGATGGAGGAAACCATCTAACTGGCTAAGTGCTTTGATAAGTCTCTTCTGTTTGGCTTGTTTTACTACACTTTATCTGAGCTTCGCAGCCTGAATCCCCTATTTTCACTAAACACAGTAGCAACATTGTTGAGACTCAATTGACAAAAGTGAAAGAGGACCTACTTTGGCCAAAATGTTGCCGTTGGTCCTTCTCAATTTCAGATATAAAACTCCTGGACCTCATAAAACTTCACCCTATGAGATAGTCACAAGACACTCAGTGCCCTTGGTTCATGCCTCTTTTGATCTACAAGTGATAAAAGGAGAGATGTTCCATTATTGCAAAGTTCTAATTCCTTCTATTAAAAATAATCATAGTTTAGTAGAGGTATCTTTTCACAGTATCCTCTTGGGAGATAAAGACCTTACATAAGCACCATATAACCTGGAGATTTGTCTTTTGAATTAGACATCTGCAGAAAATGCTTTTTCATTCTTATCAGAAAACCTCCTATCAAGTTATTCTAACCAATGCCTGTGCCACTGAACTCCAAGAAATACATTCATAGATTCATGTGACACATGTAAAGAAAGTATGCAGTTCTGACTGGACCAACACTTCACCTGATGGCTTGAAAATAAAGATTCCCTGAATTAGATGTCATTTAATGAGACAGATTTTGCAAGATATCTGAAAGAGTTCTGTTGGAATTTTGGTTCCAAACCTTGCGTGATTATATAGCAGATAATCACTAATGTCTGTGATTTTAGAAACATTGTTGATGTTGTCCAGTTACTTAGTCATGCCTGACTCTTTGTGACCCCATGGACTACAGCATGACAGATGTCCTGTCCTTTACCATCTCCTGGAGCTTGCCCAAACTCATTCCATTGAGTCAGTGATGCCATCCAACCATCTAGTCCTCTGTTTTTCCCTTCTCCTCCTGCCTTCAATCTTTCCCAGCATCAGGGTTTCTTCTAATGAGTCAGCTTTTCTCATCAGGTGGGCAAAGTATTGGAGCTTAAGCTTCAGCATTAGTCCTTCCAAAGAAAGAGTTTATTCCCTTTAAGATTGACTGGTTTGATCTCCTTGCAGTCCAAGGGACTCTCAAAAGTCTTCTCCAACACCACAGTTCAAAAGCATCAATTCTTCAGTGGTCAGCCTTCTTAATGGTCCAAATCTCACATCCATACATGACTACTGGAAAAACAATAGCTCTGATTTTTTTTTTTTTTTTTTACCTTTATTGAGAAAGTAATATCCCTGCTTTTTAATACACTAAGTTTGTCATAGCTTTTCTTACAAGGAGTAAGCATTTTTTAATTTTACAGCTGCAGTCACCATCTGCAGTGATTTTTGAGCCCAAGAAAATAAA
Source organism: Cervus elaphus (assembly GCF_910594005.1). Classification (NCBI taxonomy): domain Eukaryota; kingdom Metazoa; phylum Chordata; class Mammalia; order Artiodactyla; family Cervidae; genus Cervus; species Cervus elaphus. The sequence continues at coordinate 6,791,842 of NC_057842.1, read as the reverse complement.
GTCTTTCACTGTTTCCCAATCTGTTTGTCATGAAGTGATGGGAACAGATACCATGATCTTAAATTTTTTTAAATATTGAGTTTTAGGCCAGCTTTTTCACTCTTCTCTTTCAGCTTCATCAAAAGGGTCTTTAGATCCTTTTCATTTTCCGCCATAAAGGTAGTACATCTGCATATCTGAAGTTATTGATAATTCTCCCAGCAATCTTGATTCCAGCTTGTGCTTCATCAAGCCCAGCATTTCACATGATGTACTCTTCATAAAAGTTAAATACACAGGGTGACAATTTACAGCCTTGACATTCTCCTTTCCCAACTTGAACCAGTCCATTGTTTCATTCCTGGTTCTAACTGTTGCTTCTTGACCTGCATACAGATTCCTCAGGAGGTGGGTAAGGCAGTCTGATATTCCCATCTCTTGAAGAATTTTCCACACGTTGTTGTGAGCCACATACTCAAAGGCTTTAGTGTAGTCAATGAAGCAGAAATAGACGTTCTTCTGGAATTCTCTTCCTTTTTCTATGATCCAATGGATGTTGGCAATTTGATCTCTGATTCCCCTACCTTTTCTAAATTCAGCTTGAACATCTAGAATCTTTCAGTTCATGTACTGCTGAAGCCTAGTGATAGCTTATGGTGAGGGATGTTGGATTCGTGATCTCCAAAGATTTAGATTTGGGACCAGGGACCAGGCTTGATCACACAAGACCTTGTGTGTAGCAGTATTTTATTAAAGTATAAAAAGGGAGAGAGAAAGCTTCTGACATAGATATCAGAAGGGGGATGAAGAGTGCCCCACTTGTTAGTCTTATCAAAGCCTTATATGCTTTTACCAGACCCACTCCCACAACAGAACAAGATAACAAGATTAGTCAGAAGGTTCTTGTTAAGGAGAAACATGTCCTTGGGCAAGATACGTTGTAATATTGACTAAAACAAAGCAATGTAGAAAACCAAACAAACAAACAAAACCTTTGTCCTTTTCTGTTCCTTCAGAACCCCAGGCCCCTATCTCTTCCTCGAGAGCTCCAGACCACTTTATCCTCCTTGGGGACCCAAGACTTCTTACCAAGCTACTTAGGAATTGACTCTCTCACTAGCTTGAAGAATTTTGAGCACTACTTTCCTATCATGTAAAATGAGTGCAATCATGTGGTGGTTTGAACATTTTTTGGTATTGCCCTTCTTTGGGATGGGAATGCAATCTGACCTTTTTCAGTCTTATAGCAACTGCTGAGCTTTCCAAATTTGCAGGCATATTGAGTGCAGCCCTTTAAGCAGTGAAGTTCCTCAGTCATGTCTGACTCTTTGTGATCCCATGGACTGTAGCCTACCAGGTTGCTCCATCCATGGAATTTTCCAGGCAAGAGTACTGGAGTGGGTTGCCATTTCCTTCTCCAGGGGATTTTCCTGACCCAGGGATCAAATCCAGGTCTCCTGCATTGCAGGCAGCAGCCCTTTAACAGGATAATCTTTTAGGACTTAAAATAGCTCAACTGGAATTCCATCACCTTCACTAGCTTTATGCATACTGATACTTCTTAAGGCCCACTTGACTTTACATTCCAAATCAAGTTTGGATGTCTGGCTCTAGATGAGTGATCACACCATCATGGTTATCTAGGTCATTGAAATCTTTTTGTATAGTTCTTCTGTGTATTCTTGCTACATTTTCTTGATATATTTTGTTCCTATTAGGTCCATACTGTTTATGTCCTTTATTGTGACCATCTTTGAATGAAATATTCCCTTGATATCTCTAATTTTTGCAGAGATCTCTAGTCTTTCTCATTCTATAATTTTCCTCTATTTCTTTGCACTGTTCTCTTAGGAAGGCTTTCTTATCTCTGTTATTCTTTGAAACTTGCATTCAGATGGGTATAGCTTCCATTTTTCTCCTTTGCCTTTTGCTTCTCTTCTTTTCTCAGCTATTTGTAAGGCCTCCTCAGACAACCTTTTTGCCTTTTTGCATTTCTTCTTCTAAGGATGATTTTGGTCACTGACTCCTGTACAATGTTATGAAATTCTGTCCATTATTCCTCAGGCACTGTAACTATCAGATCTAATCTCTTGAATCTATTTGTCACTTTCCACTGTGTAATCATAAGGGATTTCATTTAGGTCATAGTTGAATGGTATAGTGGTTTTCCCTACTTTCTTCAATTTATGTCTGAATTTTGCAATAAGGAAATGATTATCTGAGCCACAGCCAGCTCCTGTTTTTCGTGTTTTGTTTTTTTTTTTTAATTTTTTAATTTTGCTGACTATATAGAGCTTCTTCATCTTCAGATGCAAAGAGTATAATAAACCTTATTTCAATATTAACCATCTGGTGATATCCATGTGTAGAGTTGTCTTTTGTGTTGTAGGAAGAGGGTATTTGCTACAACCATTGTGTTTTCTTGGCAAAACTCTGTTAGCTTTTTCCCTGCTGCATTTTGTACACCAAGGACAAACTTGCCTGCTAACCCAGGTATCTCTTGACTTCCTACTTTTGCAAGCCAGTCCTCTGTGATGAAAAGGACTTTTTTTTTTTTTAGTGTTAGTTCTAGAAGACTTGTAGGTCATCATAGAACCATTCAACTTCAGCTTCTTTGTCATTAGTGGTTGGGACATAGACTTGGCTTACTTGGTGATATTGAATGGTTTGTCTTGGAAATGAACAGAGATCATTCTGTCCTTTTTGAGGTTGCCCCCAAGTACTGCAATTTTGACTCTTTTGTTGACTATGATCTATGGCATTTCTCCTAAGGGATTATTGCCCACAGTAGCAGCTATAATGGTCATCTGAATTAAATTTACACAGTCAAGTCCATTCTATTTCACTGATTCTTAAAACGTTGATGCTCACTTTTGTCATCTCCGGTTTGACCACTTCTAATTTTCCTTGATTCATGGACTGAACATACAAGATTCCTATAAAACATTGTTCTTTACAGCACTGGACTTTTCTTTCACCACCAGACAGATTCACAGCTGGGCTTTTGTTTCCACTTTGGCTCAGTCTCTTCATTCCTTGTGAAGCTATTTCTCCACTCTTCTCCAGTAGCATATTGGCCACCTACAGATCTGGGAGTTCATCTTTCAGTGTCTTATATTTTTGCCTTTTCATGCTGCTCATAGGGTTCTCAAGGGAAGAATGTTAAAGTGCTTTGTCACTCTTCTCCAGTTGGACCAGTTTTTGTCAGAACTCTTCACCATGACCTGTCTGTCTTGGGTGGCCCTATACAGCATGGCTCATAATTTCATTGAATAAGACAAAGCTGTGATCCATGTGATCAGTTTGGCTAGCTTCCTGTGACTGTTGTTTTCATTCTCTCTGCCCTCTGATGGATAAGAATAAGAGGCTTGTGGAAACTTCCTGATGAGAGGGACTGGCTGTAGGGAAAACTGGGTCTTGCTCTATTGGGCAAGGCCATGCTCAGTAAATCTTTAATCCATTTTTCTGCTGATGAGTGGGGATATGTTCACTCCCTGTAATTTGTCCTGAGGACAAACTGTAGTAATGGTAATGGTGACCTCCTTCAAAAGAACTTATACCAGCAAGTTGCAGCTCCCAGGGCTGGTGTAGTCAGTATCCCTGACCCTGCGGCAGGCCACTGTTGACCCATGTCTCCTCCAGAGACTCCTGGACACTCACAGGCAAGTCTGGTTCAGTGTCATATGGGGTCACTGCCTCTTTCTCCTGTGTCTTGGTGTGTATAGGGTTTTGATTGTGCCCTCCAAGTCTGTTACCCCAGTCCTGTGGAAGTTCTATGATCCAATTCCACTGTCCTTCAAAGTCAAGTTCTCTGGGGGTTCTCAGTCCCTTTTCCAGATCTCTAGGTTGGGGACTCTGTTGTGGGCTCTAGAGCTTTTGCAACAGTGTGAGAACTTCTTTGGTATAACTCTTCTCCAGCTTGTGGGTTGTTTGCTCAGCGGTTCTATGGTGGGGCTAGTGGCAACCTCCTCTAAGAGGACTTATGCTACACATTGCACCTCCCAGGTCTGCTGCAGTCAGAGCACCTGACCCCATGGCAGGTCACTGCTGATCCATGCCTCTGTAGGAGACACTCAAACACTCAAGGCAGGTCTGACTCAGTCTCTTGTGGAGGTTACTGCTCCTTTCCTTGGGTCCTGGTGTGCACAATTTTTGTTTGTGACCCTGAGCATCTCTCATGATAGGAGACTTGATTCTAAATGTGATTGCACTCCTCCTACCATCTTTTTGATGCTTCTCCTTTGCCCATGAACATAGGGTATCTTTTTTGGTGAGATCCAACATTCTCTTGTCTATGTTTGTTCAGCAGCTAGTTGTGATTTTGGTGTTCTCACAGGAGAAGATGAATGCATGTCCTTCACAGACTTTAGATAAAAAGTGTCTCAGAAGTCTCCATCCTACCCCTTCTCTTTACTCAAATATGACCTAAAGATATTTCTAATATGTGAACTGTTTATCTGATGGGAGACAGTATACCTAGTAAAGGTTCCTCCTGATACAGAGGAAGTAAAAGCTGATGAAACTAGAAAACCTGGCTTTTTATCACTGAGACTTTCAGAGAAAGAGATTGATCAAAAGGGAAAAAAATGTAAAAACAATTAAAATAGAAGCCTCAATTAAACAGTTGGGATACCAGCATGGCAAGCTTTCATACACTTCAAACTTTGCAAAACCTAACATGCAGAAGGGAGATTTCTTTCCTGGTAAAGACTTATACAATAGAAAGCCATGGACTGTTTGCTTACCATAGCCCCTCAATTTCACCTTCATCTCCATTAACCATTCTCCTCAGTTGCAATTCTCTGCTGATACTGAATACACTCATCTTCTCCGGGGAAATATCTGGCAGTCTACTTGTTTCAGGCTAACACAACCCAGGATGACAACAAACAGCACACATAATAATAAGCAGATAATACAGTATCTTGAAAGATAATGAGTACAAGAAAAAAATATATATATATATAAAAAGTAGAGCAGGTTGAGGTAGATTTGGAGGAGGAAAATTTGTTGTAATATTAAATGGAAGGTTAATAGCCCTCATTAAAAAGGTGAGAGTTACTCAAACACTTGGTGGTGAGACAGTTCACCCAAAGTGATTACGATAAATGGGGAGAGGAGTATGCTAAGAAAAGGGATGATGAGAAGAAAACTAAGGAAACAACATGCTTGACATTTTTGAAAAATAGAAGGAAAGCATTGTGTCTAACATAGAGTCATCAAGAAAAGAAAATTGGCAATGCAGCAGACAGACTCTGAAAGGCCTTTGAGGATCATTGCAACTACCAGGGCTGTTTAGGTGAAATGGAAAGTAATATAAAATTTGAGTAGATGTCTGACCCTTATGTCTTAAGTTTAAAAGGATCACTCTGTGTACTCTCCTGAGAATAAACCTGGAACAGCTTTGGTGAAGATGGTTCTGACCAGGGTGGTGGTGGTAGAAGTGATATGAAGTGGCTAGATTTGGGATACATTTCTCTCATGACCCATAGAAAACCCTTTCAAATCATCTGTCACTTCTGTATTAAATCATATCCAGAGCTGATTTTTTTGTTTGTCATTTTCTCTACCACCTTCTTCATCAAAGATCATGTTTAACTTGTGCCTCTTACATGGCTCTAGTCCTTCCCACACACCCTTCACTCCAGTCACCATGCAAGAATTGCAGTGATTCCTTAACATATAAGTCAGTCATGGCTTCTTTTAAAAATTTCCAGGAGCTTTCCTTTATATTTAGAATAAAAGCTGACATCCACAAAATGCTCAAGAAAAAAACATATTTAGGCTTAACCATGTTTAACCACCTTAACCATTTAGGCTTAACATATTTAGGCAAATCTCCTTTGTCTCTTTGTTTCTCTCCCAATTGTTTCTACTTCATTCTTCTCTAGCCCACTCTAAGATATGTGTACTCACTAATCCTTTGGCTTAGGTATCTCATCCATAGATGTCTGTATGGCTGAATTATTCTCATGTTCCCCTTTATTTTTGATCCGATATCATCTTATCAGAGAAGACTTAACAAGTCATCTAAAAGAAAGGGAGCAAAGGAGAAGGAAGGGAGCAGGAAGAGGGGGAGAAGGAAAAGAGGGAGAGGGAGAAAGAAAGAGGAAGGAAAAAGGGGAAGAAGGAAAAATAAAAGAGTAAAAGGCACATTTCTTTATCAAGGGAATTTGAACTAAATTACTACTAGCTTCATGAAAAGTGAGATTTACTGAAATGTTTTCTACATATTAAAAGTAAGATTTACAGCTGAAAAGTCTTCTAGATGTCGGGCAAATGTATTCTCCCCGGTTCTGTCTCATCACAACAAAGATTTGGAGTGACAGACATTAAAGCCTTCAGTGTGTCACAGCTCTTCTGCTCTTGAACAGACTGTGTAATAGCTCTTAGACAAATCAGTGTTACAGCTCCATGTTACAGCTCTGGTTTATTTAGAAAATAGCAGGAGAATCCATCCTCGAGGTGTGTAGGCATGCTGATCCAAAGACGTGGAAAGAAGAAAGTGGGAGAGCATGCCAGCACACAGGAGAGAGAGTGAGAGCCCTTTGGCTCCTCTTTCTATATGTTTTTCCTCCTCCTGGGCCTGGTCTATGTAAATTGGGCTAGCCAGGAGTGCTGTTTGTTCTACCTGAGGTCCTCACTCTGGTCCTCAGACCTTCCTTTATTCTATTTTTGCAGGCTTTTCCCTTCCTTGTCTTTTAACCACTGCCATTCTGGACTCCTGTTTTCTATTCTAACTACCTAACATGGGTATTAATGGATATGTGCATCATAATATTATGTGGTATTTATAAATGGCTCAGTGTCTAGGGAGACCTCCATGCAGTTATGAGTAACTCAATTTCCTGAGTCAACACCTAACATTTTTGTTCTTTAGATTGTAAAATTTTAATAGTTTTAATAGTTCATCAAAAATGCATGAATATAATATAAAAGCTATATAAAGAATAAAAACCACTACAATATTGTAAAGTAATTAGGCTCCAGTTAAAATAAGTAAATTAATTTAAAAAAATTTAAAAAATACACCTAGTCCTTCAAAAAAAAAAAAACACAAATATAGCTATACTTTGATTTATTGCCACAAACAGAAATAAACTTTCTTCTAAAGTATAGTTTTCCTATTTTTTAAAGATATAATTTTACTTATTTATTTTTTCATTTATTTTTATTAGTTGGAGGCTAATTACTTTACAATATTGTAGTGGTTTTTGCCATACATTGACATGAATCAGCCATGGATTTACATGTGCTTCTCATCCTGAACCCTCCTCCCACCTCCCTCCACATCCCATTTCTCTGGTTCATCCCAGTGCACCAGCCCTGAGCACTTGTCTCATGCATCCAACCTGGACTGGCGATCTGTTTCACACTTGATAATATACATGTTTCGATGCTGTTCTCTCAGATCATCCCACCCTCATCTTCTCCCATAGAGTCCAAAAGTCTGTTCTATACATCTGTGTCTCTTTTTCTGTCTTGCATATAGGGTTGCAGGAATGTTCATCACAGCATTGTTTATAATAGCCAGTTTTCCTATTTTAAATTGAATTACTTTCATTAGAAGACAAGTAAAAATATATTTTTCACATACTGCAGGATCAATATAAAATGATTCATGCTGAATTCAGTAATTTTAAAATATAAAAAGAAAAGTAAAGCAAGTATGCAAACAGCACTGCAAGTTCAGCTATACAAATGCAACTTTAATTTGACAAAATTCTAAAGCATCCAGTATTTCCTGTTCTTTCTGTAAGCTCATAGATAGTGGTGAGATCCCATTCATTCTGTCTTACAAGGACATAAATTCCTTGAGACCTTCTTTATTATAGTTCCATAATTCTTCTTTAAAAAGAGATAGAGTCTGCATTACTTATTTTATAAAGATCATTGGAGAATCAATAAGTAACATTCTAAATTTATTCTTTGCATCAGCAGGCTCCCTTTCTGTTCTCTCATCCTGACAGACTTTGCTGTACAACACCACCTGAGGTTGTCACTAAACCTTCAGCATCAGGTTTCCCTAGTAACACAAGACCTTTTTCTTTCTCTCATTGTCTCTATCTGAATTAAGAAAAAAATTCAATTTGTAATAATCCTTAAAAACACAAGAAAACATTCAGTCAGACATATGAAGTCTGCAATGAAAATAGTGAGTTACAAATGCAATTAGAAATAATTAAATTGTAGAGGAATATTTTGCTTATGGATTTACAGAAAGCTCCAGATGGTGGCTTTCTGTATTCATCTTCAGATTAGCTAAATAAAGGCCAAGTCTTATGTCATACTGCACATAGTTTTAATGAGTTTACCCTTATACTGCTACAGGATAGAGCTTTTAGTGCTCCAGTTCAGAAGCCACATATAGAAACCTTATTTGATTAGTGTGCTGAGAAACAAAGTGATACAGCCTGGGCATGTGCAGACATTAACGATAATCAGAAGAATCCCAGGGTGGCAAACTTCCTTTGTTAATGGTTGAAAATCAAGGATAAGTTGTATTTGAGTCCACCTAGAAATTACTATCCTATTACAAGATAGCAAAACTGCTTAGCTAAATAGAACCAGAAAGATCTCTAATAGTCATTAAAAGTTTTTTTCTTAAACCAACTATTTTCACCTGTTATCTACGAAACTTTTTTGTAAAATCTTCTTTGTCATATGCTTAAGGATATTCATTCTATTTAAGTCAAGAAAAAAAAAATGCTTTGTATTTTTTTTTTTTTGCTTTGTATTTTTTAAGTCTGCAAACAAAGAGTATAATTCTCATCTCCTCTGAGGAATGGAATCTGGGGGATTGCCAGAGAGTCTTTAAAGTACTTATGATTGCTTGAATTTTTTAAAGATGTCTCCCATTGTCTACCAGCATACACAGTACTGTAAAATGTCAATTTCAAAATACATTGTATAGTTTTCAGACCTTGATTACAATGTTAATTATAAAACTTGAAATACTTAAACCAGTGTTTAGTAAGTGCCTTTAATTCTCATGTTAATGCTCTCTAGTTTTCCTTCCTTGATGATACTCGATAGTTTTTCTTTTTGATGCTGTTATTAATTTAACTTTCCCATAAAGGATCAAATATTTATTTTTAAAAAGAAAATGCAAAAACATATCAAATGTCAAACACTCTTACTTTATTAATACTCTACTGATCTCATTTTATTATTTAAGTGATTTGTGGTTCAATAGGAATCATCAGCTTTAATAAACTCAAGAATTTAATTAACTTAAAATTTTTGCTTAATAATTGAAACACTCAAGAAATCATGTATTTTGACCCATTAATAATGACTTCATATATGATATTAAAAGGACAACACTGCTTCTTAAAATAAGTGTGAATTTTATTTTACAAATTAATCAAATTATAAAATATTGTCACAGGGATTCATTTAAATATCATCCATTATTCTGCTTAAAGTTGACTATATGTTGAACTTCATAAGATATACATGATGCTAACTATTTATATATGCATATAAATCTTGTAATGTAGTGCGGTTCTATGTTATCATCTCTAGTAGATATTATTTAACATTTAATATTTAGATAATGATAATGTCACTTTATATTATTAATAAGATTCAGGTAATACAATATTACTAGTGGATTAAGTATCTTTATGTTCTCAAGAAAAAATGCGGTTGTTAATAATGCAGATGTTTGGAAATTATTAACAGATTATTCCAGACTTTACCTTTCTGGGATGTGAATTTACAATTATAATTCTAATTGGTTTAAAATGGACCTTCGGTTCAGTCACTCAGTCATGTCCGACTCTTTGCAACCCCATGAATCGCAGCACGCCAGGCCTCCCTGTCCATCGCCAAGTCCCGGAGTTTACTCAAACTCAAGTTCATCGAGTCAGTGATGCCATCCAGCCTTCTCATCCTCTGTCGTTCCCTTCTCCTCCTGCCCCCAATGCCTCCCAGCATCAGGGTCTTTTCCAATAAGTCAACTCTTCACATGAGGTGGCCAAAGAATTGGAGTTTCAGTTTCAGCATCAGTCCTTCCAATGAACACTCAGGACTGATCTCTTTTAGGATGGACTGTGTGGATCTCCTTGCAGTCCAAGGGACTCTCAAGAGTCTTCTCCAACACCACAGTTCAAAAGCATCAATTTTTCGGCACTCAGCTTTCTTCACAGTCCAACTCTCACATACATATATGACCACTGGAAAAACCATAGCCTTGAATAGACGAACTTTTGTTGGCAAAGTAATTTCTCTGCTTTTTAATATGCTATCTAGGTTGGTCATAACATTCCTTCTAAGGAGTAATTGTCTTTTAATTTCATGGCTGTGATCACCATCTGCAGTGATTTTGGAGTCCAAAAAATAAAGTCAGACACTGTTTCAACTGTTTCCCCTTTTATTTGCCATGAAGTGATGGGACCAGATACCATGATCTTAGTTTTCTGAATGTTGAGCTTTAAGCCAACTTTTTCACTCTCCTCTTTCACTTTCATCAAGAGGCTTTTTAGTTCCTCTTCACTTTCTGCCATAAGGGTGATGTCATCTGCATATTTGGGGTTATTGATATTTCTCCCAGCAATCTTGATTCCAGCTTGTGCTTCTTCCAGCCCAGTGTTTCTCATGATGTACTCTGTATATAAGTCAAATAAGCAGGTTGACAATATACAGCCTTGATGTACTCCTTTTCCTATTTGGAACCAGTCTGTTGTTCTATGTCCAGTTCTAACTGTTGCTTCCTGACCTGCATATATGTTTCTGAAGAGGCAGGTCAGGTGGTCTGGTATTCCCATCTCTTTCAGAATTTTCCACAGTTTGTTGTGACCCACACAGTCAAAGGCTTTGGCATAGTCAATAAAGCAGAAATAGATGTTTTTCTGGAACTCTCTTGCTTTTTCGGTGATCCAGCAGATGTTGGCAATTTGATCTCTGGTTCCTCTGTCTTTTCTAAAACCAGCTTGAACATCTGTAAGTTCATGGTTCATGTATTGCTGAAGCCCAGATTGGAGAATTTTGAGCATTACTTTACTAGCATGTCAGATGAGTGCAATTGTGCAGTAGTTTGAGTATTCTTTGGCATTGCCTTTCTTTGTGATCTTACCAAGGAATATTCAAACTACTGCACAATTATACCCATCTTACATACTAGCAAAGTAATGTTCAAAATTCTCCAAGCCAGGCTTCAACAGTATGTGAACCGTGAACTTCTAAATTTTCAAGATGGATTTAGAAAAGGCAGAGGAACCAGAGGTTAAATTGTCAACATCTGTTGGATCATCAAAAAAGCAAGAGAGTTCCAGAAAAAAATCTACTTCTTTTTATTGACTATGCCAGAGCCTTTGGCTGTGTTGATCAAAACCAACTGTGGAAAATTCTTAAGGAGATGGTAATGCCAGACCACCTGATATGCCTCCTGAGAAATCTGTATGCAGGTGAAGAAGCAAAAGTTAGAACTGGACATGAAACAACAGACTGGTTCCAAATTAGGAAGGGAGTACATCAAGGCAGTATATCATCACCCTGCTTATTTAACTTATATGCAGAGTACATCATGTGAAATGCTGGGCTGGATGAAGCACAAGCTGGAATCAAGATTGCTGGGAGAAATATCAATAACTCCAGGTATGCAGAAATATCAATAACCACCCTTATGGCAGAAACCAAAGAAGAATTAAAGAGCCTCTTGACAAAAGTGAAAAAGGAGAGTTAAAAAGTTGGCTTAATACTCAACATTCAGAAAACAAAGATCATGGCATCTGGTCCCATCACTTCATGGCAAATAGGTGGGGAAACAATGGAAACAGTGAGAGACTTTACTTTTGGGGGGCTCCAAAATCACTGCAGATGATGAGTGCAGCCACGAAATTAAAAGACACTTGCTCCTTGGAAGAAACGTTATGACCATCCTAGACAGCATATTAAAAAGCAGAGAAATTACTTTGCTAATAAAGTTCCATCTATTAAAAGCTATGATTTTTCCAGTAGTCATGTGTGTATGTGAGAGCTGGACTATAAAGAAAGCTGAGCACCAAAGAATTGATGCTTTTGAACTGTGATGTTGGAGAAGACTCTTGAGAGTCCCTTGGACTGCAAGGAGATCCACCAGTCCATCCTAAATGAGATCAGTCCTGGGTGTTCATTGGAAGAACTGATGTTGAAGCTGAAACTCCACCACTTTGGCCACCTGATGTGAAGAACTGACTCATTTGAAAAGACCCTGATGCTGGGAAAGATGGAAGGCAGGAGGAGAAGAGGAAGACAGAGTATGAGATAGTTGGATGGCATCACCGACTCGATGGACGTGAGTTTGAGCAAGCTCTGGGAGTTGATGATGGACAGGGAAGCCTAGTGTGCTGCAGTCCAAGGGTTTGCAAAGAGTCAGTCTCAACTGAACAACTCAACTGAGCTGAACTGTAAACTAAAGAGATGTTTAGATCACTTTATGTCTATTTAGAAATGAAAAAGTCACAGTCTTGATATAATTTTCAGTAAAACTGTTTTATAATTAGTAATGATAAACTTTACTATATATATATATAGTATAAACTATATATATATATAATATATATATAATATATGTAATATTTATATTATATATAAACTTTATATATATATATATAAATAATAAAAGGGCGAATTTGTAATATTTTGTGCATTATAACCAACTGGATAATAATGTTTGTGAGGCCACAGAACAACCACAGGTCCCCTGTTATTAGTGAAAACTCACAACTTGACACAAACTGTCATTTGGAGAGATTGAAGAAATATTGAGTTATCATATTAAAAAAAAAAAAAAAACTATATTGAGAAACTCGGTTCCAATTTCCACTTCTACTGCTGTCCTAAAACAATACTAAGTTTATCTTAAGACATTGAATAAAGTTCTCTGTTTCTACTTCATAGATACGTTCGTTTATGTCATGTTTTAGATTCCACATCTAAATGATTTTATATGTCATTTGCCTTTCTCTTTATGACTTATTTCACTTAGAGTCTAAGAATGATAATCTCTGGTGAATTTATGTTGCTTCAAATGACATTATTTCATTCTTTTATATACTTCAATTTAAAGAAGTACTAAGTTAATTAGGCAAAGAAAAAAGAGAGAGAGAAGAAGAAATCAACAAAGGAAGGGAAATATTCCTGGTGGAGAGTCCCATAGGAGTGTTGTTGAGCAAGTTAGGCTTGCCCTCAGCAATTCCAGACTTACATTTTCACATTATGTGACCCACGTGCTTAGATTTCTGCCAGGTTCTTGCTGTAAAAATCAGCATGCAAAGTGCTCATTGCTCTCCATGTGTTTTCTAAGTTGGTGGGAGGCTAATCACTTAATAATTTCAATAAAAAGCATGTGGACTTCATTTCTTGGAATATATGAAATTTTCATTGGTGTCCATAAATCCTTGAAAGAGGCAATCTAATCAAATTTAAATATTTTGGCTACTTTCTTTCCCAACTGATAAAAGTACATGTGTTATTTAAATTCTATCTCTATGTAATGAAATTCAAAAAGTGAAAATAATAGCATACCATTTCACAAAAAATTTATGTGTTCCCAACGGAAATTCTTAAAATGTAATAAAAACATTTGTGAAAGTTTTCTTGAAAATAATGCTGAAGAACCAATCCTTATCTTTGAATAAACAAAAGAAAAAGGGATTATTTAATTATGATTCAGGCGATAATATTGGGTTTGGCTTAAAGAGAACTTAGAAAAAGTGAAGTTGCCCAGTCGTGTCCGACTCCATGAGCTGTACCTACCAGCCTCCTCTATCCATGGGATTTTCCAGGCAAGAATGGCATCATCACCTTGAAGAGTTGATCAGCTTCTTTGTGCTCCCAGAAAACTGATTTGAATTCATAACTTGGTGGGTCCCATTTTCCAGGTCATACTCATTCTAACCAAGTACATTTTCTGATATGGAGGAATAAAGAAGTACTTACTAAATTTGTGATAAAGAATCAGACTGTGTCCATCTTTTGGCTTTACACTTAACCTATTCTGGAAAGCTGTCCAGAAATCAAATATAATTGAAGATTAAATTATAAATTTGTGTCATCTTCCTATTTAAAAACAAGAAATAGAATGGCATCATCATATAACACACATACTCTTCCTGTGAAAAAGAAATGTACACCTGAATTGCGATCATAACTGTACTTATTTAATTTAGAATGCAAAAAAGGGAAATATTAATTTACCATGTAGTTGAGTATGTGCTCTGAAGTCGGACATAACTGGATGGAAACTCTTACTTCATCACTCATTAGCTTTGCAATTTTAAACAAATTACTTTTCGCCTTTCTGGCTTCTTTTCCGCTTCCTTCTCAAGGATCCCCATTTCCACTCCACTCAGTCTTTCTCCAGATGCGACCACTTTGCCCTTATGAAATTAAAGCTGGATCTGACCATCTAGGAAGGCATCTTTAAAGTGACCCCATAGCTCCATGCTAACCTAGGACATGATACATTTATACTAACTGCTCAGAAGGCAATTCATTTGTTTCTCCCCAAACCTTGGGTAGAACATCATTTACACTTTCCACATATCAATAATATACTTTACTCAAGAATATGCCAGTTCACAGTTTTAGGTCAGCACATTTATCAGATCTCAAAGAACTTTCTTTCACTACTGTTAAAGTAATAATTTGGCATCCCTAGCATTATATGTTAAATAGAATGTATGCAATAAATGGATCATTTTCCTGCTTTTAAATATGAATAGAAACTCAATTTTTATTTGGAGAAAATAAATAGATATGAAATCAATACATTTTGCTTTTTCAAATTGTTGAATGGGATATATTTGTAGTGTAAATTTAATATTACTATGACTTCTTTAAATGTTAGCAGATAGTATTAAATAGACAATATTAAGACAATTATTAATAGATAGTATTAAAACAATTTATGAAATGCTTCATTCAAACTTTAAGATATAAATTTTGAAGTCATCTAATATAATTTAATTTGGTAAAAATTTCCACAAGTAAATAATAATATAATAATAATTTTTTATATAAATATTTACATATAGGCTTTCCTAGTGGCTCAGATGGTAAAGAATATGCCTGCAATTCAGGAGACCAAGATTCAATTACTGGGTTGGGAAGATCCCCTTGAAAAGGAAATGGTTACCACTCTAGTATACTTGCTTGGAGAATTCCACGGACAGAGGAGCCTGAGGAACTACAGACCATGGGGTCACAGAGTCAGACACGGCTGAGCAACTAACACTTTCACATATGTATGCACATATATGTGTGTGTGTGTGTGTGTGTGTGTGTGTGTGTGTATGCATGTATATCTTGGTCAGTATATAGCTGGCTGCAGTATAGCAGGTTGGAGATGTATGGGACAGGTAATAAGGGAGCTCTGAGTCTTCAAGCAGTTTGAATGCAGGATTTCTCCTTCTGTGAGGCATCTCAGGATTTTTCTCTTAAGGCTTTTAAATGATTGTGTGTGACCCACCAACATTAGGCAGGGATAAAGCACTTTATTCAGAATCTATGGATTTAAATGTAGTCACATCTAAAATATGTCTTCCAACAAAAGAGACACAAGTATAAAGAACAGACTTTTGGACTCTGTGGGAGAAGGCAAAGGTGGGATGATTTGACAGAATAGCATTGAAACATGTATATTCAGTTCAGTCACTCAGTCGTGTCTGACTTTTTGAGACCCCATGAATTGCAGCACGCCAGGCCTCCCTGTCCATCACCAACTCCCGGAGTTTGCTCAAACTCAGGCCCATCGAGTTGGTGATGTCATCCAGCCATCTCATCCTCTGTCTTCCCCTTCTCCTCCTGCCCCCAATCCCTCCCAGAATCAGGGTCTTTTCCAATGAGTCAACTCTTCGCATGAGGTGGCCAAAGTATTGGAGTTTCAGTTTCAGCATCAGTCCTTCCAGTGAACACCCAGGACTTATCTCCTTATGATGACCTACAAGACCTTTTAGAACTAACACCCAAAAAAGATGTTCTTTTTATTATACGGGACTGGAACGCAAACGTAGGAAGTCAAGAAACACCTGGAGTAACAGGCAAATTTAGCTTTAGAGTATAGAATGAAGCAGGGCAAACACTAACAGAATTTTGTCAAGAGACACCACCCTTATGGCAGAAAGTGAAGAAGAACTGAAGAGCCTCTTGATGAAAGTGAAAGAGAAGAGCGAAAAAGTTGGCTTAAAGCTCAACATTCAGAAAGCTAAGGTCATGGCATCTGGTCCCATCACTTCATGGCAAATAGATGGGGAAACAGTGGAAACAGTGGCAGACTTTATTTTTTTGGGTTCCAAAATCACTGCAGATGGTGATTGCCGCCATGAAAGTAAAAGACACTTACTCCTTGGAAGGAAAGTTATGACCAACCTAGACAGCATATTAAAAATCAGAGACATTACTTTGCCAACAAAGGTCCATCTAGTCAAGGCTATGGTTTTTCCAGTAGTCACGTATGGATGTGAGGGTTGGACTATAAGGAAAGCTGAGCACCGAAGAATTGCTTCTTTTGAACTGTGGTATTGGAGAAGACTCTTGAGAGTCCCTTGGACTGCAAGGAGATCCAATCAGCCCAACCTAAAGAAGTTCAGACCTGGTTGTTCATTGGAAGGACTGATGTTGAATCTGAAGCTCCAAAACTTTGACCACCTGATGCGAAGAGCTGACTCATTTAAAAGACCCTGATGCTGGGAGGGGTTGGGGGCAGGAGGAGAAGGGGATGACAGAGGGTGATATGGTTGGATGGCATCACCGACTCGATGGACATGGATTTGGGTGGAGTCTTGGAGTTGGTGATGGGCAGGGAGGCCTGGCATGCTGTGGTTCATGGGGTCACAAAGACTTGGACACGACTGAGTGACTGAACTGAACTGAACTGAAATATGATTATTACTCAACTTTCTCACTTCCTTCTGTCACTTTCCTGTTTTTACACTGAAAAGTTTATTATCTCAATACATGAACAAAAGTGTAAAGAATACATTGGATCTGAGTTATATCATACAAATGAAATAATATTTCTTATAATATTTAAATTGAAGTGACTTTATGAAGTGATAGAAAAAAAAGTAACAAGAGAACTGTCTTTAAAAGTACAGAATCGTGGTCTAACACCATTCCTTGTTAGCTATATATCTTCTGAGATTTTCAGGAAATATAATTAATGCTACTCTAAAATTATTTGTCACAAAATCTCACCAAAAAAAATGGTGAATACCATGAGTTTTATCTTCTCATTTTCCAATTTATACTTAACATTTTTATGAAGATGATATTTAAAAAATACACACATAACTCTTTCAGTGAAAATTTCTCAGTGTTGTTCCATCTTCCCAGGAGCAGAACATACACTTATTTCTAAGCAGCTGGCCCACTCCTTTGCCTTTGCATGTGTGCTTGTATGCTAAGTAGTTTCAGTCATGTCCCAGTTTTTTTGTGACCCTATGGACCCTAGCCTGCCAGGCCCCTCTGTCCATGGTATTCCCAGCACGAATACTGGAGTGGGCTGCCATGCCACACCAATCTTCCCAACTCAGGGACTGAACTTCTGTCTCCTGTGACTCCTGCACTGCAGGCTAATTCTTTATCACTGAGCCATCAGTGAAGCCCCCTTTACCTTGGAAGAGGATGTTTATTCCAGCAACACTCCAGTATCACTGAAGAATAGTAACTTTTCTTTAAAGTGTAGATTTTGATCATATTATTTTGTCTGCTATTTCAATTCCTTCTAACCTTTCAGATTTCACCTTTAATTCTCCTTCAATCTGAAATCTTCTCAGACATTACCAGGGAGTTTAAGGAATTTTCCTGTCATATAATTTAGTGAATTTTAGTCATTATAGCAAATTTTATATTTCATTATCATTTTTTCTCATGTAAGTATTTCTTTCTGAGATTAAAAATACGTTGTGAGTAGGGTATGTTTATTTTAGTCTTTATATTCCCAAACTGACATAAGAGGACAAAATATAGATAAATGATTAATGTCTAAAATCTTTACACAGTTTTTTTTTTTTTTAATTTCATAGCGACCAACGACTTATCTAACTGAGTTAACATCTTTATGTACAAGTTCATCAATCTGCAGAAGTTTAAAAAACAAATCAATATTGGAACTGAGATTCCAAGTCAGATAGGCTGATTTCAGAGTATAAACTCAATGATATTTAGAATTAAGGTTACCTGAGTCTCAACACTGCTGATTACTCAAAGGCAATCTTCTCAATCTAGAAATTAAGATTATGTAGGGATAGGGATACTTTAGTTTGTCTAAATGCAAATATTATCTCTTTTTAAAATTACTTTACTGAGGTTTGAATAGCACACAAAAACCCATCCATAAAACTTGATGAGTCTGGAGATAAGTACAGAGATGAAACTGTCAAGCAATCAATGTCATAAACATATCACCCATAAAAGACCACTCTAACCTCTTTTTTAAATCCGTTTTTTGGTGATAAGAATACAGCATCCTTGGCAAAATTTTAGTTAGATAGTATAGGGTTGTTACTCCAGGGGCTATGATGTACAATAGATCTCTAGCAATTATTCTTCCTGCATGACTAAAACTATCTTTGGATTATTACCTCCTCATTTTCCCTTGTATCTAAGCCCCTGGCAATGACAATTCTAGTCTCTGCTTCTCTGAAAACATTTATCTTTAAAAAAGAAAAATACCTGAATAGGTAGGTTTCTTTGAACAATAACCAGACATTAAATTTATATCACAACTTCAAAGGAAAAAATAAATTGTAAGAGCCAAGCAACACTGTAGTTAGACTTCAAAAGTGTTTACTAAATTTAAAAATGCTTAACTTCCAATGTATGCAAATTGAATGTTTTATTTTCCATGCTTTTTAGATAATCCTTTTTATTATAGAATAATGGTGCAATCCTTGTGTTGATCTTAGATATTGTCTTCTTTCTTTATCTTCCCTGTGGTGTTCCATGTTAGTCCATGGCAAGAGCATCCATATAAGAACATTCTTGAAAGCAATAAACACTAAAGCAAATAAAACAAAGACAAAATTGTAGGACAACTGGTATTAACAAGCATTACACTGGGTAAGCTGGGCTAAGTGGTCACCTTATGCAATTTCTCATGAGTTGTGACTACATATGCATGAATCCTCCCAAATCTCATTGCATTTATTTAGTGCCCCTTTTTAAAAGTGAAATCTAAACTCAAATGCTGAAAAGCAAGTTTTTACAATCCCTATTATTCTTTCCTAATTTTATCTCATTATCTTTGTACTTAAAAATCCACATTTTTTTTCCAATCTCAATACTTCTCTAATAGTAATTATCACACGTGTGACTTCAGATTTTACTCTAATTTTTATAGAACCTTATTTTAAAAATCAAAATGGTACTAGGAAAAATGCCCCTCAGAAGCCATATCACGTTTTCTTTAGCATTGTGTAAATCGTAATTGCTACAGTTCTGTTTTTTTTTTTTTTTTTTTAAACTATGTCTTAAGTCTTAAGAGAGATGACAAGGAAGAAGGAGAAGAAGGGGAAGGAGAAAGAAGGAGGAGGATGTAAAGTCAAAGGAGGAGGAGGGGAAGGAGAAGAAGGAAAAAGAGAAGGAAAATCAGAAAGGGGCTAATTTTTGAGGTCTATGCCTCAAACAAAGTTTCAGTTCCAACATACCTTCCTTAATTTAATAACATTAAAGGGTTACATAAAACCCCAAACTTACACAAGCATATATCCATCATAGAAATATAATTAAGGAAAAAAGGAAAGCAGTGTTGAGGAAGGAAAGAGTGAAGAAAAGGATGGAGGAAGTAAGCGTACTTTTTGAATTATTATTGTTGGAAAACGAGGTCTTCTCTTCTATGGTATTCCTTGTAGGGAATAAATAATTTGACAAAACTATCTATTCTGCTAATATGTACAATCACTCTTGGTCTCCAATGCAATTATTTAATAGATTTGCTGAGACTCTAATTATCTTAGAAGTCAAGACAGATAAAAGGAGGGAAAACTTACCTTCAACAGTATGATGTATCTAAAATCCTAAAAGTAAAACATAAAACTCTTCCCTATGGTTGAAAATTAGTTTGGATTGTATAGCTTTTAAACACTTACCATCATGCAAAGAATTGAAAATAGTTTTCCCACTTATTTTTTAAAAGCTTGTAGCACCTCAATGTTCATTGCAGCACTGTTTATAATTGCCAGGACATGGAAGCAACCTAGATGCCCATCAGTGGACAAATGGATAAGGAAGCTGTGGTACATATACACAATGGAATATTACTCAGCCATTAAAAAGAATTCATTTGAATCAGTTCTAATGAGATGGATGAAACTGGAGCTCATTATACAGAGTGAATTAAGCCAGAAAGATAAACACCAATACAGTATACTAATGCATATATATGGAATTTAAAATGATGGTAACGATAACCCAATATGCAAAACAGAAAAAGAGACACAGATGTACAGAACAGACTTTTGGACTCTGTGGGAGAAGGCGAGGGTGGGATGTTCTGAGAGATTAGCATTGAAACAAGTATACTATCAAGGGCGAAACAGATCACCAGCCCAGGTTGGATGCATGAGACAAGTGCTCGGGGCTGGTGCGCTGGGAAGACCCAGAGGGATGGGATGGGGAGGAAGGCAGGAGGGGGGATTGGGATGGGGAACACATGTAAATCCATGACTGATTCATGTCAATGTATGGCAAAAAATCTACTACAATATTGTAAAGTAATTAGCCTCCAACTAATAAAAATAAATGGAAAAAATTAAAAAATAAAAGCTTGCAGCAGTTTGCCGACTTATTTTAAAGCAGGGCTTTGTGTATCACCAGAACTGGATATTTCTACATGATTATACTTATTCTAGGTTTTGTTAGCAATGAATAATCAAATGCTTTTAGTTCTTTTGTAGTTCTATATGGAAGAAAATTCCTATGAGTAATGAAATTCCTATGAATAATTGAAATGAATGCATTTGTTTGTACATGTCTCATTACATTGACATCTCACAACAATATGACAAAAAATTACCCACTTTCACTTGCAAGTAGGACACAGGTTTTATAGGATCTTTGCTTAACGAAGTAAGTGCCTCTAATACACACTGAATAATTTTATTTTTTTTTTCAATTTTTCCATATTAATTATTTTTAGAAACTGATTTCCTGAAGAAAGATTATTAACAGTTTATGTAAAGTTGGAAACAGAGTGAAGACACTCAGTCGTGTCGACTTTTTGCGGCCCCATGGACTATAGCCCACCAGGTTCCTCCATCCATGGAATTTTCCAGGCAAGAGTACTGGAGTAGGTTGCCCCGTTTCCTTCTCCAGGGGATCTTCCTGACCCAGGGATCAAACCCAGGTCTCCTGCATTGCAGGCAGACGCTTTACCATCTGAGCCACCAGGAATCCCCCCTGGAAACAGAAGGAAGTGTCCAGGTCCAGGAGGGCGGGGTTTGCCGCACCCCAGGTCGCCATGACAACCGAGCCCCACACTGCTGAGCCTCTGTGTAAAGATTGTCACTTTACTTGCTGGTCCAAGGCGGATGTGAAAGAAAGCCAGGGGAGGCCCAATGCATACAACAGCACTGGAACCGAATATGTGTCATCACCTTGCAGGGTCTCACCCAGTTCTTCAATGTGGATAAACAATGAAAAGCATTTCTTATCAAATCTGTGCAAACTTCAAAACAAAGCCTGGGAAATTTAAGCCATAGGCACAGTTTCTAACAGAACTGGCACCTCTTTGTCAGATTTACTGCTCAGATGAAGAAGAATATACCATATCTAACTGTGTTAGAGTTGGTGGAAGTGAGGGAAAATGTTCTCCATAAACCACCTATTCTTCAAGAGAAGCCATCAACTGAAGGCTACTTTTCAATTGTGTTGCCCAAAGTTGAAGACAGTAAAAGCATAACAGAAGGGTTACTGACACAAAAGCAGTATGAAGTCATCAAAGCCACAGCATCTACCTCATGAGGGGCGAGGACTGAGGTGGAGTAAAAAGCCTCCTCATCCTAACCTGGCCTAGCAGTCAGTGCGCTAAGGGAGAACAGCATGGGTGAAGCATTCTTCACACCCGACCATTTGCAGGGAGACCCGCTCTTAAAAGCTAACCTAGTTTTCCTTCTTTGTCTTACATAACAAGCCTTGATTCCACTTTGTCTTCAACCTCCCAGATCTGTTCTCTTGCTTTACTCTGACAACTGGCAAGTGAGAGATGTTTTTCTGATTATAAATGGAAAAAAAAAATGCATGTTGAGGAAAATTTGAAAAGACAGAAAGTAAAAATAATTTACCCATCATCCACTAGTAATTTACCCACTAGTAGATAATTTACCCACTAGTAAATACTACCTTTTGAACAAAGCAACAACAAAAAGTTGGAATCAGGATGAAATAATAAAACACTTGTTATCACTAAAAGATATACATATGCATATATGTGTGTATATATATACATAATATGCATATATATATACATATATATCAAAGCAAACCAAAGTAAAAATATGATGATTGCTTTCCTACTTTTAAATTTCACTTAATTTTCTTAGAAAAGCTTTATACATTTAGATTTTTCCCAGAAACAGGTTTGTTTAGTGCTGGGAAATTGATTAATACATTAATTGATTGATTAAGTTATCTATCAAATAATTTTTAAAAGTTTCAAAGTTGTGGAGTATTTAACCTTGATACTTACCTATGTTATTAACATTTTCCCATTGTGATTCATTTCAGCACATGCTTGACATTTTCAAATGAACTGTTAGTTTTATAAATCCTGAAATATTATCTTGAGTTTATCTTTTCCTTGCCTACATAACCTTGCAAATTTTTTAGGAAGTTACTTTTTAAAATTGTACTGTAGTTTTTTTTGTTTTTTTTTAATAGTCTCAGTGCTACTGCTCATGAATTATTCAGGTGAAAATTTTATGCTTTAAAGATGTGTAAATTTAAATCTGAATATTTCTTGGCTTCAAAAACACAAGAACAAATTTCATATAGTTAATGCATCATTTATCACTCATCTATGTTACTGGCCTAAGTATAAATGTGTGACTAAAAAACAAATTATCCCCTTTATTTCAATAAAATAAGTATACTTCTAATACTTTAAATGTAAAGTAATATATCATTGGATTCTATTAAAATGTTAAACTGTTTATGACATTAATAAAAGATCTCTATCAATTTTCCATTTTGTCACCAATCCTATCAATTTCAGCTTTGCAACTGTTTCAAATTCGTCTCTCATGTTTATCAGTGTCAACATCCTACTTCAGATGTTCATCTTTTATTTCATCTGCTAAAATAACCTCTAAATTAGCTCTGTTTATGTATATACCACACTGCTGCAACTTTCCTATTAAATAATGTTGGATAGTACACTTTCATTCTTTAAAAATGCTGTGTTACCTAAAGGATAAGTTAAAATCCCTTGAATGACACTTACAGAGTTTATAATGTAGATTCGTCTATTATAATATTTATTTTTTTTGACAAACATATGTGTTCTGCTATCCTCCCATTTCTGTGTGTGTGTGTGTGTGTGTGTGTACAAGCATAAACACATGCAGAACACCTATCTATACAATCATGTAACCACACTGACCCCATTACATACATTTCCTTACTGTTTGATCACAGGACCTTTAGAACTACAGAGATGATAACTACTACTCAATAAAGAGTATTGTGATAAATTGTTACTTATCTTAGAGGAGGATATAATATAAATCTTTTCTGTTACAGGTTGGATTCAAGAGGCAGAAGTGAATGTTGGTACCAATTAAGGGCTGCTGGGATCAACACCAGTAGAAGGTCAGGTAAAGAAATCGAATTGACTATACAGAGTAGATGAGCTCTGATAGGGTTTGAATAATGACCCCTCAAAATGTCAGATTGGTTAAGTAGAGTAGAGGAGAACAGGATATTTCCTACGTCTACATTCACCTGCCATTAGATGCAGGCTGCTGCCAGGAAAAGCAGCAGTCTTTGTCAAGGCAACAGTCTTCAGTTGCAATAATTCCTAAAGTTCAATAGCAACTGAGAACTACCTGTTGCAGCACTTCTAGCAGCTGAGGGAATAAACTCTTCAATCCTTAAGTGTGTCTGTGCTATGCTCAGTCTTGTCCAGTTCTTTGTGACTATATGGATGGTAGCCTGCCAGGCTCCTCTGCCCATGGACTTTTCCAGGCAAGAACACTGCAGTGGGTTGCCGTTTCCTTTTCCAGTGGATCTTTCTCACAGTTGGGTAGGTTTTCTGAAATTAAAATCTGGCTATATTACTCCCTTGCCTAAAATGCTTAAATGGTATCCTATCATCTACAAATAAAGCCCTAAATTCCTTACAGTAACCCCAATTTTCCTTCCTGATATCACACTGATTATCTTTCCAGGTAAACACAACCACTCCCACATAGTATTTGGTGTTCTGCCAAATACCCCATACCAAGATTATTCTACATTTCTTTTTCCCTTTGTTTTTTCCTATAGATATGCCCTTTCCCCCTCTTTGTCTGACAAACTTAAAATAATTCCTCTAAATCCTGGGTCTGTTTTTGTCAACCTGTCACTCACTTCCTTAAACGTGGTACATACTTCATAAGTTATCTATTTACTATGTCAGAGCTCCTGGAGAATATAAACTTGCTGTATTTTAATCTCTTAATTTTTATTCAGAGTATATGACACATGTTAGGCTATCAAATTTTGATATATTTAATAAACAAGTAGATTTAATAATAAATTGTAAAATTACTTTCATATAAAATGAATATATTTTAGTACTTTCAAATGATTGTATACCAAATGAATTAGCTGTTGTTGATATGCATCACATTATTGCTTCTATATAAAATTGCCTATCAGGTACATGTTGGGATAGAAAACATCCTTAGCAGATAGAGATAGAATTTCCTTCTGTGTCAGAGGACAGGTTCATCACTAGACAAGGATAATAAATGTATTGTATTCCTCTCACTCTAGGGCATATATCAGGCAGATTTTCTGACAATACTTTAAGATTCAGTTCAGTTCACTTCAGTTCAGTCACTCAGTCGTGTCTGACTCTTTGCAACCCCATGAATCACAGCATGCCAGGCCTCCCTGTCCATCACCAACTCCCGGAGTTTACTCAAACTGATGTCCATCGAGTAGGTAATGCGATCCAGCCATCTCATCCTTTGTCATCCCCTTCTCCTCCTGCCCCCAATCCCTCCTAACATCAGGGTCTTTTCCAATGAGTCAACTCTTGGCATCAGGTGGCAAAGTAGTTGAGTTTCAGCTTCAGCATCAGTCCTTCCAATGAACACCAAGGACTGACCTCCTTTAGGATGGACTGGTTGGATCTCCTTGCAGTCCAAGTGACTTTCAAAAGTCTTCTCCAACACAACAGTTCAAAAGCACCAATTCTTTTGTGCTCAGCCTTCTTCACAGTCCAACTCTCACATCCATACATGACCACTGGAAAAACCATAGCCTTGACTAGGCGGACCTTTGTTGGCAAAGTAATGTCTATTTTTTAATATGCTACTAGGTTGTTCATAACTTTCCTTCCAAGGATTAAGCATCTATTAACTTCATGGCTGCAATCACCGTCTGCAGTGATTTTGGAGCCCCAAAAAATAAAGTCTGGCACTGTTTCCACTACTTCTCATCTATTTCACATAAAGTGATGGGACTGGATGACATGGTCTTAGTTTTCTGTATATTGAGCTTTAAGCCAAATTTTTTACTCTCCTCTTTCACTTTAATCAGGAGATTTTTAGTTCCTCTTCACTTTCTGCCATAAGGGTGGTGTCATCTGCATATCTGAGGTTATTGATATTTCTCCCGGCAAGCTTGGTTCCAGTTTCTGCTTCTTCCAGCCCAAGGTGTCTCAGGATGTACTCTGCATATAGGTTAAATAAGCAGGGTGACAATATATAGTCTTGACATATTCCTTTTCCTATTTGGGACCAGTCTGTTGTTCCATGTCCAGTTCTAATCGTTGCTTCCTGACCTGCATATAGGTTTCTCAAGAGGCGGGTCTGGTGCTCTGGTATTTCCATATCTTTCAGGAATTTCCACAGTTTATTGTGATCCATACAGTCAAAGGTTTTGGCACAGTCAATAAAACAGAAATAGATTTTTTTTTTTTAAATGAAACTCTCTTTCCAATGATCCAGCAAATGTTGGCAATTTGATTGCTGGTTCCTCTGCCTTTTCTAAAACCAGCTTGAACATCTGGAAGTTCGTGGTTCATGTATTGCCGAATCCCGGCTTGGAGAATTTTGAGCATTACTTTACTAGCAAGTGAGATGAGCACAATTGTGTGGTAGTTTGAGAATTCTTTGGCATTGCCTTTCTTTGAGATTGGAATGAAAACTGATCTTTTCCAGTCCTGTGGCCACTGCTGAGTTTTCCAAATTTGCTGGCATATTGAGTGCAGCACTTTCACAACATCATCTTTTAGGATTTGAAATAGCTCAGCTGGAATTCCATCACCTCCACTACTTTTGTTCATAGTGATACTTTCTAAGGCCCACTTGACTTCACATTCCAGGATGTCTGACTCTAGGTGAGTGATCACACCATCGTGATTATCTGGATCATGAAGATCTTTTTTGTACACTTCTTCTGTGTATTCTTGCCACATCTTCTTAATATCTTCTGTTTCTGTTAGTTCCATACCATTTCTGTCCTTTATTGACCCCATCTTTGCATGAAATGTTCCCTTGGTATCTCTAATTTTCTTGAAGAGATGTCTAATCTTGCCCATTCTGTTGTTTTCCTCTATTTCTTTGCATTGATTGCTGAGGAATGCTTTCTTATTTCTCCTGGTTATTCTTTGGAACTCTGCATTCAAATGGGAATATCTTTCCTTTTCTCTTTTGCTTTTCACTTCTCTTCTTTTCACAGCTATTTGTAAGACCTCCTCAGACAGCCATTTTGCTTTTTTGCATTTCTTTTCCATGGGGATGGTCTTGATCCCTGTCTCCTGTACAATGTCACAAACCTCCATCTATAGTTCATCAGGCACTCTGTCAGATCTAGTCCCTTAAATCAAATTCTCACATCCACTGTATAGTCATAAAGGATTTGATTTAGGTCACACCTGAATGGTCTAGTGGTTATCCCTACTCTCTTCAGTTTAAGTCTGAATTTGACAATAAGGAGTTCATGATCTGAGCCACAGTCAGCTCCCAGTCTTGTTTTTGCTAACTGTATAGAGCTTCTCCATCTTTGGCTGCAAAGAATATAATCAATCTGATTTCGGTGTTGACCATCTGGTGATGTCCATGTGTAGAGTCTTCTCTTGTGTTGTTGGAAGAGGGTGTTTGCTATGACCAGTGTGTCCTCTTGGCAAAACTCTATTAGCATTTGCCCTGCTTCATTCTGTACTCCAAGGCCAAACTTGCCTGTTACTCCAGGTGTTTCTTGACTTCCTGCTTTTGCATTCCAGTCCCCTATAATGAAAAGGATTTTTTTGGTGTTAATTCTAAAAGGTCTTGTAGGTCTTCATAGAACCATTCAACTTCAGCTTCTTTAACGTTACTGGTTGGGGCATGTGCTTGGATTACCGTGATATTGAATGGTTTGCCTTGGAAATGAACAGAGATTATTCTGTCATTTTTGAGATTGCATCCCAGTATTGCATTTCAGACTCTTTTGTTGACTATGATGGCTACTCCATTTCTTCTAAGGGATTCCTGCCCACAGTAGTAGATTCAATGGTCATCTGAGGTAAACTCACCCTTTCCAGTCTTAGGAGCGGTGGCTGCATGGGTGTAGGAGGACTGAGAGGAGTTACTCCACGTTCAAGGTGAGGAGGGGCGGCCATGAGGAGATACCCCTCGTCCAAGGTAAGGAGCAGAGGCTGTGCTTTGCTGGAGCAGCCGTGAAGAGATACCCCACAACCAAGGTAAGAGAAACCCAAGTAAGATGGTAGGTGTTGCGAGAGGGCATCAGAGGGCAGACACACTGAAACCATAATCACAGGAAACTAGCCAATATGATCACAGGACCACAGTCTTGTCTAACTCAATGAAACTAAGCCATGCCGTGTGGGGCCACCCAAGAGGGATGGGTCATGGTGGAGAGGTCTGAAAGAATGTGGTCCACTGGAGAAGGGAATGGCAAACCACTTCAGTATTCTTGCCTTCAGAACCAAATGAACAGCATAAAGGCAAATTGATAGGATACTGACAGATGTCGCCGGGTGCCCAATATGCTACCAGAGATCAGTGGAGAAATAACTCCAGAAAGAATGAAAGGATGGAGCCAAAGAAAAAATAATACCCAGTTGTGGATGTGACTGATGATAGATGCAAGGTCCAATGCTGTAAAGAGCAATATTGCATAGGAACCTGGAATATTAGGTACACAAATCAAGGCAAATTGGAAGTGGTCAAACAGGAGATGGCAAAAGTGAACGTCAACATTCTAGGAATCAGCGAACTAAAATGGACTGAAATGGGTGAATTTAACTCAGATGACGATTATATCTACTTTAAGATTAGTGTTTCCTAAACTTGTGTTTCTTCAACAATGACATAAACCCACTATTTGTGAACCTGGGCCTCCACTCATTGCTTCCTAGGGATTTATGGGTGTCAAGGAAAAAAAAAATGCACTAGGTAGATTAAACAAACAAGAAAGACTTCATTCTGTCACAAGAATTTTGTAATTGAAAAGAAACATTAAGCTCAGCTCCACTGAAACAAAACAGGAGAATTTAATGGAAAAGTACTGGAGGAGGTTATTTGGGAGGTTAGTTGGTAGGATATGTCACCCGTGTTTACTGAGTGGTGCTTCTTAGAGTTAGGTCCCTACTCTCACAGAGACTGGGAGAGAGGAGCACCATATTCCTTGATTGCCACATTTCTAAGGGATGCCACCCAGATCCTTGAGAAAGATGTTCTGGGTTATAAAACTGTCAAATGGTACTTATCACAGGTGTGCAAGTAAGGTTCAATAATTGCAAATCCCTCGATGTGATACACCCTGTTGCAAATCAAAAAATAAAAACCAAATGATCCTCTCAATAGATGCAGAAAAATGTTTTGACAGAATTCAACATTCGTTAATGATAAAAACTCTCCAGATGGTGGGCATAGAGGGAATATATCTCAATATAATAAAAGTCATATATGAAAAGTCCACACTTAACATTGTACTTACTGGTGAAAAACTGGAAGCATTTCCTCTAAGATTAGAAAGAAGACAAGGATGCCCACTGCCACCACTTTTATTCAACATAATATTAGAAGTCCTAGTCACAGACATAAGACAAGAAAGAAGTAAACAGAATCCAAGTTGGAAAGGAAGAAGTAAAACTGTCAGTTGCTCATGACATGATACTATACACGGAAAATCCTAAAGACTCTAGAACTAATCAGTGAATTTGGTGAACTTGTAGGATACAAAATGAATAGACAGAAATCTGCTTTATTTATATACACTAAAAATAAACTATCAAAAAGAAAAATCAAAGAAAAAAATCCAAATTATGATGGATCAAAAAGAATAAAATAAAAACAAAAAAGCTTACTTTTAAGGAGGTAAAAGACCGTGCTTGTAAAACTATGACACAGATGAGCAAAAAACAACACAGATGTTGTTGAAGACAACACAGATGGATAGATCATGTTTCTGTATTAGAGGAGTTAAGATTGTTAAAGTGGCCCT
Organism: Cervus elaphus; assembly: GCF_910594005.1. Taxonomy (NCBI): domain Eukaryota; kingdom Metazoa; phylum Chordata; class Mammalia; order Artiodactyla; family Cervidae; genus Cervus; species Cervus elaphus. The sequence continues at coordinate 6,762,217 of NC_057842.1, read as the reverse complement.
ACTACTCAAGAAAATCTACACATTCAGTGCAATCCCTATCAAAATATCAAGGACATTTTTCACAGATTTAGAACAAATAATGCTAAAATTTGCGTGGAAACCCAAAAGACCCTGGACACCCAAAAAATATTGAGGAAGAATAAAGTTCGAAACATCAAGTTCCCTGAATATCTATACTACAGAGCTAGAGTAATTAAAAATGCATAATACTGGCACAAAAATAGACATGTGGATCAATGAAGAAAAATGGAGAGCCCGGAAATAAACCCACATCCACATAATCAATTAATCTAGAACAAAGGAGGCAAGAATATATAATGGACCAAAACAATCCCTTCAATAAGTGACATTGGGGAAAACTGGACACCAAAATGTAAAAGAATAATATTAAAACATTTTCTAGTATGATATACAGATATAAACTCAAAATGGGGTAATTGCAAGCTTTCTACAATGAATGCTTTAAGAAGAGAAGTCAGTGGCCTGGAGCCAGGGAAAAACCCTGCCTAAGTTTTAGTCAAGCTAAGGTGAATGGATGTTAAGGCCATCTTGATTAGAAAGCATGGGGAACTGATTTCCATGCTGCCTATTATGCTGTGAACAAGAGTCTTTATCTCTGGCTCAGGAGTCTCATGTCTTATGCCAGCACATTGTTTATGTGTAGGGAATCAACTTGGATAAAGGATTGAAGCCTGCAATTGAAATTAAGCCATGCGATAGCAGAAATATCATAACATAAAACATCTGTTCCCTTATTAAATTTCCCTTCTTCATTCATTTTTGGCATAGAACTTTTATAGTTGACTTAATTTGAATAAATTTTTCTTCAAAGACAGTTCTTCTTATGTAGAGAGAATAAAGTTAACATATTTGACTTTGAAATAATATATTGTTAGATTTAATTAATAATGACTTTGTCTTAATTGTCAGTAATATTAAATGTTGTACAACAAAACTATGATATAAAGAATGAAATATGGATCAACTTATAAATAGATAATCATTTATTATTATATAATAAGACTGAAATAGATTTAGAATGAGCCAGTTTCTGTTACTGCCATTAGTAGATATTTATATTCTTTTGTACACTTATAGATGAGTAAAATGATGATGCTTTTGATGAATTTAAAAACCGATAGTTTTATATTTGAATTGATGTTTATTTGAGATTGAAAAGAAACAGAGTGTGATCATTAAGATCATATTCAATGCTATTCTTGGAACTTTCAAATCTACTTTATAGAGTGACTATACTTAGCTGTTTAGAGCTGAAGGTTGTATTGATTATCAAGTATGACCTGCAGGATTGGGAGTGTTCAATAAAGATATATGACACACATTTTTAATCAAAATCTAGATTTAAAATATGACTTTAATGCCAATGAATGTAGTTTTGCTTAATAATATTTACTTTTTGAGTGAATATTGGGGAACTCAAGCAATAAATGTACAGTTGACCTTTGAACAGTGCAGATGTTAAGGGTGTGAAATCTTCATGCAGTTGAAAATCCAAGTATAACTTATATTCAGACTTCAGTAACTGCAGTTCCTCTGTATCTTCTGTTCCACACCTCTGACTTCAACCAACCATGGATCATGTGGTACTGTAGTATA